>NC_071285.1:30874901-30971818 GCF_943735745.2 Anopheles bellator
CTCGAACAATAGAGAACTCGCTGCAGATGCGAACTATACGAATTTAAGGGAGAGCTTGCTATCGTGCAACTCATACGCCTCCCAAGGCTCCGGTAGGCTGGCTATGTCATGAGAATGGGTTTGCATTGTTTCACCTCGCATCAAGATTAGCTCGAACACATGTTGTTTGTCATTGGTTTAGATAGGGTTACCTTACCTTAGGTTCGGTATTGTCCACGGGTCTATCTTTATTTGAACGTGTAGAATTCTCACATATTTTATATCTTGTTTAACTGAAAGGGACAGAAATTCTTGAAATTGTTCAACCATTCAATTGACATGTGTAGACATGTTGCTAGAAGCAATAAAAATAGAGTTTCAGTCTACAAACCGTGAAGTAGAGTACTCTGTGTACAGAATCGAACTGTTGGTATCTCTTACAGTCAAACGGAAGTGTAGCCGGAAGAGTGGCCCGTATTGGAATCTACACGGAGCTGGAATGCGGAATGCGTATTGTCAGTGTTTTATCACACAGCAAATTTGAGTGGTTCTTTCGTCAGAGGCTCACTGTCGTTCTCTATTTTCTCGGATCAATAATGAATGATGGAGTGTTGGGCAGCAGGATGGCTAGGATGGGTAGCAGGGTAAAGAATCGAGGTGACTTCTTACTTCAACAAGGTGACTGCAAACAGTCGGCACGTCTTTCGTCTGCATTCTTCGTAGCCGACGATGATGATAGCAGCTAGACATGACAGGCGTCCCTCCCTGTGCGGCCATAACCAAGGTCCTGTGGGTAAATAGTAATAAATTTTTGCCCAGCCCCCCTGTGTGTGTACGTAGCACCCACTGCTTTAGCTCCGAGTTCCGAGGTAGATAGGTGCCGGGCGGTATCCTCTTGCGATGATAAACAACGTGACGATTTCGGTTCACGATGGTGTGGTGCGCCACGATTGACGACGATAGGGTTTTTCCTAGGATTTCCGGTTCCGGCGGCTCGCTCATCGGGGGACCAAAATTTCCATTACCCGCGAAGACCCGTCGGCGACGAACAATAAAAATCGAAACACTTTCATAATTTGTTTCTCCACCAACGCGCGCGCAGCTCGGTGGAGGAGGAGGAATCAGGCGAGGCAAGGCTCTGTTGCGTCCCAAACTCTTCTGGGAAGAGTCAACTGTGCCAGCGGGGCCGGTGGCAACTTTGCTCAACAGCCCCCAAATCATTTGCGTTTCCTCCGTTCCGTCGTGGAAGCGAAAATCCATAACACCTGACGAGAGCGCGCCCGCCGATCCAGGACAAATAGTGGTGGCGACCCTCTCCTTTTTTGCGTTGCCTTCCTCTTCCCTGCTGAGGATCGTCACAGGGGACACTGGTGGCCGCTGAACCGAAAGCGAACAAAACAGAAAGTTTACAAATTACACCGAAAACTTTCACTTGTGGTGTTGCTGGGACGCCGCGGCCGGTTCAATATTGTTCCCCGTAATCTCCTTCCTAAGCGCGGGGCGGGATTCGGAAAACTCTTCCGTCGTGTGTTTCCGGTTTTTTCCCGGCTTTCGAGAGAGTTTCCCATGTGTGTTGTGTGTGTATCCCTTCGCGGCCAGGATCCTTTGCATGCCGTGGATCATTCAATCATGTGTGCTGGTGTGTGTGCTCGTTGTTTATACCGTGGTGCACACACACACACACACATTCTCACACATACACACACACGGGGAGAACTTGAAAGTTTTCCCCGCGCGGCGCCGGCAAGCAACTTGAGGCTTTGTGACGACGGATTTTCCATTTTCCTCGTCCGCGTCACTCAGGAATCAGGGTCGCCAGGAGAGGCAGGGGGTGGGCTGGGGCGGACTCAGGGGCGGTCGGATGATAATAAAATAGCGATGACGGCCGCGGCCGGTGAGAGGAATGATCGAGCGAAATAAAATTGAAAACACGAAGGACACACGGCGGTGGAGCAGCGCAAGGAAGTTGGAACAACGGTGAAGTGTGCCGCCCCGCGATACACGGAACTCTGGAAGACACGGAGTTTTCCAACTCGCTCCCCAGCCCTCCTCGCCGGCGCCCAGCGAAAGTCTCCGCGTGACAGATAATGAAGAAACAGTTCACAGAAAGTTGATGGTCGCACGCAAAAGGTGGTTGGAAGGTGCAAAGGACGGGCGCGCATACACACACGGATGCGGACGGACAGGTTTTCCATATTTTCCGAATTTCCTATCGATTAACGAGACGCGTGCGTGTGTGTACGTGGAAAGCTGGCAACGGTCCTGGGGAAGAGGAAATAAAAGAAAAGGGCATAAAATGTCGTGCATATGGGCGCCCCGAAGGAAGGAATGGTATTTGGCCACCAGCGCGAATGGCAGGCGGATGCGACAGGGGGCTGACTTGACTGGCTGTGGATGGGTGGGTTTCCGTTGAACTTTCGTATCAATCGTTTCCACGGCCCCCGCCCCACATTCCGATCGTCGTGGCCCCCTGGCCGGCCCAAAGTTTTCTTATTTGCCGTTAAGTCTTTTGTGGAGCGCGCCGCCGAATCCTTTCGGTTCTCCCAGGGATGGCAGGGATCGAGAAGCACGCACCCCAAACGTCAGTCAGGGGGGGGGGACCCCTTTTCCGATTTCGCAGCCACAGATAACGGGGACGGCAAAATTAGGTTTCGTCGGCCACGAGGCTCTGACGAGGAACCGTGGCCCGCTGCGGGTGGCCGACGACTCCGTCGACTGTTGACATCATTGACATGATATTTTGCCTCGGAACTTGGGCCTGGCAGGGAAGTAGCAGAGAGCATGGGGAGCGTATAAGTACTTGATGGATCCGGGGGGACGGCGACGACGACTCTGCGCCATTCTTGAACAAACAACCCAATCGACCGAACCAATCTCTGGCAGAGAAACCTTTTCCCCAGAAATCGACTGACGGCAGCAGCAGCCGCCGCCGCCGTGGTGTCTACCTTTACCGTGCAACTGAGAAAGGGCGCACAAAAATCAATAGAGTGGGGAGGGCGCACAACAACAACAACGGAGCAATTGTTGTGGGCCAGGCCCCGGAGGGTCCTCGCTATACAGGCGTTGGAGACAGTTTTGCAGATGGTTTTTTCTTCTCTTATCTATTTTGTGTCCTTTTCCTGGTCGTCCTGGTTCCAAACCCATCCCGCTCCGAGTCCCCCGGATGTCAGAAAGAAGTTGTGTGATAAGGGAAATAAAATGGGGAACAAACTGTGTATGCTTTTTCGTTCGGGCCGAGCCGGAATGTATGGCCGGAAATTCGAACCATCTCGGGGTGGGGCGGTCCGGGGAAAGTATGTGAGTTTTTTCTGATGGTCCCGGTCAGATAGTTTTTCGCTCACCAACAATTAACACTCATCGTATCATCCGTCAACATGCCGATAATTCGATTCTCGATTCGTAACGCATGTAACGCACGCATAACGCACTCAGTTACGTTGTGATCGTTTTCGAAATTGGGTTGCTGCAACTTCTGCTAGATTGTGACAGTCGCCTGTAGAAGTCCCAAGAACATATCTCTACGTTCAATAAGAGGCCGCCTTGCTTTAGAGCACTCCAGAATATCGGTTCCAATCGCTTATGGCGCATCGCGTAACAAATATTTGTTCTCACATTCAGTGCGCCGGCGGCCGGAGACTCTGTTTGTCTTCCGCATTTCGATTCTGGCTTCCACTTCCGAGTGCAACTACTAAGTTGGTTCCGTTCCGCTGGAGATTGGGTTCCGTATTGAGTTTTCCTTAGGCAGTGGAAAAAAAAGTCGCTCACCAAACATTCTTCTGCCACGGATGCGTTTCCGGAACGCGTTTGCGTAGGACAAACATATGAAAATGCCTTCCGGTGTCGTTCCTGCGAGTCAACCGAAAGTGCATTGCTGCACACCACGATTCTCTGTACGACGGAGCAGCTCCTGAGAATTGGCTGGTGCAGGAGATACAAATAACCAACCGAACCAGAACGACCGGCGGAAGGCCCAATCCTGCGCCCAAGAGGAAGGGATGCGATGCATTCCGGCGTTTCAATTGCGTCTCTCGATCCTGGGGTGCTCATCAAAACTATTATTAAGTAATGCTGTTCCAGTTCCAGCCTATTTTAGAAAGGAAACAATATAATAGAAGATGTTGGGATGTCTTTTTTAAGATTTTTATCTTTCATTAGAAAGTTTTTTCATGTAAAATAAGTTTAATTCTCGGGCTCAAGCTCAAACTCGAGTTTAGTTTTTTTACGTCCTTGATTATTATTTTCTTCATTTGAATTTAAAGTTTAATGAAGTATTTTGGAGTTTTTAGTGATTAGATGCATCCATGTGAGTGGTAGTTTCGGCATTTGAAGAGTGGTGATATTGATCTGAAAGACAACGATCATCCTGAAACAGTTGAAAGGTTTGAAGACGAAAACGTTTATTGGAAAGGAACCCACAATTTGCCTTAGCGATGGACGAATTGTCGTACGAACGTTATGAAAATTATGTCATCGAATCATCGGAAAAGTCGGACAACTTCAACTCTGTACACCTGTCCCCCGGAGCATTAGACTCATCTGCAGGGCATTGTCACTGTGCTGTCGTGTTGGTTGAAATTAGACAGTCGCCTCAGTTGCAGTGAAGCTTTTTTGCCCATGAAAAACAGTCTAGTTTAGGGGGCACATTGGCATCGGCATTGTCACCGATTTATGTGAAACCGTTTCTACGCTGCTGCGGGGATATTCTTTTGCATTTCGAATTAATACACGTTATGTTTGGGTTTTTGTTTATGTTTGCGTTTTTCAAATTTATGCTAAGTGCGCTTCCGAACGGTGTAAATTCAGTTATGCGGCAGCTACCAGCTACTTCACAGCCGAGCACAGAAAAAACAACATCGTTCGGAAAGTGAAGAGAAGCATAAATTATGCTCTTTGCAGTCAAACTTCGCGCCCTACAGTAGTGCGCAAGAGACTCGCGAAAACTCCGGCCGCGGAAATGGGCAACCGTGCCGAAAAATTCCAAAATCTCTCCTTCGTCGTCAATTCCCCACCTTTCACCGAAAGTGTGGCCATTTACCAGCGACTACCACTGTTGCTGCTGCTGCTGCACGCCGTCCCACACTTACTACTGCGCCAAGGATGCTGAGGAGAGATCATTTATTATCTTCCTTCGTGAATCTCATGAATAAAGATTCACTAGACGCGCGGCGTCCATCTTCGTCGTCGTTGTTGCGTCGGCGGATGCTGGCGTGGGCCGCCGCGCCTGATCTGGGGGCGAGCTTTTCGCAGATCATTTCAATTTTCCCGTGCCCCGATGGCCGGCGGCCGCCGTCGCTTTACTCTCTCATATTGCATTCTCTGGGAGTCGACCGCCGGAAGGCACAAAAAACAAAAAGAAAGAAAGTTATGTGCCTAAATTCGGGCCGTTTGCTTACAGCTGATTTTATACGCTGGCCGCGTGTTAAGGACCTTCGCACGCGCGTGTGCCCTCCAGCCGATCGGTGCAAATCGGTGCCTCCTTTTCATCCTTTTTGGCCCCCGGTGATCGTGCTTGGATTCTCGATGCTTTTCCAACTTTCTCTTCGTGCTTCATGCGTTTGCCTCCCGGACACACGTCGCGCCACTTGGCCAACTCGGCAGAGTGAGTGTGAATAATTTGATTTCCTTAACTCTCGATATCTAATAAAATAAAAATCATTCAATTTTATTTGATTCTCTGCCACCACACATCTAAGCGGAACTGGGAGGCGGTCCACTTTTGCGTGTGGTGCGCCGCGTTCGTTCATCAAGGAGGCGCCGTTCGCGTGAGGTCGCGATTTCAGGGCGCTTCCTGTGGCCTGCCGTTAACTGGCTTCTTTTCTCCCTCTTTCTCTCTCTTTCACGGGTAAAACGGGCGTTTCTTTTGGGCGCTTCACGCTTTTACCATTATTGCATTATCGATGAACCCCCCGAGAATGGGGCGAAGAAGTAGTGAGCTTAAATGAATTATAAATAAAAATAAACACACTCAGCGGAATTATCTCTGGGGCCGGCCGTGCTCTCGCCGCCCTTCCCGGGGGATAGCCATCGGGACGGCGTGGTTTTAGGCGGCCGAAGAATCGATGCAATCATAAGCGGGAGACCACAACATTATCATCAGCATAAGGCCATCACCACCGAGCGCGTATCCGTAACGGCGTTGGACCGTAGCCACAACCGCGCACTTCCGAACGTTACATAAACAAACGCAAAGTAAGAACTGGAAGCTTGAAAATGGAGAAGTGGAAGCGTTTGAAAAGAGAAAGAAAACAAAAACATTGTCCGAAACAGAAATCATCTTACGGTGGCGGAATCAGCAGGACAGCAACTCACTCTCACAGGATAGCATCCTTAGCATGATAAACCGTTCCGTTTGACGATTGCTGGCGCGTTCCTGCTGGGTTTTTTTTATGTCCATGTTAAGGATAAGCGTTCAATTATTATTATTTCACATTAATAAGTCATTGAAATCACTAATCAATTGAGGTTGTTGTTACCGCTAGTGTTTTGATTTTTTTTAATTTGTATCATTTATATTGTTTCTTATGTTTATTTCTTTGCAGGTAATTTGCAATGCTTTTGGAAGATTTTTTTACATTGTTATACAATTATTGGTAAGTGGTGACGAATCCTTTCATCGGTATAGAAACTAGAACAACTTTTTATTATTATTATTATTATTTTTATTATTATTGTTATTATTTTATTATTGTTATTACTTTTATTATTATTATGATCCGGTTACAACTGCCGAGCGGTCTTGGGATGCACCGGAGACAACGTTAATATCTGTTGCTTACTGATTAAACCCTCTAATTAACATGGCAATTACCATTGGCGATCGTGTCGTGTCCTGACCGATGTAGCGCTTGAGTTACTTTCATGTGAAAATTATTGTTTAATATGTCGACGGAGATTAATGTCTTTTTTCCTTTCTATAAAAACAAACATTTGCTCTGTCTGGCGCACTGCTGCGTGTGTGAGGTTTAATATTTTCCAAATGTCCATCAGCTGGTTTGCCATGCACCATGCTTTGGTTTGCATTTGAAGGCGACCGATAAAGAAAAATTGTCGCAAAAACCACCTACACCACCGTAAAATGGTGCAGTGAAAATGCACAACCTTTCACCTATCACCAGAGGACAGAACTCATCAAACATTGTACGTTGGCTTCAGTATCCACCAACAACCCAGCTTGCTAATAACATTTCGTCTTTTTGCTCGGCGGCATGTCGCCCACGGACCATGCGTCCGTTCTTCCTGTTTGTTGTCCAAATAAAATCACACCGGCAGAGAGAGAGAGAGAGAGTCAATGTCCGGTCATGTTCATACGGCCCCAGTGCCGCCGGATCAGTCCGTGTGTGTCAATATTTAATTAAATTGTGCATATTCTCTTCATCTCGGCGCCTACCGGTCAGAAGTTCCATTTGGGGGAGGTAGTTTTGTTTCTGACTCCAAAGCGTTACTTTCAAAGTTGCACGAGGACACCCGAATCCGACTGCGGCATTTAAAGCGTCAGGCATAGTTTTGATCAAAATTTAAAACATCACTTCAGTCAGAGTCAGCACACAATGATAGTATTTCTGATTTTGCGGTAGCCTTTTCCCATTTGGTGATTTTTGTCCCCGGGTCCAGAAGAGTCAAAAGGAAGGTATCCATTTGGACATTATCTTTTCGACTCAGCGACCATTATGCTCTGTTCTTGCCCAAAAGAATGACGAGAACTATAAAAGATGTTCGTGCGATGATGTAACCTGATTCATCGTTTCCCGCATCTTGCGTATTGCAGCGGCGTATTTAATGTGCAGATTTCGCTACGGTCATCATTATCGTAATCTTCTTCTTCATGGCCACCAACGTTTGAGCGGAAGGGACATTATTGATATCCGAGCTTTGTCCGCGGCCTGTGTGAAACTTTTGTGGCTGACATTTTTCAAACATTGATAGCCAGGCACTGTGACATGGTCTTTCTACTGCTAAACGCCAGTTGATATTAACAACGAATGTTAAATGTTCGTATTGCGTGTTGCTCGTCCTATCTCCATACAACCGTCCTGTACGTCTTGTAGGAACAAACTGTCCAATTTATTTGTTAATTTTGTGTGAGAATCCTAAAAAATATCCTTCGGAAGCTTTAGAAACGCACATAACTTTAATCCGTTTGAATCTGTTCTTAAATATCTGAAACATTCAAAACAATGTAACCGCTTCAAACGAACTGGCCGCTTACCGAGTTTCCAACTTCCTGCACTAGCGGGGAGCGCTCATGTAACACTCATGTTCGTTGCACTTTCCACCGTCCGACGATGACCGCGATGTGGTCAACCACATGCGGCTCACGACCGTGGCCAGCGGGACGGCTGCCTGGGTGGCTGGCTGGGTGTAGAACGGGCAGCTCAGGGTCATCTGGCCGTTCGCCAACACACACCGCCAGAAGTGTACACATTCATTGCCAAGAACAACACTGAGCGCCTGAAGAAATGGAAGCAAAAAGTGCGAAGGGAGAAAAACGGACCTCGTTTTGATTGGGAATTCGCAAATGTGCCCCGTGGTAGATGTGGAGCAATAGAATGAAACAATATCGGAGAGCGAAAAAGAGAAAGAGAACAAGGTATATTATATGCACAGAAAGTCGGAGTTAGGAAAGTCGCGACGATACCGGGCGGCCAAGTTCGATCTCGCAACAACCGAAGATTAAGTCCGAAAGTGTCCCCGCTGTTGTCTGTGGAGCAAAGAAAGCGAAACGCATCCGTACGGTGCTCCTTCGAACCAGCCCAGAAACCGGTCGTTTACCCGGCGCGACCAAAAACCGCGGTCCACCCATCCACACCCCCACCACACACACGCGCGCTTCTTATGAAACTTTGCGTTTCTTATGCTGCGAAGCGACTTAATATCGCTTCCGACTGACTCCGCGCCGGGAGGTGCTTTGATGATGGTCTCGCTGCTGCTTCTGTGCTGCTGCGTTCCGGTTGCGGCGGGCGACGACCTGGCTGGCCTTCGCTTCTTCTCCCCATATCTCGACCAGTTGATCTCTCGCGAGTTCCTGTTTCTGTAGCTCTGCAGCGAACTAAACACAGCCGTCCGTGTACGGATGCAGTACGGTTCGATTTACAACTTCTAGAGACAACACCACGCGTGACGAGGAAACGCGAGTGTCGGCGAGCGGGAACGATTCACGCAGATCGTCGACTTCGCAATGATCTCTCCGGGCCGGTTTCGTGTCAGCACCTTATTTGGCCGCCGAGTGGCCGAGGCGCACAACTCGAGGGATAATCCCTGTACTTTGGCTTTGGATGGTTCTAGGGATAACTCTTTCGGAGCTGGATTGCTCACCGTTTCATGAACTCACTTGAATTCTGGACCCTCCCGGAATCATAACCGAAAACAATTATATCCATTATGTTGCAAGTGTCCATCGTGTCCTTGACACTAATAAGCCACACAATCGCTGACCAGTGACGAAAGGGCGTTCGTTGGCACTTGGTAACTTTTCGTCCGCGGTTTCGGCTGTTTCGTTGGTGATTAGTTTTGACCCATAAAGATACGCGCATAGTGCGCCAGAATATCCCCAGAGCCTATCAAGTTTCACGGAGCAGCGAGCGAGCGAGAGTAGTCCCCATATCAGAGCGGAATTCCAAATGATACACGACAAGAGGCTAACAAGTTCTGTCGGCGCAGATATTGCGGATCACAGCCAGAACCAAAAACCGAAAGTCGTCTCTCCGTCCGCAATCAATCTTCATTTCTGAGCGCTTCTTGCCACCACCAGATATTCATAAAATGATGTCTTGCGGGATTTGGGATAGAAACTTTGCCTCATTTTTCACATTCGTAAACGGGCGGTGTGCTGTGAGGTCATCGTCGCCCCGATGCCTCTGCTTGTGGTGCTGGTGCTGGGACATCGTCCTCGGAGACCGTGAAACCGTGTTGCTTGTCGTCCGCCTGGCGCTCTCTCTCTGTCTCAGCTGATCAGCGGTCAGCGACAGTTCTTATCGCGTGTCCAACAATTCCGGGACTTATAGGTTATAATTAACGTCTCGTGGTTTGGTGACCGATAAGCCCCGCACCCCTCTTGTCCTCCATCAGCGATTGATGATTGTTGTTGGTGATTTGACATATTGTCGTGGTGCCATCTGGACATCATTTATGCTTTCCAAGTGTCCGTAAGTAAGTCTTTGACACCACTATTGTAGTCACCACTACTAACACCACACACTGGTGGTCTGTGGGTCGTTTTCGTTGGGCACGCCGATTTTCCGGCGTTCGGTCGGTGAAGGAAGGTCCATTGCCATTCGCGCACACCGCGCCTGACGACGGCATATGGAAACGACATGACGCACGTCGTTCGGTCTCTCTATTTCAGTGTTCGTGTCCACTTGGGTTCGCCGGTGGCATTGCCCCTGACATGCGAGAACGCTAATGTGATCGAAAATTGGATTGTGTGTTGAGCTGGGCGCGGCGGTGACAAGGACATGGCGCGACGCGACCCGGGCGATGCACGCGAGACGTGTGACACTCACGCGTTCGCGGCGCCCCCCCAGTGATAGGAGGAGAGGAGCGCGTTGAGCATCACTGCGCCATTCGAAAAATAAACAAATAATATTTTCACGACGCGCGCGGGGTACATTAAGATGCAACAGCAAAGCAAAGTCCCCTGCGTAGCGGTGTCAATGGCCACAGCGGATTCGCGGGAAGCTCGGCCGGTCGGCTGGTAGAGATCTAGAGGGATGGGTCACTTGATGGTGTTATGGTCAGTTTTGTTGTTGTTTTTGCTAACGCTTTGAAGGCCGGCGAACTAGGAGGAAGTTCCTGAATTTTTTCAGCTCTTTAGGTCTGTCAAATACGAAGACTTAGTACACCATCGTCACCAGACTTACTGCTGGTGCGCAGATAAGTAGAACCCGGTCTGGATCCTGGAATCCATGGCCGACCTATGAAACTCTCTGGTCAGTAGGTTGTGGATTGGTTTTATGCAAATGAAATGATTACCATCGATACACATACACAGCACCGGTCACGGCTTCGCTGCCAGTGCCAGGAGTTGGTGCTCGGAACGAAAAATAGATTACCATCATTTTTCTGGTTCTCTTGGCCCTCGGCATCTCTGAAGGGGGGGCGATTGTTCCGAGAAGGCACCACGCTCGTGTGAGGCGGGGGATTTCATCAACTTTGGGGTCTTCCGGTGAGCCGAACAAATCTATGATGAATGCGAAGGCTACCGGAAGCCGGCGTTTCCCGGGGGCTGTGTCTCACGGCGTCGAAAAATTGTTCTTAAATTGGATGATGAGTAATTATGTTAATAACCGAGCAAAATTAATGAAAATCGCGCAAAAAGAGAGACCCTCGAGTGAGTGTGTTACTGTTACCGCCTTTTTATTTCGTTTTTTATTAATTTTTTTTTCGGTTCCGTGAGGCGCAATCGGTGGTGGTGGGTATTATCGCTCGAAAGGGTTTCGTTTTCCCGGCTCGAAGTACTCGATTCTTCCGCCTCACAGACCCCCTAGGATCGACCCTTTCAGCGAAGCGCGCTCGAAGTAATTCAAATAGTGGGTCGATTAGAGAACTAAAATGAGCATTATTGTTGTAGGCCCCAACGTCTGGTGGCGTTGGGAACCGCGCGTGATCTCATCATGGGAGCGAGCGCGGTCATGTCACGGCGCGCGGGCCTTAAGTGTGTGCAGGTCCCGGGACCTTGAGGCATCCGCCGAGTCACCGACGGTGGTGGGTTCATTGTGTGTTCCTCCAACGGCTACCGACTTTCCTTGGCTGTGCCGCGAGCAACGTGATGAAGCTACAAAAACGTCCGGAAAATCTCCAGAAACACCAGAAAGCCACGCGGCGGCGGCGGCGACGGTGGCGGACATTTCCTTGGCAAAGTTGTAAAACCGACCCCGGTACCACCATTCCGGGTACGGATTTTGATGTATTTTTTATGTGTGAGCGGCGGTACCTCTGGTCGGGGCGCGCACTGGGCAGATTCACCTTTTCTTCACGTTACAGCCGGGCCGGGCGAAAGAAAACCGGCGGCGAGGTGGGTGGTGAACCTAAGTTTTTCCCCACCATCCATCCGGGCCAACCGAATGGCGGCCGGTTCCCGAGCTCCCGAGAAACCCTTGGCACGAAGAAGGGCAGCAAAAAAGTTAATTTAACGATTTGTGCAGCTTTAAAGCCGTAAAAGTTTTTCGATTTAGCACCGGGCGGGCGGGCCGGTCCTTTTGGACTTTTTGGGCCGAGTGGCCGAGGGAACTACTTCATCAATCAGACGTGTGGCGCCCTCGTCGACAGTCGGTGGGTCGAGAAGACCCTGAACTCGGTGTCCGAAACATCCCAAAAAGATCATTGGATTTTTCGTCAAAAAAAAGATCACTAAACTATAGCAGCTAATGGAGGAGCACCTGCGAAGGGGGGGGGGGGGCCTGATGGGTCCTGAGTTGCCCTGCCGAGATTTGATGGCGAAGAACTCTTTCGGTGACGTCACCAGTTCTCCAGAATTATCTGTCAATTGGAGCCTGGCGCTGCTGCCTGGTCAGTGTCAATGGGAAGCGGGTCCACGGAGACGAGACAGTGTCCGGTAGCTGATGCAAGCCTCCTCTATTAGGGGGGGCAGACAAAGAAAAGGCGTTGGAATTTGGCACCGGGACTTGCGAAGAAGTTTCGTCCACACATCGAGGAGGAATCCTTTTTCCGGTGCTGCTGGTCGTGGTATGTGTGTTTGTTTGGGTAATCCGTTTTTTTCTGCCTTCCGGCCGGCCACACGGAGCGAAAAGTTTTATATCTCCTAGCAGCTCCCCCCGGTCCTAGCTCTTTTGTCGAACTTTTACATCTATTTGCCACCCAAAGGCCGGCGGATGGCCGCCGCTCAATTCTCTCGATAACAGCCTCTCGGTCGGTCGCCGGCCGAACTTGTCCGAAACTCGTTATTTATTTATATGGCTTTCCCCGGGAGCGTCCGTCCGGGTGCGGTATGAAAATTCGAAGGATCTAGACCCTGCGTCGCACCGACCCCGGGGGGAACTCACTGACAGTACTCTCTTCGATGGGGGCACGGAACGGAACGGGTTGAAGTGGCGTGGATATGAATAGGACGTTTAGGAGTTTGGCTAAGGATCCTCCAAGGAATCATAAATTCGTCCCCTCGTCGTTCGATTCGATTCACTTCACGCGCGCACGGGTCTGTGCAGCTCGGTTGGCGGCGCTCATGTTGTGGCGACATGTGGCTTCTGTGGAGGCCACAATATTTATGTTGCTCCCAAGCCGCGCGCGCGTACCGTGTTTTGGGTCGTTATCGCGAAAAAGTTTTCTAGATGAACTACGCGGCCGACCCAAGGCCCAAGAAGCCAGCCGCTCGGTGCTACCGACAACAAACATACCGCGGTCCTCGGCTGGCCGTGCATACCATAAACAAGTTGTCTGACCTTCGACAGCCACGACCGATCGGACATTCCCATCATCTTGCGCGCAGGGATTTCAGTTATGGGGAAGCAGCATGTCCAACGCTCTCTCTACACCTTTGCGCCGGGCTGGTCCAACGTTCCGCAACTTCCGCATTGAGCATTTCAATATCGCCCCGACCAAGGCAAGGCATGTCTCGGACGCGCGTTGCGTAGATCCAACGCGCGCGTATCGATCCAGAACCATCAGCAGCCCCACCAGGAAGCAACGTGTCTGCGGCGCAACCCGCGCATACCGAACAAATTGCAATGCGTTTACTCTCTACGCGTCTCGTGGCTCTGTCTAGATTGTTAGATCGCTAGAGATGCCAGAACCGAGCCGCGTATTCCCAGGAAGTGAGAGAAGTCGTCGAAGTCGAACGAAAGAACGCCGAGTCGCCGAGCACGCGTTTATCGGAGGCACCGAAATGTGAGACACCCGCAGCCCAGTAGCTCCCTTGAGAGGGGCCACATGCAGTACATAGTTTGATGATTGTGGCCGCGCTCGCCTATCAGCAACATAACACGACCAGCCGGTCGCTGCGCCAAGTCCGCCAAGAAGCAGCAGCAGCAGCAGCTGTTGGAAGTGAAACCTCAGGCCGCCACTGAAAGCTCCTTAGGTGCACGTGTCGTGGCGCGCGGGGTGTAGATACGCTATTATCGCACGATGACGGCGGCCGGTTCGATGGAGCTCCCCGCCACGGTTCTTCGGTCCACTGAACCAACGAACGCCCACGATTACAGCAGCGCGGCGTAGGGGGTTACGTATGTGCGCGACGTGCCGTTTGGCGCAAAACGATCAGCTGTGCATACAAATGGGGGAAGGAAGGCCCCGTGCCGCGCCGTGGTGGTGGTGTTCGAGTGCAATCAGGTTCACGGCGCGTGCGCCATAACTCGCCAACTTTTGGCTTAGTTTCGAGTGCTGATGGGCCTCTCAGGTCCACTGTCAACACTGTTCGCCAACGCCTGAACAGCGCCATCTAGAGTGTTCAATCTTCGTCTTCCGAAAGCAATCCAACATGGCGCGGCTCCCAAGTCCACACTTCCAGCCCAAAGTCCAAGTGTCCCATTTCGATGATTCCGCCGGGCAAAGAAAGTGTCACCAAAGTAGGAGAACCCTTAACACACGGGGGCCATGTGACATATGGGCCGGGGCGGTTGCAATAAGTTACCGGGAAGCAAAGTAGTCATCCCGGGCCAATCAAATTACTTTTTATGACTTCCCTCTAAATCATCATTACTTCCCCTCACACTCGGTAACGAAGAAGATACGGGTTAGGCCGTGTCGGGCGGGGTCAAGTGCACGGGCTGTCGGATACGCTATGCGTCTCTTTCCAATCGATTTCCGATGGCGTTTCCTCATTCCGTCGCCTATCATTGATTGGGCGCGGCGCGCTTGCTCTGGCCATTTTCCTGTGGATGCTGGAACGAAGAAAAGGACTCTCTCAAGGGTTGCCACCGACACCCAGTCCCGGCGTCTTCGTCGTCGTCGTGTTCGCCTCCCAGGGGAGGGAGGTCGTCTTGCGATGACTTGTGTGGCCATCATCATCCTTTTTACGTTATTGGCCTCCTTGGCCTGTGAAAACCGATCAGGGCACGACCCCCCCCGAGTGGGTCTCCAGTTCTTCGGCCTTTTGCCGACTTACGGCTGTGCTTACCTTGCCACATCCGTCTTAACGTCGCGCGCAGTGAGATCTGATCCTCTGATGTGTGTTCCGGGACCCGACCTTTCTGGCCGGCCTTTTCGGAGGAAAGGTGGACATAAAGAATTATTTATTTTTATAGTCCATCATTTCATTGGTGGTGGGACTGGGGGTGGCTGAATTCGGATGAAGAATGGGCTAACGACGAGAGCTTGGAGTATGTGAAGATTGAAAAAATGTGTGTCACTACCACCGAGTCAAAAAATGGCCCAATAGGTTTGTGACAATAAAACCTAAACGGCCCAACTTTTGCCATTGCGATCCACCGATCATTCGTTTAGGTCGGATTGTGGCAAAGAACGGAGTTTAGAGAAGGAAACCCCTCCTGGGCCGAGCATATCACCTTATACAAAAAGTTCCCGGAATATGACCACCGTGTGGGTTACGTCGAGTTAGCGTGTTCCAGTAGAAAATGAAGACATTTGTGATTGGCGTGAATCGATCCGTCAAAAACGTAAGAATTTGGGGAAAGAATACGAATACCTTCCAACAAACGGTGAATACTCCAATTGAGAGAGGAGATAATAGAACAAACGCGGAGATAATAGAACCTGCGTTGCTGCGGACTACTTCGGAGGAGACAATATCGATTTCAATTCCGGGAACTTTTTGTACCAGGTAGCATATTGGAGAATCATAGAAGATCCAGTTCACCGCCAAATTCCTAATCTCGCTGGGATGCTAGCCAGCGCCCTGTGGACGGTTGGGGTTTTGAACCGCTTTTAAAGTTCCGCTCCGATTTTCGTTACTAACACCGTCGTTTCGTCGAAACGACGCGCGATTACCTCCGGCTAAAAAGAAGCCACCAAACAAATCGTCTCGAATAAAACCCCCATGGACCCATGAGGAATTGTGGCGCGAGATGGCGGTGCCGCGAACGAGATAGTCTTTTTGGGTCTACGGCCGCCAGCAGCGCCGCGTCCACATGGTCAATGACTGACTTCGATTCGTTACTCGTGTGTCGCGCACCAGACTTCAACTCTCTTGGCTCTGGCCCACAGCACAAATCTGCCCCAGACGGCGGTGGACGGGTGGCGTGCTTTTTTGCTTCCTTTCATGTCTACACGCGAAGAGACGCGCCTGACTCGTGGCGGCGGGGTTTTCTTCTTCTTCTGGCGGCGCGGGCTCGATGCCCGCGTGAAGTTGTACATCAAATGTCCGTCAGCAGCAGTGAACCGCAGCAGCAGCAGCAGCAACGCCGTCACCAACGGTGCGTCAGCCGAAAAAGTCAAGGTCGAATAATAAAACTGGGCGATGAGAAATACGCGCGGCGAGAAGCCCAAAACGCGTGTTTTCCGAGACATACGGCGGCAGCGGCGGCACAGAGGGCCGACGACCGGGTGTCCAGGGGTCTGGGAAGCATAGAAGTGGAAATAAATCAGGCAACCGTCGTCGTCGTCGGAGCAACAATTCATGAGGTGTCTCTCTTGATGCAGCCAGCCAAGTGTAGAGGCGCCCGAGTTATGTTTGTTTTGCTGCCGACGGGACTACACCGGACTTGGGCGTTAGGTCCCAGAACCCGCTTTGCTCAATAATTCTGCCTTTCACACCACAGTTCTCCAAATTACACTAAAGGGGCGCAGCTCCCAGCAAAACCGTCTTGGTAGTCTTTTTCAAGGTCACTTGTATGTGATCTATGCTGCTGGGGGCAGCGATGCAGTTTAAATGGCAGCTAAAACCCACCCATGGTGTCATTAACTTCGGACGCGCTCACGAGGATACCCTTGAAATGGGGCGGCTACGATCGATCGCGAGCCTACGGCGGACGGAACCACGAAAACAAATTATAGCTTCCCTCAGTTTGTACACCGTGTGCGCGCAACTGTTGTTTGACTGCAACTCGAAAGCAAGTTTGTGACGATGCCCAGTCCGTGTCCGATACTGATCTGGAGCGTCTGGATCCGGATCGGGGACCGCCGCAGGGCACTATGAGCTTCGCTCGTCGTTTGCCGCGCTCTGTATAGCTCTGTAGGAAGCACTGTGCTCCGAGGCACCCGAGGCTACAAATGTGGTGTACTGGACAACAAGTTTTGGGACAGGATCGATCAGTTCACGGTGCGGTCCTCCAGTTATTTCGGTACTCGGTACAGTAATGCTGTTGGGTTGTTCAGTAAGTTTTGCGGTTCACTAACAGGAGGGCGCGCTGCTATGAGTCTAGTTTGTTTTTGTTATGTTGGTACACTCTTCATATGAACGTATGTGAAGTTTCATTTCAATCTGTCACTTAATTTTTTTTACAAGGCATTTAGTATCGAAAGTGTATAAAAACTCTTCGCCTTCAATTAGTACAGTAGAAAGATGGGTTTGCTGAATTCAAAAGTGGTCGTACAGATGCAGGGGAATTTTGAGATGCAAAAGGAATTTTTTTTGTGGATTACCGTATTTTTCCGTGTATAACGCACACCCATATTTTAAAAGAAAAAAATTGGAAAAAAGTTTTTTATTATGC
The DNA here is from genome assembly GCF_943735745.2 of Anopheles bellator. NCBI lineage: Eukaryota > Metazoa > Arthropoda > Insecta > Diptera > Culicidae > Anopheles > Anopheles bellator. The sequence goes on from NC_071285.1 coordinate 30,892,442, forward strand.
ATTTTTCCGATATGTGATATCCAACAAATACCAAATGATAATAATGTATTATTCTAAATATTCTATAAATATTCTAAAGTAGACTAAAGATAAAATGCGTATACATTGCAAAAGACATACTAGTATTTTATTTTTCGTAACAGTCTTCAAACTCAGATTCACTGCTGTCTGACAAATTGATATTCTCCAATTGCTGTTCAATGTACTCCTCATTGTCACTCTCTGAAGAGTCCTCATAAATTGCGACATCTTCAGATCCATGCTGATGCCACATTTTTTAAATGATTTCACAACAACTTCTGTTTTAACTCCCTGCCATGACTTAAAAACGATATTGTATGGATAATTATATTCCTAACAAGTGTTTCATTTTATAATTTATTCAATAATACTATAGAATATGTACCTAAAAGGGCACATTTGTATGCTTGGAGGAGACAAAATGTTTACTACCCTTGTATAACGCGCACCCAGATTTTAGAGCTAAAAAAATTGGGGAAAAGGTGCGCGTTATACACGAAAAAATACGGTACTTGCCATCTGGTGCAACAATAAATTCTGAATATTATTGTAACCTTTTAGACCAGCTGGAGGAACATAATCTTGGAAAAAAAAACTCTGTTTACTGATGAAAAAAATCAACTTTTTCCTTTTTCATTAGGACAACACATCACGAGAGCTTTTTGACAGTTCAATTTGTTGGAATTGTTGGAGCATCCACCGTATTTCCTGGATTTGGTCCCTAGCAACTTCCATCTGTTTCCAGACCTTCCAACGTTTTCCATCTAATGATGAGGTCGGTCATGTATCGAATTCGTAAACTAAAATCTCGTTGGAACCACTTGTATCGTTGCCCAGGGAGACCGTACAGAATAAAAAAAGTTTATTTCAAACCATAAAATTGTGCCTCTCTTAACGAAGCGCAAAACTTATTGAACAGCCTGGCAGTAGTAGGAGAGGCCCTGTTTGCTGCGTGTCTAGGAAGGAAAACAAATCGGCCGCTGTCCGCGCGTGCTGCTGCCCAGCCCGCTGTCAGCTACCCTCCCCGCCCCGGAGAATGAGGAAGAAGGCCGCTGGCCAGCCGGCCAGCTCTACAGCTGGATTGCATTGAACGGTTCCAATGAACTCTCGGGCGATCGCGCGCGCGTGCGTCTTGCGTGTGTTGCCATCGCATCGCGACTGGTCCTGCGCGCCTCGCTATCTGGACGCGCTTAACGTGACGTGTGCGCGCGGACGGTGTGTTTACGACGTGCTCTCGTATCTACAATTCGTGAATGCAGGCAGCACACGCGCGCAGTCATTGCACGATTTCGGGGCCGGTGACACATCGGGGGGCCGGGTTGGGTGAGGGAGAAAGCATCCCCTTGGGGGCTGCTCCTCACCGTTTGCTACTGATACTTGTCCAAAAACCTCCAACAAGCAGCACTTTAATCGGGGTTGTACACCCCGCGGATGAACTGCGAAGTTCAAACCTTGGCCACTCCTTAACGGGATAGAATCGGTCGCGCTCAAGAATCTGACGGCGGCGTTTGTTGGGGACGCGACGACCACGCTTGGTGTGGAGGAAAACCAGTAAAACTGCTGCCGCGGCGCGCCCCGACCTTGAAGTCAATCTTATCCGCGCGTGATAGTCCCTCTGTCGATCGGTCTTCGGGCGAAAGGGCTCCATAAATAATGATGATAGCAATAATAACCGTAACGATAAATACTCCCAATTTCCGCCCTTCGCAAGCAACTTTGGACCGGGCGGTCCCTGGCTGGGCGGGGGCTGGACATTCTGTGCTATTCTGAAGTATTATTTTCACTGAGTATCCGTTTGAATCCAAATCATGCCTGCCGCCGGCGGCGGGCCAATGGCGGGCCGTGACCTTCGAAGAATTCCGTATCCTTGAGCTCTGTTGCTGCGCTGCTGGTCTGGTCGGTCGTGTGGTCGAAAAGGCAACCCTGTGGCGGCGGCGCCGAGGATAGGGATGGAATCGAAGCGCAACACTGATTCACCTTCTATTGGCCAGACCACCCGAAATGGGATGACCTTTTGGCCAAGTTCTTCACCTCCGGTCAGAAGTCGGGCCTGGCTGGATGGACCAGGAAGCGCCCGAGCCCCGGAGAGGGGTGGTATTATTAATGATGGTGCGATTTTTCTTTGGTTGTGAATTTTTCCTACACTTATTTTCTTCCGCCGGTTCCGGCTCGGTTTTCTTTTCCCAAAGTCTCCGGACGAAGGACCAGCAGTGTTGTTGCTGCTGCTGTTGTTGGTGTGCCCCGTGGAGGAAATTGATAGATGAGTGATTGACGTTATATTTTCTCCGAGAATGCGCTCTGTTTTTTTGGCCCTGCAATCGCTGATCGTTTTTCTTCGTCTATTGTGATTTTATCGTGGCGCCCTCTGTCGGGGTCTCTCGAGTGTCGCACGCTTTTGTTGGTGGACCTGGCCTGGACTCTGGGCTTCGCATAAAAGTGGTGCGCCTTTTCCAGATTCTTGCCCGTGATATGACCAACTTTAAATAAATATTAGCTCCTTTTCGTCCCCGGTTGTTGGGCTGGGAAAGATTTTGGGGCGGAAAAATAACAATTCCATTGATTGATGATGAATTTATTTCACGCTCCCAGGCCACAACCGATTTCTGCCGGTGTGTGTGGACCAGCTAAATCTCGACGTTTTCGGGTTTACCTTTCGGCGCCCAAGTCGCTGGGCGGTCGGTCCTGGGAACCTGTCAACCGGAGAACCAGGATAATAATGGCCATTAAGAAGCGGGAGGCAACCCAGGCCTACTTACGAGTTTGATAAATCGTCATCCACCCCAGAGCTCGCGTTTCGTCCTGCCACGGGGACCTCCTATTCCTCTGGCTACCTACTCAGAGGAACTCTCCAGAGAGGCCTCCCAGACGAATCATTATCAAGGGTGAAAATTAAGAAATCAGCCAACCAGCCAAGTCGCGACGTGGGTGACTGGTACAAGACCCGACCGGACGTCGTCCTCTATCACAAGTGTTGGGGCTCGCTGTTTTGGACCAGCGAAAAAAAAAAGATTCCTTTTTGTGTAATCTCCCCCGGGGCCGTGCAGTGTGACAGGCAATCATAGCCCCGATAATAGGCTTATTGTAATGACTTTCAAGAGAGATGTCGGCGAGAAATGTCCTCTCTCTGCCCGAGTCTCGCCGTCTTGCCGGAAGGGATCGCAGGCCGGCCAGCCGGCCGGCTATATCTGCTGCTTGGTAATTATTAATACCTTTGTTTTGGTGTGTTGGTTCTCCTTCTGTGCGCGGGACGAGGGTTGCCAGTTGCGGTGCGCTCTGCACAGAGGAGTGTCATTAGTACCGTCAAACGGAGCCCCGGTTCGACATTGAGTGATTAATCATTTATTGCGACGGCGTGCAGATAGGCGGTGGTGGCGGCCGGTGGATTCGTTGGACGCAAAGTGCGCTCTTGGTGGTGGTTGCTGCGAATTCACCTGGCGGCGAGCCACATCCAGGAATCGGGAACGGGGGGTTGGGGTCCACCCAGAGTACGTGTGGTGCAGGGCAGGGATCCATCTTACGTCCGTGTGCGCTCCAATCGGGGGCCGACTTATAGGCCTTCGAGCCTTCGGGGTTATTGGTGGAGATTTGTTTTCCGAAAACCATAAATCTTGCATCCGAGATTCCGAGCCCCGCTCTGCAGAGAGGCGCCACCATCGTCAGCTTATTTGGGGCATTCAAGAGCCAGGAGCCAGGAGCCAGGAGATGGTGTTTCCAGTCCATGACCGCAGGGGAACTCTCAGGTCCCGAACCCGGGGAGATCTTTACGGGGTTTTGATTCATGTGCTGCAAAATGATCCGCATCCTGCTGCGGATGGTCTCATGGCCGATACGCACCTTGGGTCACATGCACGCACACAGTTACACGCAATCGACCGGAAAGATACATTATGCTGATTACACTCTACCGCAGCACCTTACAATACATGAAAGGCCGGTTCGTTCAGTTCTGTTTTTATTGCCCGAAGCGCATCACATCGGGGTCTTCTGGACGCGAAACTAAGCTATTGTCAAGACGTGAGCCGGAGTACCTAGAGCGATATCGGACTTTCGCTCAGTAGATGCCAAGAAAGATTTGCCAAATTCTTCGCAAGCCGACCCGGCACTCCAGCAAACCTTACGAGCGCCACACATTAGCTGACATTATTTATCAACACAATTGATCGACACCATAACGCCCTGCGGGGTGGTCAGGCTGTAATAAATCTGGGGCCACAAGATACTAGCTTGATTCCCAAGTCCGACCGGCGGCAGACAAGCGACTACCGGCTTCCTTTTTGTACCATCGGAGTGGACCTCTGTTTGTGGCCGCCGCATGTCGGTTGTTTATTTATGATAACTTATCGATTGCCACATCTGAATCGTAGACCCTCGCGCGCGGCCTTTGGGAATTGCTCTATGGCTCTGCATCGCGTTTGACCTTGATTTCCGCAAACGATATCAGGATCAGCACCGGGGACCGGACATCGGGAGTCAAGATTTCGCGTTCACCACAGCGTGTGTAGATTATCTCCCATCAGTGCCATGTGTGTCCTCTGTGTGTTTGTGTGGTCCTTACACGCGAAACGCGCGGAGGTCCCGATCATTCACCTTCTCCTACCGAAGGTTTCACTCAACATGGAAGTACTGCTGCAACACTTCGGCCTGGTTGCAGTTGTGTGGAGGCAATAAAAATAAAGCCCCATAAATCTGCTACCAGTGACACTAATTGGACCTCCAACCTGCGTGTCATGAGCGCCGCTCTCGTTGGGTCTGGGGTCTGCTACTTGTGTTTTGAATTGTTTTTTTTTCTGGTGGTCCGGTTAATGAGCATTCATTGTTGCGCGAATCTTACTACAGATATCGATTTGTTACGTTGCACTGTTTCATAAATGTTTCTGTAATAGAGACACATTAATTTGTTCGAATGGGGAAGGTCTCTTCGGCAATGTTGTTTTCGTTGTCATATTTGAATGCAAAGGTGCCTTGCTAGTGCCTTGCAGGGTACAGTACTTTCGCCGGCTGTTTCGTATCTTTCCCGTGTTAGATCTTTCCGCCACGGGGAGCGAAGGAGTTTACTGCGTCTTCAATGGATTCTCGCTGCACATGCACCGAGAGAGAGAGGTAGCATAAATATAACCTGACTGCGCCCGCCCAGCAGCTGGCCCGGCTCGCGGTGGCTGTCGGTGTGTTGGACTTGATGTGTGTGGTATATGTTTATTCAACATTAATCCTTTGCTCTATTCGTGCGCCTTGTGTGTGTTTCTATCGGAGCAGCATCCTAGAGCCGGGTCGATTTTGTATCTTTTCCATCCGAGGGGTGGGTCTCGTACGGTCGAGTGCGCAGACTGTGGTTGTATCATTTTTTAAACATTCATTATCGAGCGCGCGTCACCAGGCACTGCTCTGCCTGGGCCGTGCTGGTGCCGTGGTGGTCGCTGCCCTTCTGTACTACTTGATGGTGGGGTGCAAACGTGAAATAAAAAGCTGCGAGATGAGAATAAAAACATATGTTCGTTCGCCTCAACCCCGGAGCGTGTCGTGCTACATATGTGAGGCAGACGGTCCGACTGGCCGCTGCTGTGTCTGCGCTGCTCGCAAAGGATACCACTTTTCCAGTCTCGTGCAGTTTATCTTTCCTTTTCTCTTCTCTTTCCTCTGTCTGCAATCGGCTTGATAAGTGGGTTTGAGCTTTGGGGCGCACTTGGGAAAGGTTTACATTATTGTTATCTTTTTCATGCTGGACACTTACATTCGGTTACGCTACATCTAAGGGTGAATTGGGAATGGGACTTCCGACGAATTGTTCTTAAACAGATTTCATTGTACTTATTGTACATTTCGTGGACTTTGAAGTCTGATGTCGTAACTAAATATATTTATTTGTTCTTCTCTCGTTACAGGTACGCAATGATAGGCGGTTGGTTACGGGTTTTTTGCCCCGACACGCGTTTGTTAGCTGTTCTCCATCTGAATATAGTGTTTTATCACACGGAAGCAACTCATAGTAGATGATTCCGTTCACATCCCACCAAATATGGAGTAAAGATTTCCTGGCCGTTAGTTCTGGTTTGCCCATAATTTGAGCTCGCAGAATGGCGAATGGTTTAAAATGGTTCTATGGTCGATCTTTGAAACTCCTGGACGACGCTATGGCTCTTAATGTGCCGACCAACTTTGATTATTTCTGTGATTTTATCGACATTTTTGAGAACGGACCTGTTTGTGCGAGGTGCATCTTTAACATAAAAAATGCGGGAACGCATTCAACGAAACTACAATTGCATATAATTACCGTATTTTTCCGTGTATATCGCGCACCTTTTTCCCAATTTTTTAAGCTCTAAAATCTGGGTGCGCGTTATACAAGGGGAGTAAAAATGTTGTCTCCTCTAAACTTACAAATGTGTCCTTTTAGGTACATATTTTATGGTATTATTGAATAAATTATGAAATGAAACATATGTTAGGAATATAATTATCCTTACAATATCGTCATTAAGTCATGGCAGGTAGTTAAAACAGATGTTGCTGTGAAATCATTCAAAAAATGTGGCATCATCAACACTATGGATGGATCTGAAGATGTCGCAATTTTTGAGGACTCTTCAGAGAGTGACAATGAGGAGTACATTGAAGAGCAATTAGAGAATCTGAATTAGTTGTTAAAATATTGACACCAGAAACACCATTTATAATTTAAAAAAAGTGAAAGTTCTCTTTTTAATGTGTAGTGTCATCTCAACAACGAGCATGAGCTTGAAATTATTTAATCGATACTTTACGAGATAATGTATGACGCTTAATGTATTCGTCAGCCTTCTCAGTAGAAAGCTTATTGACTGATTAATCGTTTAGGAGACAACGTAACGATCATAGCGCATGAATTTTAACTGTTTCATTGTTTACTATTTGCTTGTCAATTCAAATGACATATCAGTCAAGTTCTTTGGCACGCGAGCTCGTTTACTACAATAATAAACGGCATATTTCTCGGATGGGCCCATACTGTGTCACCCAATTTTTTTGTCGATGGATTAATGATTCCGTTTCCATCCCCCTAAACAGCAGCCTCACTGCGGCCCCGTCCGAAGCTCAATATGTACGGGGGGGACCCAATATGTTTGAGTGCGTTAGTAAAATGTAGTTTTTATTGGCAGTTTCCCGATTTTAGTCCCGTCCCACCATGGCGACTTGTTGACAAACATTTACTGCTTCACGCTTGACGCTTGACGGCGCCAGTGGCAAGCCGAAGATTCGTCGGCCAGAATGGACCATCGATCACGCCGCCGGGCGCGCTCTCTCGGGTGGTGAGAAAATCTAGCTCTTGAAATCACGCACATTTCGAGTGCTCGCGGCTGGATACACCTCGTTCGGCGTTCGGCGCACCGCACGTGTTGGAAGTGCTGGACCGTGGACGAGCATTAAGATATGGCAATCGACATTGCGCCAGCCCACCCATACTCGCCACTAGCCGCCAGTCGGTCAAAATTTTCTCCGGCCCGGCTCCGGCTCGGAATCCGTTTTCCACTCAATGCGGCTTTATGATGTGCGAGCGGAAAAATGATCATCTTCCTCACCCCGGGGAGCGAGCGGCGGCCCCAATTTGCTTTCTCGATAAAACAGGCACTTGAGCGCACGGACACTCGACCCGAGTTCCTTGACAAAACGCCGCAGGAAAAAGAGTCGGCTGCTGCTTAGACTCAGTGACGTAACAAATTGGACGATCCGCTGTGGGGGTGCCACCTTCCGACTGTCAACTCCCGAGCTTCTACATTTCTCCACGGTCGATAAATAACACTTCCAAAATTCGAAGGTGCATCGTCACCAGCGCCGCGCGACACCGACCCTCCAGAGCGAAGGTGGCCAAGTGACAAGGTGCCTAGAAGAGATGGCCGGAGATGATGGGCGAGCGTCATCACCTTCAATCTGTTATGGCCAGGAATAGCTGAAGGGTCTGACCTGCATTCACTACGCCACGCACACACTCGCACGCAGAATAAATAAATTCACCGTCTAATTATAGGCAGACGTAGTGGGGTTGATGGTGGTGCCGCTGCCGTGTGTGATAGGAGGGCATGCTGTGGATTGCCCATCTGCATCCACGTGCTGCTGCTGCCCAGCCGTACCTATTTTCGTACCGTAAAATGGCCACTACTTTCGGTGAGGTCGACACCTTTTTGGAATCTGGAACGCAGACTCCTTGGAATTCCAGACCAGTAAGGTCTGGGGTGTGATGTGTTGAGAATCACATTGAGAGATTCGCGCACCGCCCAATTCTCCCTGGGGCTGGCCGTAATTTGGACGTAAACTTTGGAGAAATAAAACAGACAGCTAGTCAGTTCGATCCACCGTTGTTCGGACTTAGCTCAGGATGATGATGTCGCCTAGTTCTCTTGATCTCACGAATGCTGGACGCGCGGTGTCGTCCCGGGATGCACTAAATGGACGATTAAGCTCAGTACCGCGGACACACACGTTAGAGCCGACATGGCAGCTAGCATTAATTGACGCCACCGTTTCTTCACTTCAGTGAGCAAAACGGTCTGCGGTCTTGTTTCGTGAGCCCCCATCAGCCAGCCAGCCAGCCAGTGGATGCGGATCGTCCTCAGGACAGACCTGGGGGACTGTCCGCCGACTGGCGCCGGCCCCAGTCCTAGCCGATGGAAAAATCAAGCAAAACATTTATCAGTGCGCTAATATGGTGGAGATAAATTGTCGGAAAAGCGCAACGTCCATCGGCCGCGGCGCTCAACCAAGTTCAACTCCTCTCTAGCCCCTCTAGCTTGTGAGGCGGCCAGAAGAGCGAAACAGGAGCATAACTGTGTGGTGTGCAGCTTCCACAGTGTGGAAAGATAAACGAGTAAGACGCTGATTAATATTGCATTACACGACCGCCGTCGTCTGCGTTGTGCGCGGACTTCTCCAACTTCGCCTTGGGTACTTGCGGGCATATCGGGCATATGTGTGCGCCTTGTGGTGGAATCCCGACCTCACTTGTTCTTCCGTCCAACAGGCTGGCTGGCGCATCATCTGTTGTTGCCGCCCCAGTGGTCGAAGCGGTGTGGTGTCTGTTCACTTCAATTATGTCGCCATGGCGCGGCGCAGAACTGAGGAACTGAGGACCCCAGATATTGCGCGATGCACGTCGCGATGCTTTCTGCAAGTCTGATGGACGATGAAATGCGGGTTAACGTGTGCCAGAAACCACAATGCAGGGGCCCCGTTTTGCAGAGCGCCCTGCAGGACCCAATTCTTGTGGTGCCTCTGCAAAAATGGGCGCTGTGACCAACAACAGCTGGAGCAGAGAGAGAGGCTGTTTATGAAATTTTACTTTCATCCCATCAACATCTGATAGCGCCCTACCAACATACGGGTTGGTGGCCTTGATGATCGATCAGCAGCAATACTTCTTCGCGTTCGCTTTTCACCCCAGCCACACACTGCTCCATTCGTCGAACGAAAACGAAACCGGGCCTCTTGGAGTAGCGGAGCCGGCGGGTCCTACGCACCACATGGCGGCGGGCCGCGGTGGAATCCAAGGCAGAGGAAGGAAGGCAACAATTTGTGTTGTTATTGCTGCCGGTGCCGCCGCCGGCTGATTGCAGCTTTTTCGGTTGAAAATGGATTCCACGTTTTTTTCTCTTGGGGGGTTTCGCCTTCGTCCAAAACACTATTTCTTCGTCTGTGTGTTGGGAGAGGAGCCACCGCCAAAAAGGGTCACGCCGCCGCCGGCGGCCGGCGGTCGGTAATTTCGGCAAATGACTAGGAAACCGGCCAGCAGCGAGACCACCGAATGTCTGGGGCCGCCGTCGATGGTTGTTTAATGAGTTTGCTGTTTTCGCGTTCGCGGCTCGCCGCGGCGGCGGCGACCTTGAGAGCTGGCTACGCTGGCTGGGCCCCCCCACTGGACCTGGGACCCACTGACCGAGGCTGACTTTGGCGCTCGCACCGGTAATTATATCATCGGAAACGTGTGCTGTGTGGATTCGGGCGGGGAAGTACCGGTTCGCGTGGAGCCCCAGGTCTTTCGACTCAGCGTTCGGTTTGGTGTCCCGGAAACGTCTGCAGACCGTGGGATGTGGGGCTGCCAGCGAGAGGCGTGTGCAGTAATGGAGCTCGCAGGAGCTCTGGTGCCTTACAATTGTAACATTTCGGGTTGGGCTAATGATAGCTACGAGAGCACCGTAGGATTAGGACCGCTGAATTGAGTAGTCAACTTGAACTTACCGGCCCAGCCGAGCCGTGGTGCTCCGTTCGATTGAAGCAGGATTTAATACTGAATCAAGTATCGACTTGAGATGTTGGCTGGAGTTTTCCTTAGAGGGTTCCATTGAAACTGCTATAGAATACGGTATGAAAAGCTATTTTCACATATCGCGGTTTGTTTGGAGAAGTTTCCACGCAACAAACCAGTTCCTTCAACTCAGAAACTTGTTCGAAGAAGTTCCAACGCGTAGCTCTTAATGGAGACACTTGAATTGAGCGTTTTATGATTGGAAATTTATTTTAATTATCGAAAAGCGATTCTCGTTTCAGTTTTGGCTTCTGCTGGTGGAAGCCTCGGTGAAGTCGAAAGTGTCCCATGCCCATGTTCCCCATGCTACTTCGCAAATGATATTTCGCTCCCAACCGCCGGCCTCTGATGATGAGCTCAACGGCGTGGTTATGGATGCTCCTACTGGAACCGCTGTGACGGGCGTGTAGAATTCACAATTTTTCCAGAACCCCCCCGGGGTCCGCACCAAGCGCGCGCGCCACCGTGCATAATGTCGTAAAAATTAATGAAGCTTTCCAAAATGGCTTTCCCCAGCAGCGATACACCGCTGCTCTGCCCGGCGCTACCGGGGACCGCTTTCTCCAGCAGGCGGAGGACGATTGATCCTTCGGTGTGTTGGTACGGCTGGCTGCTGTGTCCTTGGTGTGGGGTCCGGTCCCGAGTCGAAATTGCTTCCTTTTGATGCATGCCCGCCCAATCCTCTCTACAATCGGTGTGGTGGTGGCGGAACGAACTTCTGTGCTGCGCTGGCCATCGCTGGTGGTACGCAGGAGGAATGTAAAATCTCATCTCCGCCCAGCCGCCATTCAAAGTTTCTCTCACATCCTGAAGCGGACGATGGACAAAGATTTTCACCACGACGAGAACCACCACATCGCCCCCAAAAGTAGTCGCCTCTGAACCGTGTCCGAAACCACCGGGGACTTCCTTGTGCGCCAAGTACTCCCGAATTGGCGGCCCTCTGGTGGCGGGAAGCTAAAAATTAAAGTAAAATAAAAACATTTCGGACCGCGCGATAGCCGGGACGGACTTCGACCTGGGGAGGGGCCGCGGTCGCGAGTAGCAGCAACTAAAATACGACATAATTAAGATTTCTTTTCCACTAATTATCTGTAATCCTGCAGAGAATACATTTTCTCGACTTTTTTGGCGACAGAGACCCCCGGGAGAGGGGGGTCAGGGCGCAAAACAGAGAAAGACTTCACCCCCCGAGAGGCGATCAAAGAGAGGTCACTTCGAGGGCCGGGTGCCCGATTCGCAACGATCCGAAACGACATTTCCACGAGGCTCGAGTCCTTGAAGACGACGGTTTGCGCCTGTCGCTCCGATTGGCCCAACGCCGAGTTTGTGGGCACACTTTCTAGGCGGTACCGTTCCTCTTCCTGCGCTGCTGCTGTTGTGTGGAGAATACATTTTGGCAATTGTTTCATTTGTTATATGCGCCAACCGCGCCCGGCCCAGCCCGGAGCCTGAAACCGTCCTCTACCGACAAATCCGTCCCCAGATTATCCTTATCTGTGGTAATAATAATGAAATTTTCCTATTGTTGGAAGTCGTCCAAAAGAGAGGTCCCTACTCTCCCGCGCTCCGAACGTCTAGCGAATTCGACCTTTGCGAACGGAAAATAATACATGTTCTTCTTGCTCTTGGTGTGGGGTGGACTTCTTGCAGAAAGATTTGGGCTGGCCAAATGGCCTTACGCGCGCGGTGCTGGGCTTTGCTTGTGTGATTATGACCTCGGCGGTCCCCAGAATGTCCTCATCGCCGCCTAATCGCTGTCGGTCCGCTTTTACCTTCTCGGTTCGACTTTTCTTCCTAATTCGCTTCGTGCTGCTGGTAAGACGAGACTCCTCTTCGCCGGAAGTTTCCCGGCGAGGAGTCCAAGTGGAGATCCTCGCATCGTCCGGGGGGTCGTTAAGCAAGACGCGCCCAGACTCGCTGGCAGCCTCTCTTCTCAATATCCACTCAATTAAATAATGAGCCAGTATTATTTCGCCGCGTATCTCAGTGTCACCAAGTAGTGTGCTCCCCGCCGTTCTTCGGGTGAACTCTGTCAACCCGGGACCAACCTCTTCGGGTGGGTAGAGGGTCACACTGGAAAGAGGTGGAGTCGCTGTCATTACAGAAGTAGAGCCACGTGTGTATGTGTCGGCGAGGGCTGACATGTCCCCGGACCACCGAAGACAGCACACCCACCCGGACGTAGACGAAGGTACGTGGTGTTTGTTGTGGCACTAAGAAGGCGCGAGGAAATGCGATCCATTTTCCGTGGTTTGTGGCTCTGTCGAGGCTAAAGTTTCATCGCTCTCTCTCTTTCCCGCTCCGGTCGGTAAACTTCCACTCGAGTTGGTCTTTTCGGAGGAAACGACCCGTACGTCGAACGAGGAGTTGCGAATAATTTGTGATCACTGGCCGCGTGGTGCGAAGTTGTTGGTGAACAAAATGTTGTTATCTCGTGCGCCGAATAATGACATCCGACAGAGGCAGGCCGAGGCCGAGGCAGTTGCTGCTGGTGGGAAGTTGGTCAAATGGGTGACGGATGCCTGCCCGGGGGGGGAGTTTTCAAATTGTCAACATTCTGTGGTCGGCAACCCTGGTTTATTAAATTGTCGGGAGAAAAAAAGCTCTGAACTAATCCGGCTAATCCTACGGGGTCTAGTAGGGGGACGACACACTGATTGGGATCGCTGGTTATGCATCGGTTTCCGGAACCCAGGCACGGTCTAAGTGTGGACGCCGAGAAGAGTTCCTGCGAAAAAAATGGGTTTCTGCTCAAAACTTTGCCAATTCTTCTCGACACCACCATACTCACTGATCCGTGCAGTCAAAACCGGTGACGTTCGCCCATAAGAGAACCCATAGGTGTCCCATCCATGGCGGGGGCACCCTTCGCCGCTGTTTATGTTTGTTTTACTTATTAGAGCATCGTTTATTTATCTCCATCGCTGCGCTGCTGGCTGCCGCCATCTCGTACACGTTGCCGCGGTTTTTGGCGGCCTCTTTGCTGGAAGCACCCCGAAAAGGCGGAAAATTGTGAAGTGTGTAACGCGCCAACATGTGTGTTCCGTGCTCCATCCGTGGCGGAGGAGCATTAAACTACACAAACACACGCGAAGACGCACATATGTAGGCTTATCGAAATCGGGTGAACCCGTTTCGGGGTTGCGTTGGGGAAGCCGCGTTGTGTAATGCGTTGGAACGCATAATTTTTAATATGATACGCATCATCATTACTCACCACCGCCTTCTGGAAGCTGCTCAGGGGATTCAAGAACCTCAAACTACGACACGGCGGCGCTGGCTTCGGCAACATTTACGATAATGCCCATATATTACAATAGGGAGCTGCTTTTCACCTTAGGATTCCAAAGGGGGGAACCTGCGGCATTAATCTTCCATGTTACATCAGCGCCCATGTGGATTGTGGTACGCCTGGGGGGGAGAACTGGCATCAAAGCCCCTGCAGGCGCGAGCCTGACAAATGTTGTGTTCCGCGGATGACGTCTCACGGTCGAGAATTGAGGGTTGTCCTCTCATGCAATCAGATTCACATTTATGTACAACATCTTGTAAACAGATGATGTGGTTGGTCGGTCCCCCTCTTTGTGAAACAGTATGGAGTAGCTTTGGGTCAAATCTGTGGCGTATCCCAAACTCGGGGGGATGAGTCCAGAAGCGCGCCAAACCTATCAATTGCATAACCGCCTACGGGGGGTCTGAACCAGTGGAGGACGACGGGGTGGTGGAGAGCTGTGTCTGCTCGGGAGGCGCTGGTCATTTATCTAAATTAAAATGATAAATTTATTTTTAAACTTCCACCTCGCTGCTTAATATTTCAATTCTCCCCCCAAACCACCGGTGAAAAGGTGTTCTGGCGTTCTGGCGTTCTGGCGTTCTGGTTTTTCTCTGCCGCCAAGTCCTGGACTGGAGTCCTCTGCGCTCTCTTCTGCTGCGTTGCGAAATCCATGCGGCAGGTTGGCAGACGGAGGAAGTTATTGATCCCTTCGGCGGTTCTCTGGACCCCCCCAGATCAGACCCGCGTAGCATGATTTCCGATCCACAAATAAATAAAGGGTCATACATTTCCCCGTCACACAGTGACCCAGCTTCGCAGACGAGAGGCCCTGCTGCGAGTGCTGCTGGAGTGTCATGCCACGGAGGGAACGTCAGCCAGCCCAGTCAGCCAGAGCCAGCATCATCAATCGGTGGCGCTCTGCTGATGGACACAGGATATGAACATTTTTGTATTTATGCCTTCCCCGTTCATCTGCGGACAGAGCGTGTTCGCAAGTGTCCGATTTCAATCCCCCCCACACTCTCAGGAACCGGTTCCCGGAGAGATGCTCACATGCTATTTTCAGATTAGGGGATTAGACGCGCCCGTTACGTGTCTTCTGCTGCTGCTGCTCCCATCTGGTGGAAGTGTCCCGACTCGTCGACACTGGCTAATGTGAGCTGACGGGCCGAAAATGATATCACCCCGCGAAAGGGTTCCTACTTGGGTCCCGGATCACCGCAGTTCACGTGAAACCTGATAGGCCTTCCTCGGTAGTAAGTAGGCTGTGCGGGGCACGAAATTCCCAAACTTTTCGGTTGTTTTCGGCAGAGCTGCTCAGTCTAGGGCTTCTCGGCGGGGGGGACCGCTACTGAAGGCGACGTCGTGCATCGAAGTGCACTGCCTCACACGCTCGGACCGAAACGGTCGGTGACGTGACCCCCAACCGGGGACCGGTCGATAGCGTGCCGATTACCTCCAGCCGTCGTCAGTTCAGTTACCTGAGCCGCGTGGTGTCTCTCTCTACTAGGCGTACTACCGAACATACAAGAGTTCATTCGGTCGAATCTGAGTTCAAGGTCCCCCCCCGGTGGTGGTACCTCGTAGTATAGGAGATTCAAAATGGTTCGTGTCACTGATGGATGGTAAGGGTGACCAGGCCGTCACACGTGCGGCTTCAGTAGTTCTTGCCGTTAGAGTTGGGTGGTGATTGAGCCAAGAAAATGTCCAAAAACTGGGGAAACACTGAGCTCTAGTTTGTTGTCTAGAGGGTGATCAAGTGTTTGGATTTTGAACTACCCATCTTTATTCTGGAAATTGTAATCTTCTAAAGAGAATTGTTTCTTCAACTCTCAAAGTGTACGACAACTTGATCGACATGTGGTTTCAGCTGGACCTGGACGCTACGTGCAATACAGCGACAGCCACAATCGATATTTTGTGCGCTCCATCTTTCGAATCCAAACACTAGACGGACCACCAGTAATATACCCGGTCAGTAGTAATACAGACTGAGCCGAACCGAATGGAGTTATCGAAACCTGGGGCGAGTCTCAGGGTTCGGAGATAAAACATTAATGCCATCGTTTGTTCAACTACCAACTTTGCAGTCGGCAACGCAGCTCTCTGGGTGAATCCATAATTCATTGCTGGGCCCCGGACACACTGGACCGAACAATGCTCCACACGCTCCGATATATGGTTGTGGTGGTACCGGAAAAGGAACTAATTTTGCAGTGGAGCAGAAGCCTTGCCGCGCGGCCGCTTCACCTTCGGGCGGCCTCTGTTGTTGCGCTGCTTATTGGTATTGTTGGCTGCTTATCTGGCTCATCACGTCCGCCCCCGGCGGACTGTGGACGGCTGGTGCGAAGGTTCATTATATGCTTAACCGTTGATACAGTTTAACCTTTTTCTGCTAATGCTGACCGCCAGGGCCTCGATCGACGGTGGCGGGGTGCTATTAGTAGATGCCGAACCGAACCTTCCGGAACCACCCGCCAGCTAGGCTAGGGTTTATGTTCGGTTCGGTCCGAATGTGTGGCCACCAATCGTTATTCGCATTCCGAGCGGTACAGTAACTGTAGTGATTTGGCATTCTTCATAGGAGAGCATCCTGGCTGCTCCAGCTGCTGTGTAGTTCTTTAAAATCGTGCTGGGAGACCCATCAGAGATAGGATAGGGGTTGGCTGGCGAATGCGTGTGTTGCATTGGGGTGCGTCTAGCGTTTTGCAGCCTTTTCGCACACAAACACACGTGTGAGTTGTTCACGCACACACGGCACGCTAAAGTCCACAGGAAGCGATTTTTGGAGGTCGCGCCGATGCCATGGTAGGCTTTTTGGTCTGGACGAAGTGGCAGTCGGTAGGTCGTTTTCCTTTTGAGCTGACGGCCGGGAGAGACGTGCATATTTATGTGGAGTTTGATAATAGAGACATGTCTGCAATAGTAATCAGCTGTTCGGTGGTCAGCTCGGTGTGGAGCGCTGGTTTCTGGGGGACCCAACCACAACAACAACAACTGCGGGTTGTATTCCGCAATCGGGGCCCGCGAACCGTTGCCAGAGTCCGAACTTCGAACTCTCTCTGGGCCCCGCCGCCCCCCGGAGGGTCCGGTTCGTTGCGTATCGAGTTAATTTTCGGGGGAAGTCTTGTGGAGATACCGAAACGTGCCCGGCATACTTGAACGCAGCGTGGAGTGCTCGGTTTGGGATTCGTTTAGTTTTTGTCCGGTTCCCTTGTCACCATTCGAATGGACACACTCCTCCTCCCAGGTTGAGCTCTCCAATCGGGGCGTGGGTCAGGGCCTCTCGCAACCCCGGGATGCACCTAGGCCATCGGATGGTAGTTTGTCAGCGCCATCTGCTGGGGAGTGGGCTCGTGTCACCGTTTGTGGTCCGAGTCCGGCAGATTTGTTGGCAAGATTTTTGTGTGGAACCTGTGGAGCAGTGTGTAAAATCGATCTGTTCCCCGAAGTAATCTAACTGCGTCCGGACGAAATGGACCAAAAATGGAATCTTCGTTTTTTCTGGAATAATATTAAAAGTAGTTTCATTGGCCTTCGAAAATATTACGCAACAAGGACGGAGTTAAATAGCTACGGTACACCTCCGTTGAACTGAATCCCTCGGTGGCCTCTGTTCACGGATCACTACGAGGTCTCAGCCGGCAACATCAAGGCTACCGCGCGGATTGCCAGTCTTTACCAAAGGGCCTCTTAATTGGGATGGGTTTTCTGAAGGCCACACACTGGTGTAGTTATGCATCCGTGGTGCTGCACTTCCGTAGCCATTCTACATCGAACCGATTGGCCACACAAGGAAGCGTATCGAGGGAATTGACGATCGACGCCAAGTTCCAGTTTGCATCTTAAACAGTGATTTCTCGGTGACAAGCGGCCCATCATCCGTGGAATGCAATCTTCGATCAGCTTCGAATTATGCTGTTTATGGCTCCTCTCGGTGTTCGTGACCGAATCAAAACTCCAGAAAGGTCCCACACAGTTGGCGCTACACGCCAGGGATGACGGAGGGTTCTTTTATGGTGTGATTTGTTGTGTTACGTTGCTGCTCACACTTTTGCGTTCCGCGTTCATAACTTAAGAAACACGTGCGACGACGACGACGACGACGAAGGCTTACGTACGACGACGGGGTGGCACTCCTGGGTTGCTGGGTGCTGCTTTTTCCGGTTTTCCGCATGTGGACCACGAGTCTCGTTTGGAGTGGGTGCGCTCTTGACGACTGCTGGCACCTTATTGCAGACCCTCTCTCGACGAGACCAGCAGCGCTCCGTTGCCCTGTGTTGTATGTGCGAAAAGCAATTAGGGGCTCGTTTAACCATAAATCTATGGGGCAAAAATGGGGTTTCAAAATGGCGCCAAAGGCAGGCGTCAAAATTATGGCGCCGCGACGACACTCTCTGCCTTTCGCTGTGTTGTGTGTTGGTTTGGTGTGGCGCCAAGCAAAAGGATGCCGATGCCGCGTGAAACACGTGATTTGACACCCTCCAAACCCCCGACGGAAGGTTGCTGGAACGCGCGCAGCACACAGTTGCTGCTAATCAAAGCAAAATTTGGTCCCCACGTTCAAACGTCGTTTAAAGGACTTGACTTGTTTTCGCTTGAAGAATCTATATTTCGTCGGGAACGTCTCTGTGTTCGATCGTTTGTACGAATCTCTGAGCATTATTTGGAGAGAATTATGTGAACAAGTAGCGCCACTCGCTCGATGATGAGATAAATTTTAATTAAAAGCCGATTTATTTTCCGGTCGCTGCCAGATACGCTACCGGCAGCGCTGCTTCTCGCAGCAAAGTTGCTTGCATTAATTTACGTGCGCTTCAGTCGATGAGTTGGCGACAGCAACGCGCAATTCGGTTCGAAATTTGAGTTTGCTCGCGGTGAAAATTATTCATATTTCACTGAAAAACGAAACATCTCTTCCGATCTCTTGTTGGGGTTACCAACAAAAAGTGGTTAGAAATGAATCCACTGAGAATTATCGGGAATTCGGGCTTAAAGCTTGAAACATCTTTCTTCTTCTAAATCACCGTCATCACCAGGAAAATGGTCCCTACTCTATGCAATTCATCTAAGTCAACGCTTGTTCGAATTTAATATGAATTGTTAAACTGATGGATCAAGCTGCCAATTTGGTCTTCCTAATTATGCTTTTTTGACAACATAAGCTTGTTTTGATATAAGAGAAATTTCTTTTACATCGAAAAGAATATATTTAGTTTGCAACCTATCTTTGAAGAGGTTAGACCATGTCGACTTTAAACGAAACACAGCAGGAAAACTGAAAAATTAAACGTGAAATTCTGCTCGACATGTACAAAAGGAAGTCATTTCTCCATCCTCAGATCGTTATTGGTGATGGAAAGTGGATTCGTTTTAAGAATATGTAAGATCGAGTCAGCAAAAAGACAATACTGTGTGTCTGATGGGACCAGAAAGGTGTGGTCTATCACAAGTTCCCAAAACCTTGTGAAATCGCTTCTGACAACAAATGATCCATCATCAGGCGAATCCGATAGTTGCGGAACGATATGGGTCGAGTTGTTAACGAGGAAGTGGAACCATGAATCGTCTCTCCACAAATCTGGCCGTTTTTAACGCACAGATAATCGATGGAAACTGGCTCCCGTTATTTTTTGGCGACAGTAGGAGACATTACTTCGTTCCTTAACTGGAGGTGTTCGTCGGCTGTGTAAGACACTTCTGTGAGGGGCCAAACCATTACGCTCGTCTGACAGCATAATCAATTAATATTTCCCACGGACACACACGGGCGCAGTCGTGCATTATTTATGCTACATGCTACAGAGGGGGGCCGTACTCTGGCGCCAGACGAGCCTCGTGAGAAGCCGTTTTCCGCACCAATCCCCAGGCGGCGGCAATCGAACCGTTTCGACCAGCAGCAGCACGTGTTCATGTGGTGGGGCCAGCAAAAGGAAAGCGAAAGTGTGTGCTGTTGTGGAGGTGTGGACAGTGGGCCATGGCATGTGGCGGCCGGCCCCCCTACAGTGCTAGTCTCGACAATACACCAGCAGCAGCACTACACGTGTGTAATGTTTTGCCCAATTGGACTGTCCCTTAGGTAAGGAATGTCTTCTTCTAAACGAAGGCGAAAAGCATCGAACGAGGCGGCGGCGGACAGGTTAATGTGTTGCCTTCCCCGGTTTACGGTATGAAGACGTTGCACGCGCAAAACGTACGCAGCGAGCAACACATCGCACATTACATGGCGGCGGAGTTGGCCTAGGCCGTGCTGCTCCTCGATCGTTGCTAGTCCGACGTTCCAACGGTTCCGACGCCGACCGGGGAGTGTCTTCATGCACACAGAAACCCGAACCTATTAAGACATAAGTATTGCATGCGAATATTTAATGTGTGTTTTAAGCTTAATCGCCGGATCGCGTAAACATGATTGAAGCAATATATGCACACACCACCCTCCCTGGGCTGGTGTCGGCTCGCGTTGGTACGCGTTTATCGGTCCACGATCCACACACAGGCCAGCCGGTCGATGATGACGCTTCCTCTCCCGAGTGGCTTCCCGAGTTCGCCATGGCGCCCCGACGCCGCACACACGAAACCGGCAAATGTCTGTCGATAAGTTGTTAAAGATAAATTATGTGCAATCCGGCCATAAATTTATTACCTAGCGGCGGCGTGACATGATACCGCAACCCGGGGGAGGGCCACGCGGCGTATTGCACTCTACGTACCCGGCTTGGCCATCGTTAGGGGCAAGTGCCTCCAGCTCGGTGTGACTCGGACTAGGATGGCGAACAGCAGAGCTCTAGGACATGGGTCGTGTGCAAGCTAGGCAGAAGAACTTGGGTGAGTTCTGAGGAAGGAGTTGCTGGTCAATATGTGGTGTTAGGCACTGGAAGTGTTCCTAGCAAGGCAAACAATTACACCAGCAGCAGCTGCGACCGTGTCTGGATCGCGAACGGTGTCCCCGTGATCGAGATTCACAATATCGAGAGTGCACGATGGGACACGCTGTACCGATTGGTCCTGTGTGTAATTAGAGACCATTTTCCAGTGATATAATTAGTAGCCGTCGTCCCCGTGTCCCACACGGGCCCATCTCTCGCCGCTAGACGCAACACGAACTCTGATGCAAGAACACTCTAATTCGTGTCTATCACGTCAAAGCGCCAGGTCTTCTGGTTCGCACGAGGACATTTTGTTTCGCTGTGTCGGTGTCCCCGCCCCGGGGGAAACACCGTTCACACCATCATTTCCCACTTTATCATTAGCCCGGATGGAACTTTTCCTCGACGGATGGGCGGTTCCACGAAAAACACACTGGAACTTTGGTCGTTACCATCGCTGAAAATGGCAGCACACCCGGTGTTGGACAACCACCAACTCGCTGAGCCACGTGCCAGGCCAGGCCCAGGTCCCTTTGTGAATTTGGTCCGCAACTTGTCATTAATCGTCTCTTTAGCCTTTGATCGAATGGCAGCGCGGCCATAGAACTTGCAAGTTTTATGAGGACATCACGCAGCACCTAGTAGAGATTGTTGAATATTCCGACAATATCGTATCAATATCAATATTCTATTGGCCCGGATTCCGAAGATGGGGTGCAACATTTCGATTGTGGCCGCCAGACCGAAATTTGCAACAGTCACTCGTTATGGGTGTATTGGCTTCTCTTGCACGACGTGGGGGTTTTCCTAGACCCAAATACGACAATTTTGCTTATTAACATAACAACCGAGGTGGAAATGAAAAGAGCATTTCAAACTTCGTACAGTTTCAGTTGAAGACTCAATTTTCTTTACAAGATTTCCACAACAAAGTTTGACGTTTAAAAAGTCAAGCACTCTTGATGTACTCTCTTGAACTGTTGAAGTATTCGAAATGGTGTTTTAGGTGCGGTTCTACTTGCAAAACAAATCTGGAGCATTATTTCCTTGCCGTAAACGTTGTTAGCCTAGCCTCCCCGATGCTCATTAGGGGGGCTGGATGGATGATCCACTTTTTCGCCGATTGTTGTTGTCCACAACAACCTCCGGAGCCATTCGCTTCAAACGTGTTCCGTTCGGGGAACCATCAGATAAAGCGAGCGCATAATTGTGTTTATGCTTTTATGTTTACTACCACCCCCGGTTTACTCCCGTGCCCCGAAACTACACTGTGAAACGCGGGGGGGAGATGTGCACAGCTTTGGCCAACATCATCATCGAACGCGCGGGCATAATTAGTTATGATCACCAATCTGCCAACGAAATGGTGCGCCCGAGCGACGACGACAGCGGCGCTGGGGTCGTCTGTGGCGGGTGCTCTTTTTAATGCTTCGCCCCAAACTGGGACCTGGGAGTCGGGGCCCCTCAGACCCGACCCGCGAATAGCGGCTCATCAGCGGCATGAAACGAGAGAGAGAGAGACCCCCACGACGAGGTCTGGTGCCCTTTTTTATGATGCTGTGAGGCCGCCTTTTCTGCTGTTTCACCGTGCGCTCGATTCGAAGTCCAGCGATTTAGCGGAACACACGAAAGACGCGAGCAAAAACGGCGAGGCCCGTGGGCGGGCGGCGATCGCCGGTAGCATCCCTCCCAGGGGGTGGAGCGGGTCGCTCCGCTTCGGCTACCGGTCAACGCGCGGGCGAGCTACTTGGGCGGTCAACCCGTCGTCGTCGTCGGCCACGATGCGGGAAGGCTTTTTTCGGACAAAACGGTTTCGGTTTATGCTCCGTGTTTCGATGCTCCTCTTCCCCCGTGTGCGTGCGTGCGTGTGTATGTGTGACCGGTAGCCCCTTGCGCGGGTTTTACGATCGACTTATTAACACGCTACCCGCCCTTTACGGCGGCACACACGGGCTAATTATAAATCCAAAGCGATTTACAACTTAGCCCATTGTCTTTCCCCGCGGACGACGCACGCACACGGGGTCCGCTGAGACTTTTGAGGGCGAGGTCTCAGGCAGAGGTCGGTCAAAAGAAAGCGGAGTAGCGGGGCCTGATGAGAGGGCACCCATTAGAGGACTCGCCTCCCACTAGAGGTCCCCTATACCTGTGTCGGTTATCGTCGGTGCTTTATTCCTCCCTTTTTTCTGGAGGTTTTGTATTTCAAATAGAGCCCCATGTAAGGTCCCGGAGTGTCTACCTCAAATTCAAAGTGCGTTTGAACCGGCCCTGAGATCGATCATCCTCGTTGAGCATATTTTGTTTATAGACTGTTTCATTATGCACGATTATAAATTAGCTCCAAAAATTCAAACCGGAAGTGAACCCTATTTTTATTTCTCTTGTAATGCTCTGTTATCTTATTTAACAGTACTTTTTTAGAAAACTACATTTCTGTTAACCGTATGCCAATGAACGGGTTTCTGAACGAACACCACGCAGTTGCTTCTGTACAGACCGATGTCCGATCATTTTGGACACTTTTTTCGAATTTTTGGCGAATATTTCAATGATGTTGGTTGGTAAGTGCCCAAAAAGTTTCTATCAGTCTTGCCTGTGGACAATTTGTCGGATTCATCTCCTTCGGAACGAACTGCACCCCGTTGGATTGGAACCAGGCTACCGTATCCTTGGAGTAATGCACGGATGCTAAATGTGGTCAAAATAGTACCGGACCTTTCTGTTTTCGGATCATAGGCAGTAGGTGTCGATTCAGACATTCGCGGATGTTAATTTCGGATTTCATCGTTGTCACGAACGATTCGGAATGCATACCGTACTCCCGAATATGGCTTGCCTTTTTCCCAAACCATTGCCTTTCTTCCGAATTTTTCACTAAAAATGGATGTATCTGCATCTTCAGCATTCTGGCGATCCAGAACAGTGTAATCCTAAGAATTCGGAAGAGTTTTGTTGTCAAATTTGCAATAAGTTTCATCGTCCATGATGACGCAAACGTTTCGAGTTTTTCTGCTTCTTGTATGTCTTCAGACCTAAACTTATTTTGACACGACAGGACAGTACTCACAGTTGATCCTAGTTAAAACACAACTCTACAGAAAGCAACACGAGATAAACATTGTTCCTGTGTCTGCTACCCGGCCAAGACCCAGAAGACTTGAAGTGTTGCACTCACTCAAGTTGATGTGGATGATCAAGCGCAGCCGGGGGGGATCATCCGCGGTCGACCCGTCGTTTTGTTGATACTCTCGAACACGTCCAGTATCTGCCACGGACCCCGACCACGGTGGACCGCGTTCCTGTGATCGTTTAACCGCGCGCGCCAAATTGTTGCACAAAACTGTTCTGCCTTTTTTGATAGCTGGTCGTTTCGTCTTCGTCTGGGCTGCACGCTGAAACACTGGAGGGCTACTTGGCGAAACAATCTTTTTATCCGGACGCGCGCCCCACAACACTGCCCGGACTGTGGAACGAACGACCGTTTCGGGGTGATACGATCGGTTTCTGCTCGAAGATATATAGAGATATTTTGTTGCGTCTTCCGCGGCGGCGAGGGCATTTATGTGTGGGGCTGGGTCGGGTCCAGGGTAAAAAAGAACCCCAGAGAAGGGTCTCTCAACAAAGGCCTTGCGTGTTTGCCGAAGGAAACCATAAATCTACTTTACTATCAATTAGATGTGAAAGTTAAGATCTAGGCTAGGCCGATAGGGTCTCTCTCGCTACCGACGCAACCCCCCGGTAGTGGTTTACACGCGTTTCTTCGTCTCTAGTCTTCGTTTGCAGCCACAGGACACAAAACGGGCACAGGCTCCTCCAGCAAAAAGGGTCCGTGTGTGTTGTGTGTGCATCGTGCAAATATTTTATTCATTGGCGCGCCAACTGCTACTCCAGAGCCAGAGCCCCAGAGCCAGGTGGTTGGTAGCCGCTGAGTCGCCAACAATGTCTCCTCTCGATTACGGCTCAGGTACCTGCGAACAGCTCTCGCGGAGCATTGCCCCCAGTCAACGGACAGCCAATGCATCATTTTTTAATTGATGTTGTGACATACGCGGCAAGACCGTTGGGGCTGTGCTTTGTGCTCAAATCGATAACGTTACGCCGCCCGCCCTATCGTAAATTATAAGCTGCGCTCGGCGAAAGACCCTTTCGCCCGGTGGTTCTACCTTTCGGTTTAGTTAACATAATAGGTTGCCTCCAACTATTCCCGCTAGAACCGCTAGCGTGTGAAGGAGAGGTGATCGAGAACCTGCCAAATTCGCCAAATAACCTCACACGACTAGGCTCCTCCTTCGTACGTAACCTGAAACCACCGACAGTTGGTGTCGCACTTCCGTTCCAGCACCACCTCCCAGGGGTTTCTTGTGTCTTCGGAATAGTCCGTTTTCTAGGGCCGCGCGCTGTTGTTTCTTCATCCATCAAAAGCCATCACCCCGAGGCGGAGGCCCTGGGTGTGTTGCCTTTAGGGACTATTACTCTCTCCCTGCGTACAATATAAATCAATAAACTTTTTCCTATTTTCACCAACCGACCCAACCCGACCAACGACCTCTTCTGGAGGAGGGTTCTCGTCGTCCTCGAGAAGCAGGTCCTATAAAAGGGTTCGGGTTTCTGTACACGCATCCTGCGGGTGGCGCTCCGGCCCCGTGCTGGAGCTAAATTCTATTTTACGATTGTCAATCAATCAAAGTGGCACCACCGAGAGCGAGCATCGGCGAGGCAGGAGTGTGGGACAAGTCGGTTCCTGAGGGTGGCGTAATAAAATTGGCGTAAGATTTTAATCAACTTCCAATTGATTTCCCTATTCTCTCCCCACACAGCAGCATCGGCGGCGGGTGTTGATGGGAAGCGTGAGTGGGGTCAAATTAATGAGCCCATCGAACACACCGCGCCCCCGTTACTTGTGTTCCGCTCCCTCCTCTCTACGAATGCAAATTTGAAGAATTACGTCCGACCGGTAGTTCTGGAGTTCTGATTTAGTTTACTGCGGCGGTAGCCGATTGTGAATTACGGTAACGCCCGAGAGCGGAGAATATCCGGTTTAATTTTCGGATTTTATCGACACTTTAAGTCCAGAGTTCGACACAACCCCGGCCAGAGACCCCCCAGACCACCTACCACTTGTGTTTGGAAGTGTATTTCTGTGGCCGCCACAACACCTCACACGCATTGGTCCTTTGTAGAGAACCGTTGTTTAATTGCCTCTCTGTCAGCTCTGGGTGCTTACTTTATCGCGAATCCCCGAAACCTAGTCGGCCATAAACTTTGGCAAACCCTCCTCACAACCTGCCGCTGCTCTCCCCCCTATCTACCCGGGTGGAAATCATGAACCGTGACGACGCGCGGGGCCGGCCTGTCGGTTGTGTTCGGTGGCTCCGAAAACAGTCGATGCCGGTGGTCGTTCGTTTTGATTTATAGATTTCCCATAAAACTACATAAAACCATAAATCTATGTGTTCTTAAATCGCCACAGCCCACCCCTCAACCCCTCGGCGCCTGCAATCGGAAGTTCCTACACCGTGACCCCGGCGGGGCACACCTCTCGGGAAGTCGGTGGTCCACAGTATATTTAACACTTTCTTTTAAGCTGATAAATAAGCAGCACCGGCCAGGAAAGGCACCCGACCCCCCAGGCGCACTGCTAATCCCTCCCGAGACCTGAATGGGCTCTGAATTATTGATTACGCATAACCCTTTTTAGTCCCGTTGCTTCAAAAAACAAAACGACCGCCCTTTCTGCCCCATGCTTTGGGCCCCGACCGAAGGTTTCAGTGCGTGACCTTCCCCCGGTGGCCGTGGAAGGGTTTCGCAAGTAGTCGGAAAGACGACGGACAGAGAGAGAGAGAGAGATGGTGGTGGGGTACGTCGTGGTGTCGGGTGAACCATCTTTCGGGTTTATTAGGAGCGATGGGCTGCGAAGTTCGTGCGTGGGATAGCAAATGGTGTGTTTCGTGTGTACTCCGGTCTGTGGAGTTATTTTGTCACCCGAATCTCCGCTTTCCGTGGTGGAATCCAGTCAAGAATTGGGCAGGTTCCACAAGACTCTGTAACTCAAGAACGTTCGTTTAACTTTAACTGGGTGTGATTCATGTGTGACCGCGCGGCAGCATTACGAGTTGGCTTCTCGTTAGCATCTTCTGCCCCCGGGGTCTCTGTGGTCTCTCTGCGGCTGACAGCGAAGATTTGCACCTTTCCATCGTGTATTTGAATGCGCACGCGACGCGAGATACGTGGATGAACCCGCGACACGAGTAACGCTGCCCGGGGATTGATGGGGACCTCACTGAACGTCTCCCGGTCTGGGGCGGGGCCCCCCTGTCGGTCACGTACGTGCGCACGATAAGGGTGCCGGGTATGGTCGATAAGCGTCCTGTGCGCGCGGACCGATATGGAGCGCCGCATGCCACGGCACGATGATGCGTGTGGCAATGTTGACGCGGCTGGGTTGGCGCGTGTTTGGTTGGCGGACATGCAATATAGTAAGGCGCTTCTGGGGGCGCTGTGTGGACCGTTCCGGATCACACGTGCGCTGCGCGCTGGCAAAAGAATATTTGCATGCTTCAAGTTCCTGGCGGACGACGCGTCAGGTGATGGCGCGCATACTTGTTGTGTTTGCCCGGGGAGCGCACTATCTCTGGGAGGGGTCGATGTGGAATGCTGCACTTTAACGTATACAAGACTTGCCTGTGCCGTGGAACAATCTGGTGGATCCATATAAGGCTCCATAGGGTCTGTGGGGCGCACCTATGTGATCAGTCATGAGAGTGGTTCCAAAAACGATTTGTCGTAAGCTCTGGCGTACGACGATCAATTTGGAGTTTAGAAGGAACGCAATTCGCGAATTCAAATTATGTTCAAGTATAAACCGGGCTATTAGTGACATTAAATGCACTGACTACGTCTGGGAACTAGACCTCCGCGACTTTACTCTGTGGCGTCCGATACTTGAAGTCCACACGTTCGACTGGTTGGAACTGAGCCAGCTCCATCCATAGCTCACCCGATGTTTCCGGCTCCGGAATTGAAGTTCTTTACTTCAGACGTGGATGCGTCTAGACGTTTTTCACTCTAGACTCCCCAGTTACGTACTCTGCTAGATTTGGACAGTTGAACCCCATAAATTCCATGTGTCCTAGATTTAGTTGTTGGAATATTTGGACTTCAACGAAAGTTAAGCTTGTATGCGAATATGTCAGCCCAGCGGGGCGTTCTTTGACAGTTCACTAATGATAAAGTAACTCACCACTAAAGATTTGCCCGTTCTGTTCAACGCACAGCAGTTCTGCGAATCGATTCGGACGAAATCGTTAGTCCTCAGAATTCATGGAATTCACCTGCTGTCAGCGAGAGAGAGAGAGAGAGGAGCGCCTGGCGCGAGACCTGGCCGGCCAACTCATTAACCGGTTGGATAACACACAGGGGCTTACCGCTCTCTCGACTCGACCCCCCCCCCCACCCAGTGAAGGACTCAGATTCCTGCCGACCGCAACCGATTCCGCCGATTTCGCGCAATTTCGCGCAATTTCGATTTCGTTCGGTGCTGCTGACGTGTGCTGCGCGCGTGGACTAGAAACTAGAAAACTGCGACGACGGCGCGTCGTAACACAACAACTTAGAGACTAGACGCCAGGGCGGCGAGTGTGTGGGCTGCGGTTGATAATTGTTTTAGCATTGGTCGGTCGGTCGGTCGGTCGATGAGTTTTCGACGCCGAATGCCGATGTGTGTTATGATTTCTTGCTCCGCGTGGCGATGCTCTTGCGGCGGGGGGCTAATCGGGGCTGCCTCGCAACAACACGTCGTTACCCGGCGCTGTGCGAAACTTTCGTTTGGTGCCACGAAGGCGCCCCCATCCGAAGGTAACACCACACCGCCGTGTGGCGGCCGTAAACTTCTCGATGCCATTGCCACGACACTGTGCATAAGTGGAAACTTTTCGTACAACTTCTACCCAACGGGCCGAGCCCGCTCTCTCTCTAGTGGCGGGCCTGGGGTGGCCTCTCAACTACCCAAGTCTGTGAGGGACGGCTTTTCTACGCACAGAATGGCGTGCCTTGGGCCCGCTAAAAAGTCACTAAAAATTAGTCTAATTTTTTCGCGTTCTTTCTTTCCAGGTAATGTTCGAATCCAGTCCGCCACTTCTTGGGCACACACACGATGTTGTGACTCCCCTCTCGGTACTGACGGCCACCGGAACTCCACGCTTCCTGTAGCCAAAGGCGCGCGCTCACCGGGAAAAGGGTGCAGACTTTGACGACGCCGGTGCAATGAAGTTGTTGAAGAGTGTAGTCCCAGCGCGCGGGGCTCGTCGTGTGGACGGAAACTGGTGGTTCTGAACTTTAGGTGTTTAATCATGAACACGTTGTAAGTACGCGCTGGCGTGATTGTAGCCACAGTTGTCCAGGAAGCGAGCCCCATAAAATCACTAAATTTTGCGCAATATTCGGTGGACGACTAACGAACGGGGCGTCGTCGTCGTCTCACGTCACCCTTTCCGGATTTCGGGGAGGTCTGCTGGACGGTCGTAATTTCGCACAGGTGCTACACGACCACACGTCTTCCGGGTCGGCGAAAACTGCAACTTGTAAGAAGAGACTCCCTAGCCGTCCGTCCGTTCGTCGCCATCGTCCCGCCGACAGCAGCGTGTGTTGGTCATATTTTGCGGACTGTTGTGTGTTGACACCGGTGGACCTCTCCTGGACCCGTCGGAGGGACGCTATGGACTTGTGAGGGGGGGCACGTTTCATAAACAAACGAGAAACGGAATCACGTGTTCCGGAGTCGTAAAATCGCACATTCGCTCATACATCCACCATACACCAAGAGAGACTAGTTACATGCACAGTGTGTGACAGTTTGGTGGTCACCCCAGCGGCGGCGGGGACCCCGAGGGAACAGATGGGGGCCCGTTGGGATGGGGAGAAGCCCCCGGTTAAATCGGCCATCAACGACCATCATCAGGTCAGGCGCGCTCGCGCGCTGTGTTTTGGTAGGCAGCGTTTATAAGCTGTTTACTACTTTTATGCTTTTTTATTACACAGACTTTGGCCTCGCGATCCTGGAGCCCCGGTTGCCATGTCCTCACCCGTTCCTTACAGGGGTGGCCTCACTGTCGACGATGACGACGACGGTTGATTAGAGCCCTTATTGCGCCGCGGCTTTTATGTCACCCGGACCCCCCCGGTGCCTTCTACATGCCAAGGAATCCTTCCCCGCCGCCCCGTCCGGACCGGATGTGGTTGGCTTGTTATAGGAAATACTATCAAAATTTCAGTAACTTTGGAATTGCTGCAGGACATGTGAACACGTGTGGTGTCGTCTGTGGAGGCGCCTGTCATATCATATCAGGGACAGTTTGTGAGTCCGGTTTTTTCACCTAGCAGAACCGAAATGGTGTGCGGTTTTTGCTGAGCAATCGTGACGTAGTCAGGTTGTGTCTGTTCTTTAGGGCAATCTATCAAGAGTTTGAATTTTTATGTACACATTACTTGAATTTTGAAACGTCAAACTTTATTCTGGAAATTAGTAAACACTTAGTAAAAACTTTGACATTTACGAAATGGGACTGTAACGGGTAGGGCTTGGCATCCGCGGAGCCAAAGAAAATAATAATTCTCGCTTCTTATTTTTTCCGTTGTTTTCTCTGTTTTGGAGAATTCGTCTTTATTCCGTCACCTTTATTTCTTAACTCTTTCTCACAAGCTTGGGTTCGAGAACACTCCGATTCCGAACCTCTCCAGATCAGTTTTCGTGTTCGAATGAATGAACGCCTATGACACGCTCCTTTTAAAGCCAAGCCAATCGTGTTGAACATTTGACCAAAACTGTTTTCCACAAAAAATGAGATGAATTAGAACCTTTCAAATAATTGTTCAAGCATCGAAAAATATTCATCCGTTTTTGTTTTATAAGCAAATGAAAAAGTACACGCTTTTTTCACCACCCTCTATTAAACACTTATTTCTAAAGTGGTGAATCTTTAACTTAAAGTGTACGATATTTGAAAAGCTGATTTACTTTTTTTTTTACTCATTTCCATTGGGATTCAGAAGACCTACACTACGTCTCCGCAATGGCATCAAAACTAGGGAACTGTGTCTAGTCTAACGCCCTAATCATGAAACTCAAACGGTAACGGAAGCGTTTACTCGAGCGTCATTTTGCTATAGCTTTCTCTTTCTGTCTTCTCTTTTACTGCTATCTGCTTTCTCTCTTGCTCTAGCAAAATGACACTCGAGTAAACGCTTAACTCCGCCGTTGGAGTTTCATGATTGGGGGGTAAATCTTCGACTGCCAAGCGATGACAGCCAAAGTTCGGTCTGCGGTTCCGAGCGATAAATCACTGAATTCTGGGATGATGTCCTCCTGACTGCTTCCTTCCTTGCCGCGACTCCTTCCAGATAACTACTGTACGCCGGTGTTGTCCGTATAATGGCGCTTGCTAGCCTGCCGACCAGAAAGCCACCAGAGACCTCCTTCTGCGTCCCAACTGAGAGTGTCTATAGCCCTGAATAGTTGACTGATTTCCATTCGCGCCTTTTTCACGGACCTTTCACATCGCCGCAACTCACCCTCAACACCATCACAATTGTGCCACCTTCTGCCTGTCTGCCTGCCTGCCTGTGGAGAACACATGTGTACCAATAATGTTTCGATCTTTCGTGCCCCAATTTTTTCGATTCCTTCTTCCTAGTCGTCGCGGCTTTGTCGTCGGATAGCAGCTGTTGCTCCCTGGGCCAGTGAATTCCTGGTTTTTGCACCCTGGCCGTCCCATGATCGGCGAATGGTCCGAGTCAGATTTCTGCTGCCGCCTTCGACAAATCCTTCAAATGGCACGGAACGCGCGGTAGCAGCTGCTGCCGATACGGCTCTGTTGGGCATTCTGTGTATGGGTGAAAAAATTCCACCCGCCAAATGGCTCTCAAGGAAGAATTGGCTCTCTGATGGAAGCGGCGCAACATATGTAAACGGTGCCTCACGTCTCGGGATGAACTCTTCGTTCGTGGTGTTGTGTTATGTTTTCTTCACCTTGTGTTTTCGGTTGGCCATATCGAACCGCCGCCATCTTGAATTGTGTGCAGCGGACAAGGAAGGCCGGAAGGACGGACGGGACGGGCAACAACGTGCTGCAGCCGTTCGCTCTCCGGCATTTGCAATATCCCCGCAGAGTCGTCTTATCACTCGAAATGGGTAGCTACGCAACATAAATTATGTAAGACGCGGGTGCGGACGAAGCAGAGCACCGCGGTGCTCCTTCGGCCGGGGGGCACCACCTCCTGTTGCTGTTGCTGGAAGGCAAGCGGCAGGCAAAAGAAGCGATAAGCGGTCCTTTCTTGCTTCGTTCTCGTGTCCCGTGCGAGATGAGGACCGTTTTTGTTGCGCCGCCCCAAGACACGGTTGCGAGCCCTATTCCGTTTCCGGTGGATCTCACCACCCAGCCCAGGATCAATGAAGGATGATGAGATTTTTTCTGGCACCTTCTCTCCTGGGTGAGCCGCCACTTTTTATAGCCGCCGTTTGGGAACTGAACCACAACACACTACTACACACAAGTTCCGTTGATTGACAGATGAAGCGGAGACGGAGCGTATCCCCTCGGCCCCCCGCTCTCCCCGGACAAGATGAGATACAATATGGAAGCATTCCCTCTCGGAGGACATTCTTGCTGTGGACGAAACTGTCCGGAGCCCGAAGGCAATGGCCTGGCGATAATGCGCCGAGAAGAAGCTGGGTGGGGTCGAAAATTATTGAAAGAGGACTGGATCCTGGACCGGAAGTTGACGGTTACTCGCATTTACGCAGGGCCAGCACAAATTGTGGTCCACGTGAAATCAATTTCTCGAGCGCGCCTCGGACCTCTCGGACCGGCCCGCCGTGATTATGCTTTTAAAACACACCTGGGACCCCGTTCTCGCTCTGGCAGTGGAGGATCCACTGCATCCGAAGCTGCGCCGAGGAGCCTGCCGCGGCGGACGGTTGGCGTTGAGTTATTTAATGTATTATGCAAATAATTCATCGAATTCAAATCCTGCACTCCGTGGAAAGGGTGTGGGGGTCGTCCGCGGGTGTCCATCCACGGCCACAAACCGGAAGTGTTGGGAATTCTAATCCCTACTCTCTCCCTCTCTCGCGCGCGCTCTGTCTGGTCTGGCTGGTCGGCAATTTGTAGACGGCGGTACTGTGGGGGGCTCTCCATGCGGACCCTAGATGAGGGGATGGTATCGGTATCCGGTTTCGGTTGGTCACCCGAATCCCCGGATCCTCCCCCAGCCGTGTGGCGGGGGAGCATCATAATTATTTGCTCGCCCGCGCTCGTCGCCACGCTGCTGCGCGCTCATTATGAATAATTTAGTGGAAAATTTCAATTATCCTTGGCACAACAACGCCGCCGCCCGCCGCACAACATTGATTTTGGTGACGCCCAGGATGCGCCAACAATTGCGTGGAGTCCTGGGGGGGGAGAGGCCGCCCGCCTGCAAATGGCGCTGACCAGATTATGGCGCGTTGCAGCTTCACTAATTCCCCGCCATAAAGTGTCCGGGGTTTTCGAGCTCTCCAGTCAGTGTTGCGGGGATTGATTTTTCCGCTTCCGATTCCCGATTTTTGCACCCACTGGGGCGATGGGGCGCTGGTGGTCCCGGCGGGGGCTGCTGGCGCAAAAGGACCACGGTGCTGCAGGCCTTGGCGGTTGCCGTGCACAATCATCGTGCGGCTGGCTGCGCTTTGCTTCGATTCATAATTAATGTGCCACAATGCAAATGTTGTCCGGGATCGATATTTCTCTGCTGGGTGTGTGTATGTGTGTGTTCTGTCCCATGGCCTATGTCCTATGTCCTATGTCCTATGTCCTATGTCCTATGTCCTATGTCCTATGTCCTATGTCCTATGTCCTATGCGTTACTATCAACTGCAATCCATGTTGTGTAGTCACCATGTTGTGAGGTTTCCACTTCAAACGGAAGAGTCCATACGCAGCCAAATCCAAACTCATCTCAGATCCAAACTCTACTCAGACCTGCTCGGTCGTAAGTCAATGCTCTGAGTGACTGTGTGTATGTGTGCTCTGGCCGACCGAGAGTCAGAGTTGTCCCTGAGTCTCCCTCGGTTGCTGTTTTGTGGTCCGTTCTACAATGTATGCTCCAGTCTCCTGGTTCGGTTCAGGGACCTAGAAGTTTCTCTTGGTAATTTGGATCATTTTGATGAGACCAAAACTCTGAACCTCATTTCTTTTGTGTGCTACATTGTTGCAACGAGGTACTTGAGCCTCGGGCACCTATGTTTTGATACTATGTTGCGTTTGACGCAATTAGCCTACCAGAGTTCCATACGGACTTGCTCTGTTCTGTTCGGAGCTGCCTGTCTTTCGGGACATCTCGACTTCTTCCCGGACCTAGACGATGTTCTCGTGGGTCGGGCACCTCCAGTACAGCCCGGTAACTCCCGTTGCTGGCTGGCAACGAATGCGCAGCGATGCGAGTCAACGGCCCGCGGAAGACACGAGATTTACGTTAATAAGTTTTATGATTTTGATTTTGAATTCCAACCGAAATGAGGCGCGCTTTCCACTAGCTACTAGCGACGTGGACCCCCGCCGTGGTGGTGGGCTCTCTGGCGGGTGGCAAGAGTGCAGCATAAAATTTAATTAGTTATTATGATGATAATAATGATCACCAGTCTGGAGGGCTATAAAGAAAGGCCCTCGGCGGGAAGTGGTTCCTCCCTGTCGACTTCATGGGCCCACCTGATGGAAACGTTTTTCGGCTGTTACATAGTAGTGTAACCCCTACCGCGTTGGCCTGGCCCGCGAAATTATGCTGCAATGTTGGTTTTTCCGTTAAAACCCGATTTTCGTTCAGTGAGACAGAGTGAGAAGGCGCGACCCGGAGCGATTCCAACGTAGAGATACTGTACTCTACTTCTTTTCGACGGAATCCTAGGCTCGTTGGTTACGGAACGCCGGGGTTCACTAGATCGGGGGGGGATGTCTGAAATGATGGTTCCCATTTCAATTGGCTGTTTCTGGGCGAAAGACATTAAACTATGAATGCGGTACGGAATGATGTCAAGCGCGCAGATATTACACAAAACGATGCTAATGGAGACGGAAAGGTGTATAGTTATATCCTACCGATTGACTGAAGTTTGGTTTAAAAAAGGAATGTCTGATATAACGATTTTATTTAATCGGAAAGACATTCTACCCGAGTCCGATCGCTTTTTCGGATTCTATTCGGTTCTATTGTTTGCCAGGACGAATGTTGTAGCAAAACGTAACTTGAATAACACGTGAAAATATGAGTATATCTTCATTTAGAATCGTTCTTCGAAGATGCTGAATTTTATTTCGAATTTCGGCGAGCAAAATGGGAGACTAAGTTAGGATTAAAGATTGAAGATTGGTTTTGGATACTTGCCATGTATTACGCGCGATGAAGAGTTCATGAGACATTAGTTTTGTTTCTGATCTTCTGAATATGAAATCCTTAAAAAAGACCTTGAACAAGAACAACAAGAACAAAGAACATCAAATGGTCATCAATATAAGTTTTAGCAAATAAGATAAACGTACGGTGAAGATTTAAGCTAAAAATCTTCTTCTATCCACCCAAAAATAGACCCAAACCTTCTTCATTCAGACGAATTACAAGCCTCGTCTGTGCACGACATCGGACGTTGTCTATATGGTGCTGGAAATGGAAACGAATGGTATTTTACCATGAGCATTCCTTGAAAACCTCTGAGTAAAAGTGCTCTGGACTGGGGCTAAGCCTCAACAAAGGTAATTGTGGTCTTCAAAGGCGAACTAGCACCATTTTCCCGGTGATTGCAACTCGGAAGCTTACGAAAACTTGTCAATAAAATCCGTTGTGAAGGACCAAGTCTTCTTGCTCAAAATTTCACCTTCATGACAGGATTAAGCAATAGTCAAGACACACTACCTAGGGGATGATTATATTAACGTTTTAGACTATTCTCATCGTTGTTGGTATCAGTCAGTCGTTGAGAACATGCCGGCATTTGATGTATTTGATAAGAGACCCTACGTAGTTTAAAGGAATCTAGCTCAAAACAATCTGGTCAACAGTAATAACTGTGGGGGACTATAGAAAGGACTGTACGAGTTTCTTGCAACTCTCTAAACAGCTCTCGGCAAGTTCCTTCCAGGCTCCTTCTTCGATTCCAGTTACTCGATCGAATTTGAACCACGCACGGGGTTGAAATTTACCATAATAGCCAGAAGGCGCGCAGTAAGGCGCAAGTCAGACGAATACGCGAGCTTGCCTTTAGGACGTTATAATAATACCCCGCGCAACATTATTCACTGAACATCAGACATTGAATTTTAGATTTTGTATAATTGATTGCAAATCACAGTCGCGCGTATTCGGGGCCAAGATTTCCTGCGCAGAGAGGTTACAGGCAGCAACCTTCAACATAACGAGCTTATAATAAAGTAAAGCTACCCCACAATTGATGGGGAATACACTGATGGGGCTAGGAAAGGAGTCGCAGCACTAAAGTTGGTTTTTTCCGTCATACCCGACTTCCGGTGGAGTAGAACGTGCCGCGAGCCAAATCGGTTAAGCGGATTCTAGTGAAGAGTGAGGAATGATTTGTGTGTATTAATACAAAAAATACAGTTGTCACTCGTGACCGGAGCGTAGTATATGTGTGGTGGGGTACGTGGCAAAGGTGGCCCTCTCGGTGGGGCGCGGATAAGTTATGGGCTACTGCTGCGCCATTTCCGCGACCGTTCTATCATCAACCCGCGCGCCGCCAACAGCTTTAACGCCGATGTGTGGCGGTGGTTGTTGCCTCTCCGAACATTGTTGTTAATAATGTTAAATAAAATATTATTTTTGTTTACGATGTCGTCGGGCATACACACGCTACTGTCCGCTGGATGGTTGGGTTGCCAATTACTCCCCAGGAGGGCTCGTCGTCGTCGTCGGTGTGTTTGGTATTAATGTACGGATTTTCAATATCTGAAGCATAGAGCCAGCAGCGTCCCTCCACACACGACGTGTCCCACTTGCTCTGGGGTCCTGCACCACGACCCGGCCGTTTCCCGTGTGTGCCAATGGGGGAGCCGCTCCGTTCTGGGACGTAAAATTTTATACTTTATGTTGCTTAATGCACACAGCGCGCCTTCCTTACGTACGCATTTATATTATTCATGCGAATTTCCTTCTACGTGCGCGGGTGCGGTATCAGCTCCCGTTCCTGACGCGCTGTCGTAAAGCGCGGGGGGGGACCCGTACTTCTCATCGTCGCGTCAGCCACCTCATATGCCTGTCGTCCTGAGAATTGGAACACCTTTTTTCTCCGTCCTGTTTGCGCCGCGCACCTATCGCAACTCCACACGATGTCGACGGCGATAGAAAAATGTAATTAATTTTATTGGAACCTGCCACACACACACACGGGGGGGAGGTCCTTTCTGGGGACCAGGACTTAGTTCCCGTCACTCTCGCACACACACTGCTTTATTTCTGTCTTTCGGTTAACACGCGCGTGTTTCAAGCTGATTCTAGGATTCTCTTTTGAAGGTTCCGGAGCCGAAGCCACCGGAGCGATCTCCTTCCGGTTCTCCTGTGTCTTGCTTATTATTCCCTGGCGCGCGCGTGTGAGGCGGCGTGTAC
Source organism: Anopheles bellator (assembly GCF_943735745.2). Classification (NCBI taxonomy): domain Eukaryota; kingdom Metazoa; phylum Arthropoda; class Insecta; order Diptera; family Culicidae; genus Anopheles; species Anopheles bellator. The sequence continues at coordinate 30,929,517 of NC_071285.1, forward strand.
CGGAAAAATCAATTTCTATCCCGTGGCGCAAATTCGCCCGCAAGGAACAACGCTCTCTCATCCACATCATAAATCCATTGACCGTTTTCCTGTGATGCTGTTTTTTTGGGTGCTCTGACAGTCGTTCTAAAAATGGACGCGAATCTACTTCTTGCTCTCAGAGGGCGTGAAGGTTGCAATTTGCCACCGGAATCCGACCTCTCCTTCCCGGCCTGTTCTACTCGGGGTCGTCTCTCTCGGTCTCTTGATTAGCATTTAAATTGAAAGTCTGATAAAAAAGAATTAACTCTGTTGCGGTTTGCCGCGCCTTGCTCTGTCTGGCAACAGTCGGTCGGTGCGCCAGGTGAACGTAAATCAGTTCGCGAACCTCGCGAGAAAATTGGGCTTCAGTTGTTGGGTGGTTTGCCGGTTCCGCCCCATTGAACGAATATGCCACACAAACAGCCTTGCAGGGGGGGGGGGCTTTGGCGTTGGGTAATTGGGAAAACGACGACACGCATTCGAGCAAACTGAACGGAAAATCGGGCACTCGAGCGGCAATTATGGGATTTCAATTAATGTCACCTTTCTGGGCTTTTGTTGACGTTACGCAGGGTACGCTTCTTTTGAGGGCGCCAGGAAATGGAACTCATCGCTCCAAGTCCCCTGCCTTAGAGAGGCCCACTTCATAAAGACATCAACGGCGCGAACGACTAACTGTTGCCACCAGCAGCAGTCTGAGTACCTGTTCCTCCTGGAGGCAATTTTTTCACATTTGCCATTTATTGTGGAGCATCCTTCACAGTGTTATCATTCACCATTCACCCCGTCCCGAACGCGAGCGTGTTTGATTTGATTTTGAGCGTAGAAAAGGACTCGGCAGACTTGGAGTCTCTGCAATCAGCAGCAGCTCGCAATTACCAGAACGAAATGAAGAATTGATGGCAGAGCTCCTCGTCGTCGGGCCCGTCAACAATTACAGTCGACGGACGGTGTAACACTCTGCAGTAAGTTACCGCTGGGTAGGGCTATGTGTTTGCACTTTTCGCCCATTTGCCGACACGCCTTTCCCGATGATCCGACATGACAGCAGCAGCAGCAGCAGCATCAGAGCGCAGCGCTTACCTGCCACGCGTTTTCCTGCTCCCGGAGAGCGATTAAGTTGATTGCGTTAAATTTGATGACGGGGCATCCCGTACCGGGGAGAACCCTCTCTGGTCACCCGGGAGAGAGAGAGAGTGTCTGCAGCTAATGGCAAGTACCGTAAACCGTTAAAGGAACACCCCTGCCGTGTAGTAGTAGGTCATTCGGCACCGGAGACTAAAACGCACGGGCGCACGTCAGACGTGTAATGACCTCTCGTCGGTGGCAGCGATGACCTCTCTTCTACGGGCGCGCGCGCGCGAGACTTAATGTGAGCCTCTCTGCTGACGATCAAGGCCACGTGCACAAGATGGCTAATTTTCCAATCCCGGAAAGCGGACCAGAGTTGCTAGCAAAAAAGTGTGTCGCGTCGGGATGATGCGGTCGACTAGGCGACAGTTTCCTATCTCTCTCCGTGGCTCTAGGATTTCTTCGTCCGAGAGGCATCGACACAGGTTGACATGGCGTGTGTGGGCAATTAACGGTCAGCCACCGTGGTGGGCCTCTCTCCTGCGCGTGTCAGTGAAGTTGAAATGAAGTTTCAACAGTTTCGTCCCACTTACGGTTTACGGCTGCCGCCGCCAGTGCGAGCGAGAATCTTTTATGTCCCAACGTCCCGGCAACGCAGAGCCCCAGCCAGGTCTCGTACTGGAAGGAACCTGGAGCTCTGGTGATGAAGCAATGCACACGTCACTCTGACATCTCCGCTGCTGCTGCCGCTGGTGGAATGAATGCCTGTCTTAATGTGTGCTCCGCTGGAAATCCGGTGGCTCCAAAGTGAATTGTAATAAAATCGAAACCGAGGAAGCTCCCGGTCGGTCGGTCGTGTGTTGGTGGCCCGTCAACCTGACGGAGAATGATAAAATTCCTGCGAAATACCTAAGCGCGTGGGCCGGCCACCCCGTCGGTTCTGCAACTGCGGAAGCTCCACGATTACTACTAGGCTCCCTCTGGCGGCCAGGCCCTCCGAGAACCACTGACTCTCTACGTACGAACGTCTGGAATGACTTTAGGGCCGTGCTCTCGGAGAGAGAGAGCGAGGTCGTGGAGGATAGATTTAAATGCTCGGTAATAAAATTTTATGTCAGCCGGGTCGCGGGGACACACACCAGGGGGAGTGCCCTGCCTCGGCCTGACACAGACCTATATGGTCTGGTTTGGTGCTGTGCTCGTAAAATGAGAATTCAACGTGTCTAATGGAAGTTTTCTAATTATGTTCTTGGAGAGTTCCTGGCGTAGTAAGGATCGGTCGGATCGAGGCACGCACCACGAGCCTCTGGGAGCTTCCGACAGGCTGAATGGCCTGGCTGGGCTCTGTCAGCTCTGTCGGCTTGTGGCCCAAGAATATCACATAATGCAAAGCCATTAGAGAAGTCGAACGCGCGCTTCGCTAGAGTTATCATTCTGCTTGTGGGCCGCTCTGTTGCGGTCTTGGGAAAAACCCCAAACGCTAATGATGAACTCCCCGGCCGGCTGGCCGGGAACCGGCAATAAACTGTGGTAGCTGTGCCTCAATTTCGGACCTACGCTAAAGCCGATCAATGCGCGAAGAATGGCAAGCCGATGTGTGAACGGTTCCATTAAAATTGTCATAAAAGCATAGCGCGCGCCCGTTACGTCTGGCGCGCGGGGGGACCACGACGTCTGCGGCCCGGGGGATCATTTGTTTCTGTCAGCATGATTTCGCATCATGACGTTCGTGTAGAGGCGCAGAGGCCACGACGCTCTGGATGTGAAAAACGCGCACTCAAGCGTGTATGATGTGGGGTCTCTCCGTCCCTCTGACCGGGAAAAACTGGATCACACACTCCATCGTGTGTCTCGTCAGGAGGCCGCCGCCGCCGCCGCCGACTGGGGAACTATCCGGGACCGGGAAAACCCGCCGTCGACGACGACCCGTGCTCCCGACAAAAATTATGTAAATTTTTATTTTCCCATTCTCTCTCTCCAGGGGCTTTTGTGTTTCGTTCCGCGCCCGACTTTTCGCGCCGCTTCGCTTCGGTTGAAGTTTTTGTTTTTTTGCGCGCGCGCCGCGCCCCCCCCATGGCCAAACATGATCTTTTGGACCGTTTTTGGGTTGGGGTCCGGTCGGTCGGCCGGCTGGTGGTGGCGGCGGCGGCGGCGGAGAAGTTATTTAAAATAATAATAATCATTACCATTACGACCGCGCTGAAGTGTGCGTGAAATTAAATTTCTTTTCCGTCTCCGGCGAAGGTGTCAGGTTCCGGTGCTGCTGGTGGGTGGTGGTGGTGCACTCCGGTCCGTCCTCCGTCTGAAATCTTCCTGGGCGCGGTGTCTGGGTTCCGGGGGCGCTCTCGCTGGTCGCGGACAATCGTGGTTGGATTGACGAAGAATTGGCGGACGAAGACGACGGGTGCGCGGTGGTCGTTACGGGAACGACCTCGCTTGAACCTCGTACAAGGAACCGGCGCAGAAACATTGTTGTGTGTAGTTGCGCCGCCCCCCCCCCAAAAGTAATTATTAATTTTTTGTGCTTCATTTTTTGTCTGCGAATCATTTTCCGAAATCACCACCAGAGGGCGCGCCCTCTCGCGGATCATCTCCGTCTCGGCGAAGGGGCGAGCTCTAATGGTTGAATATTTTTATTCGGATTAGACTCCCCCGAAAATTAGCGGTGGTCAGCCGAGAATTTCGGACCGGACACCGGCCGATGGCTTTCTGATGTCTGGCAACAATCCATCACAACAGCGCTCTCCGTCTGTGGCTCTTTGCGTTCTCGACGCATTTCCGTGTCGTTCTCGTGGGCGAACCGAAGTCAACCGAGAGTTGCACGCTGTGTAATTAGATGAACGCGTTTAAGCTCATTTCCTTACCGACTCGGGACGACTTCGCCAGGGTTCGCCTCGTTTTTTCGGGGCTCTGCTTGATCGTCTGCCTCTCCTCTCTGAGCTGAGCTTTAAGGCTTCATCCTCCCGTGAAGTCGCTGCTGGGGGGAGTTTGAGACAGGTCTTCGCCCCAGAAGCGTCCAGGTTTGGGCCTTCGGTCGAGAGGGCGCGCAGTAATTAATCTTTTGCCAGAAAATGCGTGCGCGGTTCTCCACTAGAGCGCCTCGCGCCTCATCAGCATGCAGGTTCGTCATCGACGGACGGCGGAATACGATTACCGCGCCTGGCTGGGCTCCATGATAGGGAAATTGACTGTGACACAGGGTATGGTGCTGGCCGAATGTGTGCTCTACTGAGGGAGCGGCCAGGGTGCGCACCGGATCAATCTAGGAAATGTCTCTATTTAAACGCCTCCAAACCATTCTCGGATGGGGCAATTATCTGGGACGCTTTGGCGCGCATACATTTAGGCTCTCGGAAGGGAAGGGCATGCGTTGTCGGAAACTCTCCGAGGACTGAGTGATCCTATAATATCTGTCTAACTTGAAGCCCTGACCTATCAACTAAGAAAGTCAAACCACAGAAAACGTGCTTTTTTTGTAAGCAGGAATCAGAGTCAGTGACGTCACTGTCAACTGTCTATAGACCAGGATCCGTGCTTTGCCGGTAGTAGAAGAATAATATCTACTACAAAAAGTTCCCGGAATTCAATTAGCATTGCCTCCTTAATCGACCTCATCGCACTTATCCCAACGCTCGAGTCTTAACGCAAATGTCTTAAACATCCAGTTGCAAAGTTTGCTAGCCGTTGTCATCGTTTTGACCTCAAATTTACTCGTTGTTCTATATTCAAATCCAAACATTCTTCAATCCTCCGCTACATTCTGGTCTGTTGATCATTCTGGGGGGGACTTGTTGACCAATGTGGTATATTCCCCCAACTATAAAACTATTCGTGCCGAAGCCAGACTCCTCTTTAAACCGGGTTTGTTGCTCTTCCGATATGCTGCTGGTGGACCCCAAACACCCGAGAGACACCAGAAGCCCCATGGGAGGAGAGAGCGAGAGCGAGAGAGCGCCTGCAAAGTGAAACATAAAAAATCAATTTAAACGAATAATGATTTAAAATTTATGGCACGACCTTTAATTTGTTTTCGTATTAAAGCGAATGAAATATAGATTTTCAAACGCGCCAAGTGGGCAGGCCTCGTGGAGGACCTCTCGGACAGCGAGAGGGGGACGACCTGATGGAGTGGAGTTATCGTCAGCTGTGAGCCCGGGATCAGCGGGAGATTGGGTTGGATAGGTCCACTTTTTTGGTCCGTTCCGCGAGTTTTAGGTCCGGACGGCAGCAAGCAGCGCGGGCACGGGCAGCCCTCGCACACCCCGATGATGGACTGGCCGCTTTCACAGAGAAGCACCTAAAATTATGATTACTGGGGCGCACCGGGACCCCCGACCTCCGGGACCTCTATGCTGGGCGCAGTGATCAGCCACCGCCTCCTGGCCCTGCTGCTGATCGTCGACGATTTTTCGTCGAAAGTTGGACGAGAAGAGAGAAATGCCATTTTTGTCGATTGCCTTCTGCGCGCGCCGGTGTCTTATGAACGCGTCCGTCTGGCGGGTCCACCTTTTCTTGCTCCCTTCCTGCAAAGTGTTTTTCCCCTTATCCCGATCCCGGGGCGCTTTTGATGGATTATGATTGAAAAGTGCACTTTTACGTGCGCCCTTTAGACCCTCCCCTCCCGGGCCGTCCTGTGGCTCTCTCCCTTATATCGGGACAGGTTTGTGGGGCGGGCAGTTTGTTTTTCGTGTCTTGATTAGCACCCGGACCCCATCATCTCTCACCATCGACCAGAAGTCACGATTTTGGACCAATCGCGCTTTCCGGCTTGATTGCACGAACGCTTTTTGACAGACACCAAGTAATTCCATTCCTCCGGAGCTCGCAGGATGAGAGCTAATCTGCAAGGATTTCTTTTTCCAATTTGGTCTCGGAGCTTGAATTAGAACCGAGAATTGACGCGACACCCTCCTCACAATCTTGGCTGCTGGAGCCCCTGCTGGAGCTGGTCCAATAGTTAACGCGCGAATGCACCACACGTCGTCGTCGTCGTCGTCGTCGTCGTCGTCGTCGTCGTGTCTAGATTCTCTGCGTCGCGGTAAAATAATAAAGCCCAAAAGTGTAGCAGTCATGCATGGACCATGCAATGTCGAAGAAGCCGGAAGCCGTGTCCAGACCCGATCACCCTCGCCGATTTCGAAGAAGTTTGTCCAACGAGCTCGGACAGCGCAGAGGCAGGCCCCCCCCCCCCCCTAGTTGACCCCAGAGATCTCGATCACTGCTGAAAGTCTGATTAACTCGCTGGCTACAGGGCGAGAGTGAGAGAGCGGCCAGGGCCCTGGTGGTCGATGTTCGCTTTTGCATGTTGAACATGAGTTTGCTCTTTTGTCTTCCGTCTACTTCCGGTAATTAAAAGTGAACAACATGGCGAACTGGCAGATCCGTCGGACGGACGAGAGGCCCGGCCTGGGGTCTCGGTCCGGCGATGATGGTTGGTGGTGGCGGCCGCGGGGCTGCTGGTATCACAATGGTCGGCGAGGGTTCATGTATCCCAATGTTTCGCCAAGACACAGCGGGAGGGAAGGCGCACGTCGTTAGTCCAGAGTCCGCTGTCCGTCGTGTCTTGTCCGGTTCGATCCAACGACTCGGTTGCATTTTCGGACCAAAAATTTCGGTCCCTTCCCGCCTTCACTTCGGTGCTCCCTCCCCGTGTGTCTTTAACTTCACGGTCGACCCAGTCATTCTCGGGTGCGTTCTTGGGTCGTCAGGGTTTTTATTTTATTTTCTGTTTTTCACTTGGGTCCGGGCTTTTTTTGTGTCCGGTCGGTCTGTATGCCTCTGGCAGAAATGCAGTTTTCGGACCACCGCGCTCCCTTGGCGGGGCTTCGTCCCTCTACAGGGCCACTTTTCCGGAACGACGAACTCCCGGAGAAAGTTGAGGGTTGCGCAGCGCTATCGCTATCACGAACAGAGGAAGCGCATTATTTGCTGTAGCTGTCACTATCTGCTCTTCTACTAGCGCAGACTTTGCGGTACTGCCTCCGCTGCTCCCTCGGGCCTGGGCCTGGACGGTGTGGAGTCTTGTCGTGTCGGACCATTAGATTTACGCTGTGTGCTCCGGATGCGCAATGCATTGTTTTGAACTTCTCTCGGTATCGTGTTAATGTGCGTCCTTTTCCACTTCTCCATGCGGTCGAGGAGAGGATGTGTCTTCTGAAATTGGAGCTCTCTCTGCGTTGGGTTCTTGTTCTTTTCGGGTCCTTCCGCTTTCTGGTCATGGTTCACTTTCCAACGACCGGGGGGGTTTCTCTTCCTCGCGATGCGGAATGGATGTTCTTGGTTGAAGAATTAATTGGATAAATGAAGAAATTTATCTTTCCCCACGTCCGCCTCGAGCCTCGAGAATGCCGAATACAGCCAGACCCAGACCAGAGAGAGAGTGACTATTAATAAGTCGGGGGAATAGTTGGTGGTCAAGTTTTGGTGTTGTAAAACTGTCAGCGGCACAGCACCAGTCAGCCAGCGATCTGTGAACCCCTTCAAGGGGCATTGGACATAGAGCACCGGGTTGGCCACATTTTGTCACTCATTTCCTTACCAATTCTTGAGATGGTTATAAATTGGATCCACACATTTCTAACGAGTTACGCGCTCCATTTTCTTTGCAGGTATTTATCACAGACACAGCGCACGATCCTAATGGAGTCGATGTTTTAGCGAGTTTGCTGAAGAAATTCATTGATCCCCGTCCCAAAGCGCCTTCCTGCGTGAGTAGCCTGGGTTTACAACAACTACTCTCGGCGTAACGAAATACGAGCTGATACTAAGATTTGTATCCTTTGAGGAATTGAGGAACAGTCCAAAAGTTGTTAGTTGAGAGAGCGCCGGGGACCATAGAAACTCCACTTTGCAACAACAAGTATATGGCGATAGATTTGACGCGCAGTCTGGTCCCAGAACCACAAGTGCCCCGAGGTGTCTTAGGCAGGGCGCGCCACCACTGTTGAATATTGAATGTGATTTGAAAATTGATTGGAAATTTGCTAGCCTCGCCTTCCACTCTGGGCGCGAATCAATAGCCAGGAGAGAGCCGGTGCAGTTAAATTGGTCCGTCCTGATGCGCGGGTTCTCGGTTCTTGGTGGATTAGGTACTGGCTGGCTGGCTGGCTGGAGGTTCCGCGACCGCAGCAGCATATTGGTGTAGAGAGCCCAACGTTACTGTCGTCTGATGTTGTGCTACCGATATTGAATGATGAAGGGGCCCCCTCGGTCTGGGTCGATTCCTGCCCTTTTTCCTTGCTGTTGCACGAGGTGAGGAGGTCACTGGACAACTCGCGTAACGACCAGAGCCCGCATTGCTTCGAGGACGCGCGGTACTGCAATTTTCGATCCGCCGAGATCGGTTTCTTCAGGCCGCGTTGCCGGCCTGAGCAGAAAAAACGCGTAGCCCAACTACCAGCAGCAGCAGCATTGGCCCTTGGCCGCGGCCGCGCTTGCCCAACAGATATGATTGAGTAGCAGCACTTAAAAGCGGACAGATACCCGGTCGCTACTGCTGCTGCTGCTGCTGCTCTTCCACGGACGACGAGTTTTCCGCCGCGCCCGCGCGCCATTCACCGGCTACTACATTTTTTCGCGTTTCCATTAGTCACTTCTAACCTTGGTTGTTTCTATTTTTCCACCATTTTATTGCCACGTCGAGCAATGGACACCACGACGCCGGTGACGCCATTCGACCGGCCGCTGGACCAGGCGCTGTCTGGGGGCTCCCTCGCCAAACGAGCCAAGTTTTGCAATTCTGATAATAATCTGATCGATTTTGTGTGAAAATAATTCGCCATGGAGCAGCGGGCCCAACGCAGAGACCTGACCGGTGGCTCGACCGGGGGAGGGCTTGTGAAGACCAGAAGTACGAAATGATTGAAAATTAAATTTTCCCCATTTCCTTCGACCCCGCCGGACCCGGAGATGATATATTTGTTTCATCTACCGCCGACTGTTTTCTGTCTCTCCCTGTTTCTCTCGAGCGAGCGAGGAGGTCTTCATCTCCGGGGGACGACTTGGGGCGCCTGGTCCATATTGGTCCGGTTCTTTTTTGGTGTGCTGTCAGACTTGGGAACTGACAAAATCATTCGGGACGGCCTCGGCGGCGGCGGCACTCTCTAGAAGAAGTGACAGATCGGCATCGGGCAAGCGAAACAAAAAACGGCGGCGGCAAATTCTTCCCCACGCTCCTCCGGGGAGGAAGCAAAGTGAGTACGCGGCCGGGGGCCGGCGGCTCCCTGACAGTTGTAAGACCGCATAAAATTTGACACCATTTAGCCCTCGTCGTCGTCGTCGTCGTCGGCCACACCCGGTGGCTGGCGGGCGGGCGGGCGTGTTGGAAAAGCCCGAGGAAAACCCGGGAATGTCAAAAACTTTCAACTTTGAGTTTTTAATTGGAAATTAAAAACCAGTGAGAAATGTGCCATATGCCGCACGCCGGTCGGTGGCCGCCATTTTTTGCTGGGTCCTCCCTCACCATCCGTTGGGCTTTTTCGTAGAGTTGGGTATTTTTTTCTTCAAGTCCCCCCCCCCCCGGGCGATAGGTTCTGTAATGTTTCCATTTTCGACGTGTCCCAACCAGACGAAGGCAAGCCCGGTGGAAAAAGTTTTCCTTCAAACCACCACACTCGCCATCTTGCAACTGTGTTGTGTGTTGGGAACTCTATTGGGAACTGGTGAAGTTCTCGTACTTCCCAGGCGCGGCCGGTCAGGGCCAGTTCATGAACCCTACTGGCTCCTCCTCGACACAACAATCGAGTTCGAAACCGACCTCTTGCGCGCGACCCACGGGGGGACTGTGAAGTTTTTGGAGAAAAGTTTTGTTGGTCCAAATTGACACCAGTCCAATCGATGTTTCTCCGTTCGGTAATCAAGTTCCAATCAAGCACTCCTCAAAACCCGTCAAGTCGTTGGCTGCGGGCGCATGCAAATTAGGTGTGCACAGAAGGAGCTTCCAGCGGGGAGTAGTTGACCACAAAGGAGGTCCAGCCCAGCCGGACGTGGGGGAATGACTGGTAGCAATGTGTCGATCCGATGACCCAACGCCCTGTGTTTTATCAATGGACACGACGCTCTTTTGGTTGCTCCAGTTTTTCCTGTCAGCGATGATAAGAGGGCATGTAATTTACGGTTCCACAGACAGAGAGGTTAGATTGCCCGGTGGTCCACACAGTCTACTAATGGAACTTCTTCTTGCCTGTTCAGCTCTAGATGCTTTCCCATCACATGGCCCCCCTCATGTGGTTCCACCACAATTGGATTGGTCCCCGATAATTAGACGACGTAGACGGCGAGAGGGCGAGAGATCTCCAAACGAGTCCTGATTGAGGGCCGACGGTACGCAGTTGACGTTACACCTGAAAGCCGCATCGCGGCTTCAAATAGGCCTTCCGATAGCACCGCCGCAAGCTCTGTACGATTCCTACGAATTACGGATCTTCTTTCGCGCGCCCGCGCTGGTCCTTGTCGGCCGCTGTGTGGTAGCAATTGGCCGTCCAATCGTTCGTTAAAAACAATTAACACAGCCGTCCATTCGAAAAGCCGGCTGCAATTTCATTCGAAGCGACTCGCTCTACACACAGTCCTCCGGTCACAGTCCGGTGTGGACGCGGCTGCTGTGTAACAACCTCATCAGGAAACTAATCGACCGTTGAAAGAGGTTTAATGAGTTTTATCACCCGGCTCTCTGGCTCTGTGCCCCCTGTGGATGGTCACGGAGGCTCGTGGGGGTGCAGCAGCAGGCGAAACGTGTTCAGGAGGGGGCCCGGGTACGTCCCGTCTCCGTATCCTGTCCCGAACAGGAGATTATTGATCCATTGCCGACGGCGCTCCATCTCGGTCGCTTATCAAAACCCGATCGAAATTATAAGGATTACACAGAAGTCATTTTCTCTAGCCTAGCCGCCGCGCCCGTCGTTGTCCTTTACACCGTGCTCCTCTCCGGTTAGACGTTGACGAGGCGATGCTTCTGATGGTCCTCCAGAGGGGTCCATCCAGGTCTGTGCCTGCCTGCCTGGTGTAGTGGTAATTTATATCCATTCGATTCGTTCCCATTTTTTTTTTGGAGTGTGCTGTCTCAACAGCGTACTCTCCGGCGGACATCATCAGGAGTGTCCGGCGGAGCGCTCCGGAGACCATCCGGCATCAAACCGAACGGGGCTCGTCGCGGGACCAATAATTAAAATCCAGAGCCACTTGAGTGGCTGCTGCCGTGCCGACGATCGATTGATGATCGATTTCTCGGGCACGGGGTAGAGAGAGAGCGAGGGGTTGGTGTTCATCTCCTGCAGGCTAGCCCAGGAATGCAGTCGGTAGGACTCGGACGACGCGGTGCTGCTGCCTGCAATTGACATTGAGCTAATTATTATCTTCGCCGCCTGCCCGTTAGTTCTCGGTGTAACCGTGACACGGCACGGTGGCGTCTTCGTGCGCTCGTCACGGGGGGCGGTTGTTGTCCTCCGTTTTGTACCTTTTCCGGTGGACGGGGGATCCAGGGGCTCCGTCCTCCGCTTCTGGCCGCCAGCAGAGAGGATCCTCCTTTGCTTAACTGTGGGCGATGTTTGACGATTGCAATTATAATCCTGTCGGTGTCGGATTATAACGAATGTGTATCGAACACAGCTCTAGAGCTCCCGGCTCGAAGCCGCCGGATTCACTTTCAGACCAACGACCACCGACCAACGCCTGCCGAGGGTTGCCTTACATAAGCCATAACCCCTTTTTGCCATCAATCAGACTTGTTGTTCCTGCGCTTGAAGCCGCCAACGCCGCGCGCGTAAGACACTTGGCGTCCGAAGGCGGGCGGAATGATGCTGCTGCTGCGGGAGTTGGGTTTCAAGCCGCGTAGACGTAGTCCGTGGCTTTTTGAGCAGCGCACAGTGGGTTCGTACGCTGGGCAATTTCATTTTGAGCATCATTTTGTTATTTTAATTTCCTGTACCATTTTCTATACTTTCTGGTTTGCCTTAAATCCTAACTTTGTGATCCATCGATGGGAGATCCTCAACAATATCTGTCCGATGGTGTCCGTACTATTACGTTGGATTTGTTTTGTTTTTCATGTATTATAGAGATTTTGAGTAGTATACTCATTCGTTTCTTTTATATACTAGCTTAGCTATAATTAAAATTAATTAATTCTAATTATATTTTATACTATTTTATTTCTATTTATATAGTGTGATATGATAATATGATATAGGGATATAGAGGATCAGATATGATATGATATTGTGTTGTGTTCTTAATCTAGCTTTTCCGTTCCAATCCAGTTGAGTCGAAAGTTTTTTTTTTATAATGTTCGATTCTCTTACTCGGTCGTTCTCCGGTAGATTTGTGGGCATTTTTCCCAGGTCCCCTTGAAGATTATAACCAGAAAGGAAATCGAGTTGTGAAATGCTAGTCTATGATTTGATAAATTTTTAATATTTTTGAATAGGATTAAAGCGGAAGTAAGTGGAAAACTAGTTTATTTTAATTAAACCTAGTAAAATAAGTTAGGATATAAGTCAATATAGTATAATGTGATGTAGTCTAATATGTAGTATGAGGTATGTAGTATGAGTTGGTATGATAGTGTGATAATGAGATATAGAGAAAAGAATAAGGTATTATTACTTTGGATGTAAACGGTTTTAGACGGAGATAGCTCCACTGTGCGTACTGGAGAGTGAGTGGTGTGATTTAGCGTCGCGGTTTGGCCACTACACTTGGACCTGTGAGAGAGGACGCCTCGACGAGGCCCACTTCAGCGAAGTTACATGGCCCATGGAAATCATGTGTTTATTGCACACATTCACACACTTGAGCCGGAGTTTCGTTCCCACTTGAGGGTGCCAATCGACGGGGACGAGATCCAATCGACGAATCGACTACTCTGTAGCGCCAAGGAGGGTGTAACAAGTCTAGACAGAGACCGAGCTGAGGGGGCGCCAGAGCGATATGAGGAACTGTCTATGGTTAATTTCGAGTCAAGAATTTGGAAACAAGTTTTGTTTTGATCGGTCACAAATTCTTGGGCCGATAAGGCACGATAGACGTGTGGGTCTAGAAATGTCCAGCGTGTATACTACTTTAGGGCAGTTTTTTTAGATTCCAATCTTAATTGAATGGTTTCATTTGAGTATCAACTGTAACGATGCCGGATACGAACTTCTATGAATTTTCATCAAATTGGGCCCTCTTATAATAAGCGGCACCTATTGTGTGGGGGTTTCTCGTCCCGGCCGAGGTCTGCCGCAACCGGTCGATCGAACGGGTAATGTCCCAACGACTTTACGTAACTACTGTCCCGTGTCGCGCGGGTGTGCATTAGAAGGCCCCCGGGTACGATGCACAAAATACTGACCACTGACTGGCTGGCGCAGTGCATGCCGGCCGCCGCCACCACCACCACAAGGTGGTAAATGGTTTCGAAAATGGACTACTAATGAGTGCGCGGGCCAATAAAATCCGAGCACAGCCGAGTCCCGTCCCGTTCTTCGTCACACAACCATCAATCATAAAATATGGTCTCCAGCGCTCCAGTAGTTTTCCGGCCGACAAAAGGCCGACCTGAGCGCGCACCCATCAGCTACCGGTCGATACCTGGGCTGACATTTAATTAATTTCCTTTACAACGAACGAGAAGCATCAGTGGAGCATGATGCAGAGAGAGGGATCATAAGACGATCGAGCGCGCACGTGCGCTCTCCGTGGGCTTTCTGCGGTCAAAACGCGGCTGCGGTCGCCACTAATTGAGATACACTGGTGGTGGCTAGACCTGGCCCTCTAGAGTAGTGTCCGGAGGGAGAGTCGGAGCGCCCGGACTCCGGATTGATTAGCGTGCGCGGAAGGCTCTGGTGTTGGTCGGTCGTCGGTAACTCGGAGTGTCACCACCAGGAGGGCGCACACCAAGGACACACAGTCCGTGTGTTCCCGAAGCCTTCGCCGATTGATTGTCAACTCATGGCGCCCTCCTAATGCATTGTCCCGATAACGATCGCGCCAGGGTATGCATTCCGATGGTGACAAAATAAAAGTGAAGCCTTTGTGAAAGGGAACGTGCGCGGGGTACGGTGGTGGCCCCGATGTCGGGCAAAAACATCGAATGCATAGAAAATGCTGGAAAACGGAACATAGGGCCGGCCGTTGTTAGGACCGCGCCGGTAGCATAATATCATTAGGCAGGCCGTTGTGGCAGGCCCCTCGAGGTCCACCTTCCTCCCTCGGTCGGTTCCCGCACTTCTAATGCACTCCGAAGGGCGCGCGCTTATGGTTCGGAGCCTCCAGCGACGTTTCAGGTTCGCGATTTGACCTTCGCCGCGGTCCGTGTGTCATCTCAAGCGAACTGGCGGTGCTCTCTGTTTGCAACAATCTACCACATTCTAGGTGCGCGCGGCGGCGTCGGCGGCAACTGGCTCTTGATGTTGCGCGCTCTCCACAGACACGCTGGAAAAGGAGATCGAACACAGCACACAAAAGCGCGTCATTTTCCCACCATAACCAGCCATCCGTGACACGTACGCTGCCTGGCCTGGCGGCAAGATGAATAATAATAGGCTGAACCCTGAGTCCATCACCCTTCCAGGGGAGCTTCGTGGAGGGTCCCCAATTCTCGGCCAGATCTTAGTTGGATGCCTTTTTCTGAAGATTTGAATACGTGGGCTGTTTAAAAAATTTAGCGACTTTTGAGATTAAAAAGAAAATATTCTAGTCTAGTCAGAACTCTTCAAAAACAGAAAACATCACAACTCTTCAGAACTCGTCAAAATTCCCACAATTTTTTGAATAGCCCTCGTTCATCAATGTAATTGACAATGGCGATGGCAAACTCATGAGGTGCATTGAAAAGCTGAATTCTTCGTGCGCCTTTTCGAGAGACATTTGAAGAGGTCCACATCCGTTGTGGTCGCTCCACGTCAATCAAGATTCCGAAGAAGACAACACCCTCCAATCGTCTCGATTGTCTCTGCCACAATATCTGGGGTCTGGCGGCTTCGCTAATTTACCAAAGCGAACAACTAATGCAACAGAAACTTTTTGGCTCACGTTAGAGACCGATTCTTTTGAGGGTAGAACGGCAGGGTCTTGATTGCGTGACTTAAGCCCCCTCACTAGTTCGGTTGTGCGCTACAGCGTTTAATTCTGCGTCAAAATTGCGTGACATGCCTGGGCATCGTCGGAACCTAATATTCCGACGGAGGTCTTGGGACGCACGCACCGTGCTTTCTAAAACTGAACCAAAACTGCGTTGATGCGCGCAGCAGTGGTCCAAAATGACGGTTTTGAGTTCCGGCGGAGTCTCTTCATCTTCCGTTCAAAACGGCCACAGTACAAATTGGGTCTTTTTGAAGCATTATTGCGTGTGCAAATGACAAATGATCGCTTTTCAACATGTCCCGTGCCGTTAGTAACGTGTTCCTCCGTGTTTTAAGAAGGGCATAAAAAGTCTTGTCTTTTTTTCGGCTTCCCTGGAGCTGTCGGTTGGTTTCCTTATCAATCCTATTTATCATTTCCACAACTACTTCTCTCGCATCGAGGAAATGGCGGGCCAATACCCACAGGCGGCGCACAGGATGTTATGGGCCTTCCGAGGAGGACGACGTCCATTGTGTTGCATGTGTCCCACTTTTATCAAACACACCACGCCGGCGTCGTCGTCGTCGTCGTCGTCCGCGGGACCCATTTTTGACGTACGATCGTAAAAATTGAATTTATGACTTCGCATGTTTCACACTAATTATAACAATCAGTGTGTCCGTCCGAAAGGTCAAACAAAGGTGTGGGGATGGAGCCGCCACCCCACAGCCGGAAGTGGGGAACCATCTTCTTCGTCCTTCCGGGTGCGGTTCGTTCTGGGTTTCCGGTGTCATCATCGGACTGGGAATTGGGCGCACGCAGGATCACGCCAGGGTTCAGTGTGGAGAACGCGACTCGACGAACCTCGTCGTCGTGTGACTCGTGACGTGATAAAAAGAGGCGTCCTTAATGGACAATTACGAGCATTATTAATAGGCGATGTTGCCGCGGCGACACGGCGAATAACGGAATAGATTTACGAGCAGCGTCGCCGTCGCCGTCGCCGCCGGTGTTGTCTTGTGGGCGTAGATAATCGATGCAGACCCCAGTATGCGTGTGTTGAAATTGTATTTTTTCTATTATCATAAAACGTGCTGGGGTTCTAATAAGAGGGTGTGTGCTCGCGGACGTAAGGACGTTAGTGTCCACTTAGTCCACTGGTTCGTAGTTGAGCGCAGTGTTCTTGACAGTCGAACTACTAGAGGAACAACCAGCACCAATGATAAATACACCGAACTGAGCTGCCGAATCATCGACCGGCGACCTTACTGCAATCGCCACACATTGGAACTCTCCCCGTAGGCCTCGACCAATCAGTGTCAAACTTTGTCCACCATAATTTTGTCACTGTTGTTTACGAGCGCGCGGTGTCTGAACTGAGCTCTCAGACCTTACGATAGCCGCCAAACTTCGAACTTTCCATCTCATTAACAGCCGTCAAGACACGGCCCCGTGGTGTGGCCCATACTTCTCGAGGTAGTGTAATATTTTTCGATATAATTAACAGTGGGTCTGCCGTGTGCCAATCGCTGCCCTTCTTTCAGTATGTCTCTCTCATCGCTCATCGATGCGAGAGGCGATGCTGCTACGTACGGCCCCGACGTCCGAATGCCATTCTTCTCGGAGTTGCTTTTTCGAGGGTGTCACCCGGTTTCGAATGTTTCGATCGTAAATTTTACCACTTGCTTTACGACCATAATCACATCATTAGGCGCACGCTGCATTGAAATTGCGGACAAGTCGTGCGAGGCTGGGCTTAAGGTTGTCGGATCACTCGCTGTTGACTGGCCGTGCCCCTTCCTTAAGGTGTTGGAGAGAGTAAAGAAAACCCCGCTTGCTCCAAGAACTAAAACCCAAAACTAGTAGACGCCAACATCTGGTTGACAGAATTTGTGTCGAACAGAGTCGAAGCTTAGTTGTATCTGTTTACTCGACGAAAAATCTCCCCGACTGGGCGCCTGGCCTGTTTAACGGGAAGCGTCATCTTCATCGTTTATTATGATAAATGTCAAATTATGTGATTTTCTTTTCCGGCCAGAATTTTACGTCCACACGTTGGCGGAGGCCCCTCCGCGCGGTTAGTGATGTCGTTTTATGATTTTTTAATGGTTTTCATGTGTTTTTCCCAAGCCGGGTCCACACGCGGTCTCCAAGTATAACCATTCCAGCCGGGGGCCCCGTCACTTGTGTGATGTGGTGGACTTTTTTGTGAAGTACATTTTCTCCTGTGCACAACAAAAAAAAACGCCTTCCGTTTATCGCGCGCCCAGGTTGGACGATAATTTACCAGCAAACGTAATCACTGGGCCTCTCTCTCCGACCCGCCGCGACCGTTCATCATCAACGGTCACGCTGTAGGTTTTTGTGTTGTTGCTAAACCCTAGGACCCTAGGAGGTCTGGGGAAAAACTGTTGACTCCCTAACTTCGAACCGAACCCGGTCGAGTTGCTGCTGCGGTCTCCTCCTGGAACGTCTCCAACGGCGCAATCTGGGTCGTAGATGTAACTCGTCGGGAGAGGCTTTTGATTGATTTCACAGGCCGGGCGTCGTAAATTAATTAATTTCGACTTTCACCCGACCAAATCTCATCACATTTCGACGACCCGTTTGTATGTCTTTTTTTTTTTTACACAGCCCTCAACCACCTTTAAAAGGCCTGTTTCTGTCGATTCCGGTTTCCCATCGGCGGTGTAATTAGGTGACCCGTAGGACCGTGAAATTGAAGACATTTAATGTGTTCTAATTTAATTTGTCAGCGCGCGCACAAAAGTAACTCTTCCGAATGGGTCCGCGACCCCGAAACCATGCTGGCGAATGCCCGTTCTGTCGTTTAAATTCTTCAGCTTTCCATTAATTTCGTCGAATCCAAGGGTCGTTCATCAGGGAAACATTCACCCACTAGTTGTGTATTTTGTTCGGCTCCGTTTTTCCTGCGGTCGTGACTTTCAACTTTGAGCCTGCGTCAGAGGCCCATTTTCCGGGGAAGACTCTGTATGCTCAACGCCCAAGATACCCAGTGCCCCAGTGTGGCGCCGGAAGATGCAGGCGCTATTCGGACGATCCCTTATGTTGTTGCCGGGGAGGAGGTAGAGAAGCGAGAAAGGTGAATCCGAGAAAAACGGGGCAAAAGTTAAATAACAGAATAAACAACTTAGTCACATTTCGGTGGGCGCGCACATCCACAACATCTCGACGGTGGTGGTGGGCACACTTCACGTTTTTTCAGTCTAATTGCGCCTAACGATGATCGATTGTGATTATCCCCACCGTCGGAAAGGGTCACAGCGGCCGCCGCCGCCGGCCCCATAGATGAGAATAGATGAAGGTACAATAAGTAGTCGTTAGGGTTTTTTCTTGCTCTGGTGGTGGTGTGTCTAGCATTATCTCTGTCTCTTTGAATTATTTTTCTTCGCGCTTTGGAGGAAGGAATTTTCGCCCCCCATCATCTACTAATCTGATAATCCGCAATAGAGCAGCACCAAATACTGATTGTTGAACAGCATTGGTGTCGGGGTAATTTTTAGGCCCCGACTGGCCTCAACTTTTCAACGTAGTCGACCTAATCGTGTGTCCATCTCTGGCCAACGCCTGTGCCTGGTGAAAATGGTCTTTTGAAGGGGGCGATGTTGAGTGTGAATGAAAAATATTCGATTCCGCCTGGCGAAGAAGAAATATGGTTGTCATTATGTCATTATTTGTAGTTACCAGTCATTTACTGGCATTTATCTGGAAAAACTGTCGAAGCACGTTGAAACCATTAAACTTTCGTAAAATTATTCTCCTAACGGTTTGTCGATTTTTATTTATAATTATAAGTTCATGAGACATTGGATAAAATCAATTCCGAAATGTATGCTCTATCTGTGACTTACTGCAATTTTTAATAAAAACTCCATTCCCCACATCCACTTGCCATATGCGCGAGAAACGGTCTTTCACCCCAACTCTGGCCGCTGGCCTCATGGCGGATTCTTCGGATTCGATCATCAATGTTAAACCATGTGGAAATCATAATCGCCGCATGATCTGTGTTATTTATTGCCCACCGACGCCTAGCAGAGTGAAAACGTTATGGGGGGCTTGTTAGTTCTGAGCAGAGTTTTATTTTCGTTTGGCACCAATTTCTGGACCTTCCTTGCTGTGGTCAGAGGGCGGCTGGTTTTTCGAAAGGCGAATTTTCGATCGATCCGTGTATCTCTGGTGGGGGGGATCAGGACAAAAGTTTAAGGACCGCTGGCCGCCACATGCATTCATATTCATAGAGCTCTCTGTGGCGACGATATTAAGGCACTTGTTGACCGTTTTATGGCAACCGTCGGGTTCGGTCTGTGCCGGGCCGTTTGCTTTTGAATTGTTCTTTAGCATTTTCCAACAAGTTGACCGAGAGCGAACCGCAGGGGACGGAGCCGCATAAAAAGGCCAAATAATGAAGAAATTCGTTTTGCCCGTTTCCGTGTTCCGTTTGGAAAAGCTTTCCTTTCGAGTATCGTTTTGCGTTTCATTTTTTCGCGTGCCCGTCCCTTTGTGTGTCGGTTAGGCTTTAACAATCAATTACCAACCCAACCAGGACTTTTTTAAGGACCCTTGAATGGCGTAGCCATCTAGCGGCGAAAAATTAAGATATAATTCGATTAGTATGTACTTTAGTGTGCCGCGTCCGAGAAAAAGCTGATCTGGCGAAGTAATTAACAAGAGGCAAACGCGGGGGGCGTCCTGGTAAAGTTTTCAATTACTTCTATACCCAAATTAACTCCATTTCCCGGCCCTGCTTTGCCCTAGTACTTTTGCCGATTTTTACAGTTTGTTAAGGATGTTGAGGAAAAGAAAACCACACACCAAATTAAACAAGCGCCAAAAACTTTGGCTACTTCGGGCTTCCCACGAGCCCATTTCTGTTATTTCTGATGAAAAAGTAAATTGTTTAATTGATCAGCGGTCAGGTTTTCCGGTGGTTGTTTCGGTAGGAATTTTTTTGTGCTTTGAATATACACTATGTTTTTGCTTTGCTTTGTGTTGTACTCCATCATGCTCCTTGGTAAAGTATGAAGTGCCTTAACAATTGCGTGTACTTTAGATGAGGATGGCGAAAAATGGTTTTTTAACTTCTAAAATGACTTACATCGCCGTTAGTGAACTGATCCTTTCGTTTTGTCTAAACAAACTTGGGGATTGGAAATAACCATCATGAAGTAACGAAAAGAAGTGCTCAAAATAAAGGAAACTCAAATTTTCTCATGAATAAGCACATAAAATTAGTTGGAGTAAAAAATGTTACTGAGACTTGATTAATGAACAAAATAATAGCAAAAAAGGCCCATTTTGTTGTGTTGGGTGGCCACAAGGTTAGCATCGATTGATAATTTCGAATAGACTATTTTTATTACTTGCTTGTTTCCGTGTTGTTGTGCACTGTTCAGTAAAGGCATTTATTCATTTATTAATCCTCTTTCCTTGAATATATCAGTGGAGCCGCCAAAAGAACTGCGCGAAAGTGCATCGACTGTATAGAAATGGCATAAGCGATAAACAACACATCGGGCAAGGCCTAGGTCAGAAAGGAGCCGTAGTTCTCTCGCTCTATGAGTCTGAAATGTAAAGTTTAAAGTCGAAAGCGATCTGGGA
Source organism: Anopheles bellator (assembly GCF_943735745.2). NCBI lineage: Eukaryota > Metazoa > Arthropoda > Insecta > Diptera > Culicidae > Anopheles > Anopheles bellator. Next base: position 30,950,274 of record NC_071285.1, read on the forward strand.
GACCGCGCTTTGCGTACGGCAACGACGAAGACGCGATTTAGAGCGATAGACTCCGTTTGGGTCCCCGACGGCGGGGGGCGCGATGAGCCGCGTGCTGCAATGGGCCACGGAACAGGTCTCGACTTATACGGGCATCCGAAGGACGCTCACGTACCTAGGCACAGGGTACCTTCACCGCCACCGCTGCCGCCTAGTGTCACGCTCGTTAGAGCAGCGTGCACCACACGTCAGTTTACGAGTTTTACCGCCCAGATGCCGGTGGTCGTGGTTCGCCGGCGGATGGAGGAGGCATCATCGGGTGGCAGGATTCATTGGCGGATAGGCAGGCAGACGGCCACTTCCTTGTCGGGGGAGCTAAATACCGCGCACGCATTTGGCGGCCACACTGCAACTGTTGCAGCTGCGCGCACGGGTGCGATTACGGTCGCGATTTATGCATTCTTATAAGTGCACTCCTCGCCGCACGATGAAGCCAAGGGTGCCTGGAGTGCAATGGTGACAGTACGGTGGATGTGGATGTTTGCGTTACGAGGTTAATCACGGAAATTGAAAGCTAAGATTGGACCCGGGTTTAATTCTAAGACTTGATTAATCAAATCCATCCATGTTATAATGGTCTTGATTCTAGTTGTGCTTTCCACTCGTCCTTATCCTTAGTGTCACTGTCCTCTTCGTATATTTTGTAGTAACTAAATTAAAGTAAGAACGAAAGTGAAAACAAGCATACAATTTAAAAAATGCAAAATTTATTACTGTCGCCGAGAGTTTGGAACCAACACCAGAGAAGGGTTTTTTTGTCCTTTGTCGTGGGCTATTTTTTAGTTCTGATGTCCGTTGACGATGGACGCGCTGTGTTTTAATTCGCAACCAGAACATGGATCAGCAAAAACCAGCCCGAAGGTCCATGTTCAGTATTATAAAATTATACGCACGAATGCCAGGGGACCATCAGAGGACCGTCGAAATTATTATGCTTTCGTCGCTGGTCGTCCACGTCGTCCACCATTTGACAGTCGAAAGGGTTACAGAAGGGCGTGGATCGCTATTTCGGTGGTGACCATATTTTTTTTTTTATTGAAGCCATGCATTTCAATCACCCATAGGTTACCGCCGCTGGCAAGGAGCTGAAAAAAGGGATGTGTGTATAATTTCATTACGCTAACAGCCCTGGCTGGATTCGAAGCTGAGCAGACTTTTCTTGACCCGGCGGCGAAAAACAAACGGAGTTGTTTTTGGGTTTCTCCCGGCGCGCTTACAGATGAATTAAAATTGGTTCGTCCGGCCGAAAAAAAAAATACACACGTTTGGGAACGGAGTCTGTCCTAGAGTCAGAATGAAAGTTGAGTGGCCCGTGTAATGTAAACATAATAAAACCTCAACCCTCTGGGCCTCTCCAATGCGACGTTTGTGAAACATTTTCCCGTAAAGCAGCGTGTATCCCTACGCAAGGAAAAAGTTGTTTTAGAACTTACGGTTTTTCTGTTGTTGAACCCCGAGACTCAGGGACTATAGAAATGAAGTATAGAAAATGAAAAAATAAATTAATATAATGTCGTGATCGTTCTAATCAATTTATGTCTGATTTCTCCTCTTTTCTCCGTAGACGAAAAAACACAGCCCCGGTCATATCAAGCGACCGATGAATCCGTTTATGGTGTGGAGCCAGATCGAGAGGCGCAAGATTTGCGAGGTTACGCCAGACATGCACAATGCGGTCATATCGAAGAACCTGGGTCAGCGATGGAAACAGCTAAGTCCCGAGGAGCGCCAACCGTTCATCGACGAAGCGGAACGCCTCCGTCAGCTGCATACGCGCGAATACCCGAACTACAAGTACCGTCCAAAGAAGAAGCAGGTCAAGGCAGGCACCACCACCCACAAGAATAACAGTAGCGGCAGTAGCAGCTCGTCCCCGTCCTCGGCGACAACCGGCGGCTCGCCGGAATCTGTTTCTTCGCCTGTCAGCTGTTCCTCGCTGTCCTCGTCATCGTCCATCACGTGCTCGCCTTCGACGGGAAAGTCGTCGCCAAGCGTTAAGCGCAACCGCAGCGGGAAGATCTCGAAGAGCCACTCGGCGGCAGCCACCGGCGGTAGCGGTGGCCTGTCCAAGTCCAAGAAGGCCATCATTATCCACGAGATCGGCCAGCAAACGATGGCGGCGGTGGCGACGGCCGCTACAGTAACGACGCACGCCGCCCAAGGCGAGCAACAGGACTGTCTGTCCTTCACGACCTCGAAGCTGCTGCCGAACTCGCCCGAGAGTGCCACCCAGTACGACGATCGGTCGCTCATATCGCCTGAACCGAACTTTGGACCCTACGATACCCCATCCATCTTCTCGAGCGATCTGTTCGACGAGAGCAAGGATTTCGATCAGGACAGCGGAAAAGCCTACCTCCGTTACGTTGATCGCGTCACGGACCTCAACGCAACGATGGACATTAGCACTGGTGGTGGCGGCGGCGGCGGCGGTAGAGAAGCCACTCCCTGCCAGAGCAGTCCCCATCCGGATCTGAGTCAGCTGGTGGTGGACCACAGCAGCAACCACCAGAGCTGCGCTAGTCCGAACCTCCTCCAGCAACAACATCCCATGCTTCACAACAACAACAACAACAACAGTCTTCACGTGAACAATAATCACCTTCACCAGCACCACCAACAGCAGCACCAGCAGCAGCAGCATGGCGACGAATCGGATGTCAAGCCGCTGCTTTTCGGTTGCCAGCAAACCTCAAAGTCCTTGTACGCCGTCGACAACGACGTGGACTGCGTCAAGGCGGAGAAGTATTTTGATGAGGATGACTGTCAAAGCGAACAGTTCGGGGCTAGCATTCTGGAGGACAGTTGTCTGGACGTGCCCGGCATCAACAGAATGGACGTATCGCTGGACCTGGGCGGTCAGAGCGGGAACTCTAACACTGGCGGTGCCAACGGCGAGTGCTTTAACGAAGGGGTCGTCTACGACGGTCAGTTCACACTTACCGTGCATCAGCAGCAGCAGCAACAGCAGACGCAGCAGTATCAACCGCATAACCAATACCAGCAGCAGCAGCAGCTTCCACACCAAGATCATCACATGGCGGAGGGCAGCAATTTGCTGGCGGGCAATCTGGGCGCACTAGCGAGCTTTAAAGAAATTACCAACGGTCAGCAGTGTCAGCCACACCTGCAGCAGCAGTTACTTCAGTCGTATCAACTGCTGCCGGGGGATGTGTCTGTAAAGAATCTGCTGTGGACCAGCAGTCTTCGCCAGCAGGAACACCAAACGCAGCTGCACCAGCAGCAGCAACAGCAGCAACAGCAACAGCAGCAGCCACAGCAGCAGCTACACCACCATCATCAGCAACAGCAGCAGTGCCTCACGGGGGTTGTACCCCTCGCCGATAGTATGAGTCAGCTATCGCCTCTTAGCAGCGCCTCCGGCTCCAGCCTCGTCTCGGTACCCAACTGTCAACCCTCGCCGGTCGGTAGTCCCGTGGACGGTTTCACTGCGTCGGCCGTCGGTGTGGTCCTGGGCGACTGCAACATGGACGGCAGTAGTCAGCCCTCCGACAACAACCTGTCCATACTGGAGGATATGCTCAGCCAGTCACACATGGACTACTCGTTCGAGGGGCTTGAAACGGCGTCGTCATCGAGCGGTTCGCACCTCGAGTTCCTTGCCGATGATAGTAAAATCTTCTTAAACGACCCGAACAATCTGATCGGGTTCAACGTGTAGAGTAAGGCCCCGGCGCGCGTGCGAAGTCTACGGCGGCGGGATGCTACAATTACTAGGTTTAAACTCTATTTCCCAACCCAACTCATGGAACTGGCGGGGTGAGCGAACCTTTCCTCTTCATCCCTGTTTTCAAACAAGTAACAAGTGAAGCCCTCTATTTTTCCATACCAAAATTATCCTACAATCTATCCACATGTACCATTAACATTAACCACTGCAACACACTACTGCATACATTGAACATATTGAAAACTTTCAAACCAGAAACAAGTAAGGCCATTTGTTTCACAACAAGAAAACTCTTCTAAAACACGGCTACCAAACAGAGAGAGGGGAGGGATGATTAAAAAAATTAAGTGCTTTATCAATTGCGGTGTGTGCATGGTTCCCTTGAAAGCGAGAACGAGAGAGAGAAAGTGAGAATGAAAGAGTGAGTGAGAACGTGAAACAGAAGATCCGAGGAAGCGGTCACCGGACGGGTAATGTTGGAGCTGAAGGGATTGTCCGATGGTGACCGATTCATACACACCCTAGCCCCTAAGATATAGAATACTAAAGATGAATTCAGGAATAAACGTGAACCCGAGTGTAAAGCTGTGTGACTAAGAGAATGCGTCAGAAAGGGGTTATAAAACGAAGCAGAAAAAACCGAGTGGCGTATGATGTGCTGTTTACAAAGCAAAATAAATCGTAAATTTACAAAAGTGAAGAGAATACACACAAAAGCGACTTAGAGCTTAAACACATAGGTGAACGGGCAGAAAGAACGGTTTGCTTTCACGGGCACACAGCAGCGCAAAGTCAGAGTTGTTGATGCGAAGCTGAAAAGGAAGCAAAATAAGGTATCGTAACAGCGAACTGTGGCCGGTGGCTATCGCTGAGGATGACGAATGTTTCCGAATATGTCACTGCCGGGAGTATGGGCAATCGAACAGAGGATCAGCAGAATCGTGCGTGCAACTCTGATCTTATTTTACCCCCTGTTGCAAAGATTTGGGTGGACATTTTTTGGTCAGATCCCCGTCGTGGATGTCTGGACTGAGGCCACCGAACGGGGGGGGTTTGCATGCTAGTCCTAATTTGCGCAAGTGTCTTGCGAATGGGGATCCTTTGGACTCCTTTTTTAATCGCCTGTCGCCCCTTACCTGACGCTGCTAGATCAACCTGAATTGTCGGATTCGATCTCGTTCCTTTATCCTGAGATTCTGGTTGGCACAGTAGTGGAGGCGATTCGTTGGAGAAGAACTATGATGAATTATGTCGAGATGTTGAACCTATGGTTTTAGGATATTGTTTTCGGTACCGTATTTTGAGTCACCAGTCGCGTTTTGTACGCTTGAATAACTTTCTTTACCCCCTTTAAACTATGCCATACCATGCTCCGTTCATGTGGTAATTTGTCCATTGGGCACGACAGGATCAACACTCTTTCCGATGGTTTAGCTGGCTCATAGCCTAACGTTTGCTCTTACACCGAGGAATTTGGCCAGAAATTGCATTGCAGCAAAAGTACGTAAGTTCTCCTAGACGCCATCAAAATCAACTTTCGTCGAACTTCCTCGACAAAGTTTCGTCTGCTCTGAAACTCTTCAAAGTTTATGCTTTTCCTTTAAGCGTTAGTATGACGTACTAAACTACCAAACAATTTCGTTATCTACTTTGCCTTTTATTACTGGAAATGCTTTTCAAGCATGTTGGTAATTATATGTGTTCATGTTAAAATCTGTGAACGAATCTGAAAACTTTCTAAGCAAATAGAGTGGTTTGCGTCACCTCTGAAACCCTTGACAGCAGTGTACTGCCTTTTTACTGAATGAAACCTCTATGGCATGTGAGAACTATCTTGAGCAACGATTGGTCGTGGAAGTTTCTTCACCTTAGCCATCGATCGTGGACGTCAGGAGATTGTGCAAACGCCTGTGACCTTGACCATCGCGGAACGTGCATGTATATGGCCGGTAGTACTAAGTATAGAATCTAGTTGTTGATGTTACACATTGCGTTATATTGTACTGTATATTGATTTACCTTTCGATATCTCCGTTTCACTATGTTCCGACTGCGTTGAGTCATACACAGAAATGGATCCCACAGAGTGATTTCAATAGCGCTCCGAGAGACAGTGCTTGAGCACTATTTCTTTGTTGAGATCTTGCTATCTATACTTTACTATCTTCCAAAATTCTGTAGCTATCACTTACGACGAGTGTTGCAGCGAGGGTGAACAGTGTTTCCGGAGCATCGGATCTGTAGATATGAAAAATAACGAAAATAAGCTGAATATGTGATTTACGTAACGGTTAAGAGCAAAAAGGCAAGCATACTTGTAAGCATGCTGGAAAACCACGCAACAAATTGTGGCAGGCATAAAATATTCTGTATATTGTAGTCTGTAAGCTACTAGCTTAGCCGTTAAGTGAAGTTGATTGTAATCTGTCTTGCGATGCATATTGAAAACAGCATTAGCCAAGGCAACAAAACTATCCTCTGTAGGTCTTATCCATTGCCAACGACGGAGCATCGCTGGTCCATTTGGCTTCACTACCGACACATTTCGAAAACACCATCGCATTGAGTACACGCAGTTGTATCCCTCGAAAGCGTCCAACAAATGAAAACAACATGAGTAATTTTGAGCATGTTTTTTAAACATTTCCGGGTTTTAGATGGCCCAGTTTCTACACCGTACGGTGTGAAATGAAAAACCTCTGCAAAAAAGTAATAAAAACAGTATGACAACACGAAAAATGAAAACTATAAGAAGCAACCAACTGGTACATTTTAAGTTGTATTCGGTAATACATTACTATTACTATTATAAAACTATTATGATAATCGCAGACAAATTCGCAAAGAAAATGAAGCATTAATCAATTACCAAAAAAGATGTTTTATTTGTTTTTCCACTTCCTTTGTTCAGTCCTATTTCTTTCGCAAGATGACGACGCACGCACACCATCTCAGGGTAACTCGTGCTACAGCTTCTACCGTACTTCCTTTCACTCTACCAATACGTTACTTCCGGGAACAGGATATCAGCTATGCAAAACTTTCATCAATAGCAGCAGACACACAGATGCCAAATGAAAAAATGGGTTAAAATACTTCTGCTTAAATGTGAGCTTAGTTGGGAATTTTGGAACGAATTTCAATCCAATATGTTACACGTTTTTACAGTGCTACAGCAGTGCGTAGTCCATTGCGAAGATTTGACCACAGATTGTGATCGGCAAATGTGAAAGTTTTACAACAATGGATGGCCACAGTAAGCGGCAAAAAAAAACTATTCAACATAAATGGTTGTTTTCCTATACTAATAAAAGTGAGATCGCACTACTTGCTTGCTCTTGCCGTAGATTCAAGTTTAGTAGTCAGAACATAACTCGTAGTGTTTAGTATCGTATAAGTGGGAAATTTGTGTACATAAACTAACATAGTCCATATCTCTCACTATACTTTTGTGATGAATATGATTATTCTATCCGATCTATTCGTAAGAATTGAGCCAAACCATGGAAAGCTACTGCATCTGAACTCTACTGCAGAGCGGGCGGCATAGAGATGTATGAAGGCGCAGAGTAGTTTCTTTTGCGAGATAAACGAGATATATAGGGAGCACACTTGGTATCCATCCATATTTTTGCTACAACAATGGTTCAATGTTGGGCCACCGATCCACAACGAATGCTCGTGTAACGGGGGGGAGTAAATCAAACAAGACTTTTCGGTGATTTTGAATTTTTCTGTTTCATATGCTCAATTTATGCATCAATTTTGCAAGCAACTCTTTTTAAAAGACAAATATCAGGGAAGCACTTTTTGGGAGAAAGTTTAGAGTTGACCAAAAACGCCATAAAAATGTTCGAAACAGCGCATGCTTTTTAACACTATTTTTGTACCGTAATTTCATACAAGACGCGATCGATAAAAACCCGCAGTTGAATCAAACTTTAGCCAACAGCGAAAAAATCAAACAGACCGCCGACTGTTTTCATCACACACCACATCTATCGCTATCGAAACGCAACCGTGTTGTAGTGCAATAAGTTTTCGAAACCAGAAACATCGTGAACATTTCGACCGCTTACGGGGAACGTACAACATTTCTATCGTCAGTAGGGCGCTGCCAAGCACGGACTTTCATCCGATGGTGGCCATAGAAAGCAAAAATCAAAGCGGAAATTTCGGTTAAATATTTTACATACTGTGTGTGCATACACAACTAAGCTGTAGAATATAGACATGGAACTCATTCAATACAACCAAGAGCATCAACAAAACAAGGTTCAAACCACTAACACAAATAGAACAAATAAAGGTTTTACTGCAATGGCAACAAATTACAAAACTCAGGAAAAATCATTGCGGAAAACTGTGAAAGCTGGTGGTAATATGGGGATAGTAAACAAACATAGTTGGGTCCTCTTTTTAAACTGCAGAAAGTAAAAGTTTAAAACATCTGCCTTCCGGTGATAAGCAAAATACTTGGTGGGATGGTTGATTTTAATAAAATCCTAAGCGTAAATCAGTGATGACGAAACCAGCAACAAAGGCCAAGTGTGCAACTCATGTGTAATGGGAAACCAATGTTATTAGTGGATTTGAAAAACACTACTGTCTTGCTTATTTTTGGGTTCTATTTAGGCACAGCAACAACTACCAAACGGTTGTAACAATAGACTCACCAAAATGACTCTGACGAGAAATAAGCATACCGCCATTAATAACCGAATACTGTGAATGATGGATAATGGTCAGTTGAACGGAATGACGGATCACTCTATCGAATAATTGGTAAAAGTTAGCTTTCGATTTGCATCACACAAATGGGCGAAGCAGCGATTTGCTTCAACCCAGTAACAATCATCGTTCAGAACAATCTCCCAAAAGGAGAATCAGAGTTGGCTTTGAATCATCCAGTATGCAGGAATTCCATCAGAAACCGCAAACATCTTCCAGAACAACAGCTTGGGTCGTATTCTGATTGGTTGTGAGATAGGGGTGTGTGTAATCCAATAATGAACTACAAAACTTATAGCAATCATAAGAAAATACCATGGCAATAGCAAGGTACAGCTTCATTCTCAAGTGCGCGCCCCATGGCGATGGAAAAACGGAGCAGTCAACGAGCAATTTGGTTTTTGCAATACGCCGCCATCCGCGTTAACCAGATTAACGAGATAGGGTCGTAATTTGGACACCATTGGTTTGTTGCAGGCATTTGAAACGCCAATGAAGGTAATTGAAAATAGAACTAAATTTTTACATTAAACTCATACACATACACATCTAGATGATACTTATTCTATGCAAAAATTACCAATGCAAATTACTGTTTGAAATACAAAGGTGTTAGTGTCGGTGTTAGTAGTATATTTTTCTTGGACAACCTAGCCGCATAGGTATGATCAAATCTTGCACTTGAAAGTCCGCGAGGACGTTTACCGGTTTAAGTTTTGGACACACCTTGTGCAGAGGGAAACGATTCTTCAGAAGCTGATCACTACTCACGGGTTGGTTTAAGACTGAGAAGAAGTAGTACGCACAACATTGCAAACCATCCATAAGACACGTACGTTGGATAGCGAAATCGTCCATAAACATATGCTTACTTTGTCTCACTTTGAGCGGTTCATAACGAGCTACAGTTTTAAACATATCGAAAACGATGCTTCTTTAAGATCGAAATGACAATTGTTCAGTTCATCGTTTCGAAAGGTTTCAGGCTTTGTTTTCACCACACATTAGGAAAGTTTTTCTCACACGCGTGCTGCTTAATTTGGTGACGAAACTTTCCTACAAAAGCTAGCTAGTGCACTTTGCAGAAAACGTCCATTTTATTCCATTGCTGCCCCAATACATTGATCAGTTGTTGTGATTACACGTATTTCATTGCAAGAAAGCACAATGTTTAGAGTTCAAGTAGAGCATCGTATGATCAAAGATAAACTAGCGAGCAAACGAGAGCGATTAAGTAAAATTTGAACGAGTCCCTACAATTGAGAAATAGGCGGGAGAAACCCCAAATCCGCAGAAGAATCGTTGGAGGGCTACCGAGGAAGCAAAAACATTATTTTAACAAACAAACCGTTACCCCAAACCAAAGGTGATGGCGCACAGGTGATGATTTCTAGCATAGGTAACTAGAAACAACAATGAACAGAAGACGACAACAGTAACGAAGTAATTTTTGAAGATGACGATGGTAAACAAATGAATACAACATTCAGGTATCTAAACAGGCTGTGAAATAGTCTATTGGTTTATTATAGTTTTTATTGACCAAGTTTTAGATCGATGTATATTTTTAATACGTGCATACGTATTCCCTTTTGTTTTCCGACTATTTTTTCCTCTATGTAACGAAGGATAAAATTTAATGTTCACCGGTGATGATGCGTGGCTTTTGTTAATTTTTTTTATGCATTTTGTGTAATTCATTTTATATTTTCCAATCCAGAACTAAACTACCAACCATATGTCACTGATGGAAGCAACCCCAAACAATCATTACCCTATTTCAGACCACGAACGAAACAATTCACTGGGTCAACCGTATTGCGGCAAGATACATTTTCAAAAACCTAAATCAGTGTTCAAATTTTTGAACTCATAGAACGGAAAACAAACAATGGACTAAAACTGCCAAACACATACAAAAAAAAACGGAAACAGATGCATTTTTAAATTTTAAACCTAAGCGAATCCATTAACCGTTTGGCTTTCATCATTTGAGTTCTCTTACTTGTATCGAGTATTTATTTGGACACTCTGTGTCTACGTATCGAGTACTTAGTGCTAATTTTTGTGCTAAGATTACCCAGGAAAGCCAACCGAGAGTATGGCTGGTAAAAGTTTTCAGACCAATTGCGGAACGAACTAGCTGAAACTTTCACTGTTTCAGTTCTGAAGTCAGTTGGACACCGATCCTACAACTCTGCTTGGAATACAATCAAACGCCGGTACACAATCAAACAGATACTCGCACACAAATCTTGCAGACGTTTCATTTTCTGATCGAAACATGGCAATAAGATGGCAGCAATATTTCCTGATACATCGGGTACATTTCAACTGTACGAATTCATTTTTCTCTGACGCAGAAGCTGGTCAGATAAGCGAATGCTGTTTCTTCTTTTGAGTTAGCACCTATATATCGTGTTCTAGTAGTTGAATAAGAATATAAATACTCTTCTCTTCTCTTCGCGCAGGGCCGTCATTAACTACCTATGATAAACGAGCGCTCTAACTTAAGGAAATGACACAAGTAAACTAAACCGCATGCAAACGCATACGATATTTGTTAACATCGCTTTCAATGTGTAGAGGAAACTTCTTTTGTATTAACGTTAATTACACAAACTCAACATACCGTAAGCTCTATATACACTATGAACTGCGTTCGCTCCAAGAACTGTGGGTGAACTCCGAAGTGTGAAATGTTATATTGACATTCATCCCAATAACTGTATGTTAGAACGAAAATCGAAGTGGTTGCGGCGCGGCTATTCAATCCAAATTTTAATTGGATTTACCAGTTGGCCGCGCTTGTATTGGAACATTTTGGAATGCTGTAATACGGCACCGGAACACACACGCAATATTTCGTTGCAACAGGTTTTTGGGATGCTGTTTGAATGTGTGGAAACAAGTTAACTACATTTGCGAATGTGAGTCGATTGACAAGGTAGTAAACAATGTGAGTTACAAACATTTTAAAGAAATACCATAAACAAACAAGTGACAATTTAACCGAAACGAAGCAAAACAAATCATTAAATGTCTATTTATATATTTACAAAAATTGGAAGCAGACGAGAGAAGAGCCATAGAAGTACATGTAGAACAAACAGTTTAAGCAGCAGTAAGAAAAGCAAAGCAGAAGTGTGTAATAAACTTTCTGCAGGCAATCCCTTACCATCATATACCGTGAAAGTAGTACGATCGTTTGCATGTGTTTGCGTTTTCTGACAAAAAAAAAACTTGAGAACGTGTTAACAGTAAAGGAGACTAACTTGCTACGGGGTGCAATCGAACTGGAAGTTTAAATGAACTGGCACAGTGAACCACTTGAATTATTCAATTACATTTTCAAACAGAAGAATTCAGCAAGGATCTTTCGAAAAGTGATGTGGAGAGTATGACGCATATGTTGAACGAAAGCGAATGAACTATGAAGCAGCAATGAAAAAGAATTAAAAAGTACATGCACTAAATCAAGGAGATAAACAGAGAAGAAAACAAATGAGAAACGAGAGTGAATATTTACAAGAGCAACTTACTTCAAAATCACTGTACATGCGACGAAACGGACGAGGTTGATTGCAGATGGGGGAGCATGTTGGTCTATTCGGATGTTACATAGGCCACCCACTCCTTAAAGCCAAATTCAACCAGCCATATGCGAAGATTGTGCAGCATTTGCACACACGATTGCGTCGCAGCGAGGAACTGATTGGAGTTGAATGAGCAATTGTACATTTTGTAGCTAAAATTTTGAGCATAAGAACAGAACTGTTGTTAACCTTTTGCTCGAATGTTGTTTGTTTTTGTTTTTTGAAGGTAGTCGGAAGTTGGTCAGAAAGTTGAGCGTTTGGCGGCTGCATATTGAGCGGTGCGTTTTTTTACTAAACTTTACTGACCCAGGTGCTATGTGATTTGTTCATAAGAGGCAATAGAAAAGAGGATACCAAAACCAACGAACGAACATTTACACGGACGATGCACGCACACACAGACACACATCAAAAGCAATTGAAAAACGGAACGGTCTTAGGGTATTCTCGAATGTAACATCGGTTTTTGGTACATGGTGGCGCATGTGGCGAAGGAGTCAAAAAAATTAAATATCGAGCAAACTTATGAGGAATACCAAAAAAGAAACACACACAAAACAAAAAAAAACAAGTAATGTTCAGAAGAGGTGCAAAGAGAAGGAAAGTATAAGCTATACTATCTTTTAATCATTAGTACAGCGGTTAAGCATAATGTAAGCAAACAAAATTTAAGGCAGGTTCCACAGGAATTGAATGCTTAAATCAACGCACACAAGCTCCGTACTTCTGAGAGGAACAAGCATCGTCGAAGAGGTTTCAATGGGAAAAGAGTGGTTTTAAGGCTTGTAGAGGTCATAAGAAAAGAGGGAACAGATGAATTTTTAGCAAGTGAAAACGCATGCTTACGAAGTTTCATTGATAAGGTTAGATCATGCTTGGGGTGGAACACTAAATCAAGAATAGAGACAGTATCAAACTTGATAAGTTTCACGCGGCAGAGGAAAACATTAAAAATTCAAAGAAATATAACACACTCACACATACACATCATACACTCACAAAATTGTGCTAAATATTAATTAGGGAAACAACATTCGCAGTTGAATGCGAAAGGTGCTAAACTATTTCATTATTTCCAGGTTTATTTCGATTGCTTCAAAAGATCGACCGTCTAGTTTATATTGGCTGAAAGGAAGCAGAAGCCTGTAGTTTTTAGCTGTGAGAGTGGTAAAAATGTGAATTTTGACCATTACCGAAACGAAAAATCAATTGGGGATAACCACACCGTCAAATGAAACTGACACATAACTAACTATAACAATATGCAAAGTATTGGGAAAAAACAAATGGTCATTTTATGAAAGATAGAAAGAGACATGAAGAAATCTTTACACAACCACACACAAACCGCAACCGGGGGGCCCACAGTACCGAAATTAGTAGAAAAACAGATGAAAAATGAATGAAAACAAAAGCAAATGAAATTTTGTGAATATTATGTATAAAGTATTAGTGTATGTGCCGGCATATAAGAGAAAGTATCGGAAACCGGAAGGCGAATGGAAAAGAATGTTTAAGCAAACAAGCAACAAAGAAAACGAATCAAATCAACAGCAAAAGGGAAAACCATGCAATTTAACCAAAAAGATAAAAAAAAGGATTCAAAACAGACCTGCGATACCAAGAAGCGAAGGGACGTGTGGGGGTGCTGTGGTAATGATTCAAGTTAATTACTTGCGTGCGGGGTACTGACAATTGCTACAACCTGTTTTATGGTTAGGCCGTCGGTTTTCTGAACCAACAGTGGAGATGAAAACGAAAATGCGCTGGCAAAAGCCTAGTGTGTTGCGAATGGAGCAAACACGTACCGGTGTTATCCTATCTTAGTTTAGGTGTTCAACTCGGTTATTCTTTGCGTTTTGTATATTTTACTGTAAATAGAATGCAAATAGTGTTTGGAACGCAGAGACAAATGATATGTGTTCCATGGTATGTGCTTTGTACTTGGAACACAAAGGGAAACTGTGTGTCGGAAAGGTAATCGGAATATGTAAAGAGATACACTCGATTGGTAGAACTTAGTAGTAAGCAGCTGTTAAAAAGCAATTGTCCAATTAAAATGGAACAAAACTAAACAAGCAAATCAACGCAACCATTACAATATGGAGACTCTGAGTTACACTTTTAAAAATGGTGCAGAAAAATATTAAAATCTAATTAACGAAGATTACGATAATTAGTTTGTACATGACAGAAATCAATATATCATTTTCTTAAATATATCTGTACAATTTCAATTTTGTTTGTTTCTGTTAAGCAAAACTGATAATAAATAATGCAAACGAGCAAAGAAGTTCAGTTTATTTGCAAAATCGTCTGTTTACTTATTGTAAAAATATATCACAGTAAAGCACAGATTTGATCGCTCTTCGTTTGCTGTGAGCGTAAAGGACGTGACCGTGGTGGGACATTGGAGCCAGTTCCACACATCTCTACTGAAAATGAATCGAATTAGAAACTAATGACAACGGCCCAATTTGGTAAGAAGTGATTTTAATTTGGTAAAGGTTGAAGTGAGTGTAGCTTGAAAGAAAAAACATATCTTGGCAAAGATTGTGATGATGTATCCTGGATCATGATGACTAGTAACTGGTAGTTACTCTTTTATACGGTGATATGGCTATGAAAAAGTTAAAACATCGTATTGAAAGTTGTTTGAAATCAAAACTATGTAAAGTTTTAAAGGACATTGACCCAACTGTTTTAACTGCCAAAATGCTACTAAAGCTGTGAGACTTTTTTGTGAAGCTTATGGTAGTAACGTCTGATGCTGTCCATGGGAAACAATAGCGATTTTTATTATTTCGTTTTGCGAACTTCGACATTAATGATCTATTACATTTGATCTCATTTCGATAAAAAGTTGTTCACTTGATTTAGAGCATTACCAAACTTTTTTTTATTAACTTACTATTCACTGGCCGAAATTCATGAAAATAAAACAAGAAAATGGTTGTGGTGCACCATCAACAACTACTACATCAACCATATCAACACGCTTTTGTCGAAACAATGCTCTTGAGTTTGCGTGTTGTGTAGTTCTTTTATGTATTTTCTCTGCGCTTTTATACGGTTCGGGAAGACTAGTGCTACAATGGGTGTATCCCTCTGGCCATGCGGAAAACTAATTGATTAGGAACAATAGCACGTGAAGTCTATGATTCTGCTAACCTAGAGTGTTCGAGCTAAACCGAAGGGCACCGGCGCGAATGAAAATAGAGCTCGGCTGAGTGTACGCATTTTAATTATCAATTGATTGATTGATGGCGGAGATGCTGGTACAATAATAAAAGCAGGACACGCAAGGAAGCAATTGTAGGACGAATGGCGGAAGTTCGATCAACAAAAGGCTTCTACAATATTCGGAAGTCAATTGATAGACTCGCCAAGCCCTGCCGCCATCCAATGGTCTCGTAAGCTTTTATTTTTCCCACGAGAATCAAAGAGAAATAAACATCCATTACCGTTGGGGGGGGGTATCTTCTAAGCTGTAACGATGAAATGGAAGTTGTGGCAAGTTACGGCAACAGCATGTCGAGAAGCGAAACTGCCAAAGCCAATAGATTTTTTGCACGCGATCTAGAGTATCGATGAAAGTAATTGATTTTGAGAGCGCGGACAGTGGGACTATCGCAGCTAATTAATGTTGTGATAATTAGTAGTCTAAAATGCCCAAAAACATTTTTGTTGCTTACGAGATACAACATTTTCTTACTGTAGAATGCAAAACGTCCTAGGCTTAGTTAGTTGAAACGTTAGCACTGCTAGTAAGAGCGGACCGGACGAAGAAAGTTTGTTTACTTCCTACATTTATCTATTTTTCTATATACGAATATGTAAAACCGAATCAAGTCCATTAAAGATGCTGAGCTCCACCAAGGATCCTGCGTTTAACAATGTTAATCAATACTGTAGCGCCTCATTCTCGAAATAATGGCTGAACTCGACTGGTTGAATGGCTCCTTGCAACGTCAATGACGTGAAGCGGTTTCAACAAGCAAAGTCATGGAGTGAGCTGCCTCGGGAGAAATCGGCCAACATGCGTCCAGTTAGATGCTTGTTATCCTTAACATGGTTCTCGGTGAGTTCTGTTGTTGCAACGAAGCAACGATCTTTTAGAAAGTTTTCCTCTTTTTGAACGATAATCTTGTAAAATTACTCATCCATGCCGAATCGAGAGTATAAACGGAAAAAAAGTTTCATTCAAAACTACGGACGAAGCACATCCTTCGATTTTATGCTTCTCTAGCCTGTTTTAAACATTTTGCTTTTCAACAATAACATGTTGATTCCATAATTAATATTTTGAATGTATATTTTTAGTTTGTTCCAGAAGAAGAAAACTCGAAGGCCCAACCACAGACAAATAAGTAGACGATTCGAATGAGCTGATGTTGTTGGGTCACAACTCTCGCTAACTTTTACTGAAACAAATAATTACGATTTGTTCTTATAAAATGACTAATTTTGAAAAAACACAATCGAGTGTTTGAAGGGTTCACTAGCAAACGGCGGCAAAAGACAGTCTCCTTCGAATGTACCGAAAACTGTATACAGATGCTGCCTTGCCCGAGGGTCAGCCGCCCGCCCGATGGGTGGCAAACGAAGCACAAATGTTTCAGCACGTTTACCGCCCTCGGGGATGCAAAACATAACCACAAACACGGGCCCGGTGAATGTTACGCCGCGCTGCCCTCTCGGTGAATGGCAAATTAGCGCAGCAGAGACCCCAAACATAGGACGGACCCGTCGTACCAGCACCAGGGGCCGTCCCATGAGTTAGTAGTCGAGCGGCTTCCCGTAGGGGTGTGTGCGTGCCCTAGGCTCGTGTGTTTATTTTAATTAATTGATGCGCCCTTGAATTGCGCGCGCGTTGCCGCGGTCGCGCGCGTCGAGATTTATGTTGCCGAATGCTGCTGCCCAGTGCGCGAAGAAGTCATCGACATGCTACCCTGACCTCGGCTCAAACCTCGACGTGGGTGGTAGCAGATGTGAATTCTCCGGTTGGCCACAGGGGTTCAGTTCTGTTGTCTCCGACCAACCGTCGCGCAAACTTTCTGATCACCGCCCGGGGGCCCCCCGAGCCCCCGAGTACGGGAAAGAAGTGACTAACACCCGAAGGAGGATGCAATTAGGCCGCGGACACGCGGTACAATTATCTGCGCAAAGTGGCGAACGCATTAAAATTAATTGATTGCAGGTGGACGCAACTGTTTTTGGCGGTTCGCGAATGTTGCTGGAAGTGGAAATAAATAATATTTTTGAACCACCCACGGCACTAACCCCGATCAATCGGCATCGGATCGAGTTTGCATACTAACTATGCGGCAAAAATGTAAGCTTAATGACGTGCGACAGAACCAGAGCGAAAAGCTGATTTCTACGCTCCTAAAAATAGCACAAAGAACAGACAATCGAATGTAATGGGATGCGTCAGCCCATCATTCACCTACAACATGGTTTGCTTCCCCAATTCCCTAATGAAGTTCAACATTCTCAACAAAGATGTTTCATTACAGATAACATTGAAATAAATTGCCGTGATTTGGCACTAAATATAGTCGGCTCTCATAAAACTTCTACTCTCTTCTTGTCGTTCGTTGAGTCACACTTATTTAAAGTTGGCTGCGAATGTGAGTGGTCAGTTGGACAGCTACAGGTGTTGGGAGAGGCGAGTCTTTTAGCCCGCGGGATTGACAAGCAATAAAGCAGGGTTTCCACAGGGCGGCTCCCTTGGCTTGGCTTGGCCGAATTCAATTTTCCGTGTAGCAATGAAACAGCCCGCTCGAAACTCATTGAATACTAATCGCCGAAACGAAATCGGCGAGGCCGCGCGCTTCAGCGCCCAAATAAGTAATAAGGCGTTGATTTCTCAAATTTCAGCAAATAAATCTTCCCTAACGAAGATCACGACCACACGCGGGGTGCGGCCACAAGGTTGTGCCGGTTCCAGCGATGGGATGGGTCGGCACTTGTTCCAACCGCCGACAGACACACGACTCCGCCGGAAGCCCCATGGGAGTTCTTCGTGACCGATGATTTGTGCTTCTTTGT
Organism: Anopheles bellator; assembly: GCF_943735745.2. NCBI lineage: Eukaryota > Metazoa > Arthropoda > Insecta > Diptera > Culicidae > Anopheles > Anopheles bellator. Next base: position 30,968,385 of record NC_071285.1, read on the forward strand.
GGTGCTACGCACTACGCACCAAAGTGCGAAAGCACCCCGAGTCCGCCCACCAGCCCGGGGGTGGCATTATCGGGCGAAGCGCCCCGGGCATAACTGCGACTGCGGAGCCTCGAGTGTTGGCATTCATAACTCTATGACAGGTTCGGTTGAATTTATCTGCAATTAAATCATCACATTTTCCCAATCGTCTCTCAACCCACCCCCCCGGGTGGTGGTCTCAAGCCCCATTCGCGTTTTTCGACACCGGAGGCCGGTCAGGTTCGACGACCAGCATCATCAGCCGGGAACCACCTCCGTTTGGCGTCTCGCTTGGGCAACCCAAAGGACGACATCAATAGTAAATGAAAAATGATCGTAGGCCCCCCCGTAGGGGCTGATGAATAATTAAACATTAAACCGTAATAACCAGAACCAAGGGGGGGTTCGGCTGTTGTTGGCCCTACGCACGCTGTCCGTCTTCGATGGGGTTTGTCGTGCGTTTCGAACGACGGTTGGTGATGCATCGGCGAGTAGGCGGAAGTCGAACTTTGAGTATCACAAATGACTGATTTCCACAATGATCACGACGCTTGTTTGACAGTCTAATTGAATTTTTACGATGAGAATCGATTAACGTAGACGTGAGCTTTGAGCTAGACCTGGAGGCTGGTTCTCTGAGTGACCTTTTTTTTACAAACCACTGTGAGCGCAGCGTTAGTGGCGTTTCAAACTATTGGTTCTCTGTTCCGATCATGTCGCAGGATCACATTCAACTTTGATCTTTGAAGTGAGGTGATTGACATGTGAAAAAGTTTCTCAATATTTTTTTTTTCTAATATTATGTAATCCTTCAAGTGTTTGGATTTTAAACTACCGAAAGCTTGCTTTTTAAAGTGTTAAACTCCAGGCTGGAAATTTCTTAAGTTAAAAGTTCAAAAAAGGAAAGGGTCACTTTTGCTTCGGTGGTTCTGTTGATAAGCAGAATTGTCGTATTTGGGGCTCGGAAAAGCCACACGCCGTGCAAGAGAAGCCAATCTACCTGTAGCGAGTGACTGTTTGGTTTTTTTTTTGTTTTTCTTGTATTATAGAGATTTTTAGCTTGAGCTAATTCGTCTCTTTTATATACTAGCTTAGCTATAATCTAATTATATTATTTTTTTTAAATTTTAAATTAATATTATTTTAGTATGATAGTAAGATATAGAGGATATGATAAGTTGTGATATAGTAATACATATAATAGTGTTGTATGACTAGGTTTTCCGTTCCAATCCAACTAAGTCGAATAATTCTTTTTTCTAAATTGTAGTCTTCGTTTTCGTTTTCCTTGCTCGGTCGTTCTCCGGTAGATTTCTGGACATTTAGACTGTTTGGTGCAGATTTTGGTCTGGCGGCATTATCGGCCCATTTTCTTCGAAAATTAAGAAGCCGTAACCGTCGATGGCTAACACTACCGAGAATTGCATTAGTTCTTGGGCGAAATTGAAGTTGAAAACTTGGACATTCGGTTTCAAACGGACAGCGCTCCGTCCGATAGAGCGACAGCCAACTATTTTGCGCCCCGTTTTCGGAATTCAAATACTATTAGGAGTATGCGTAGAAATTTATCGTTTTTTTACCAAATTGAATCGTTTATTGTTCAAAACTCTTAACAAACTAGTCAATCGAAGTAGTGTCCGTCGCTAGCCACTACTTTTTGCCATCTTTCTGGCAATTGTCGGATTCCATCGCGGAAGAATGCCTTATCTTTTAAGGCGATCCACTGATCAATCCAATTTTTACAATCTTCATACGAAGTGAAGCGTTCCTCAGCTAATGCATGTGCCATTGACCTGAAAAGATGGTAATCCGAAGGAGCCAGATCCGGGGAATACGGCGGGTGGGGTAGGACCTCCCATTTCAGCGTTTCAAGGTATGTCTTTACTGGTTGCGCGACATGCGGCCGAGCATTGTCGTGCTGCAGAATGATCGTGTTATGCCTTTGGCCATATTCTGGCCGTTTCTCCTTCAATGCTCGGTTCAAACGCATTAGTTGGAGTCGGTAGCGGTCTCCGGTAATTGTTTCATTTGGCTTCAGCAGCTCATAATAAATTACGCCACGCTGGTCCCACCAAATGCAGAGCAGAAGCTTGGATCCATGGAAGTTCCGCTTGGCCGTCGATGTTGTCGCATGACCCGGGTATCCATACGATTTTTTGCGCTTGGGATTATCATAATGAACCCACTTTTTATCGCCAGTAACTACTCGATGCAAAAAACCTTTGCGGGTGTGTCGTTGGAGCAGTTGTTCACTCATGCACAAACGGCGTTCCACATCCCTTGGCTTCAACTCGTAAGGCAGCCAGTTTCCCAGCTTTTGGACCATTCCCAACGCTTTCAAACGTCTGGAAATTGTTGTTTGGTCCACTCCACATGCATCTGCAAGCTGTTGTTGTGTTTGGCACGGGTCATCTTCCAGCAATGCTTCCAACTCTTCATCTGCGAACGTCTTCGCTGGTCCCGGGTGCTCCTTGTCCTCAGTGCAAAAATCACCACTTTTGAAGCGCCGAAACCAATTACGACAAGTGGCTTCGCATATAACAGCATCGCCATAAGCCTCCTGAAGCAACCGGCATGCTTCGGCTGCAGTTTTCTTCAGATGGAAGTGATACAACAACACTTCCCGCAAATGACGCTTTGTTGGCTCGAATTCGCACATGGTTTCGTGTTAATAACAATCTCACAATGGAAAATTGACAAATGTGATGATGCAGATTTGTTGACAGATGCCTAAGCTTGACATTTGACAGTTATTTGATGACATTTGTGCCTTCTATCCAACAGTAGCGCCCCCTATATGTAAACGATAAATTTCAACGCATACACCTAATAGATGGACCATCCATAACTTGTATAATGCTTCTCTCATAGATGTCATAGATGAATTTAGTGTTGGGCCACACGGAAGCAAATGATAATAAACGATCGCTTTCAAGTCCCATCATATACCCTATAGCATCTTCCTCAGTTCAATACTTAAAAACTTCGCAGCTGGCAATTCGATTCATCCTGTTTTTTGTTGTTTTTTAGTGTGGCAAACAAACATCGAGCTTCTGTTTGAATCCAGCTTGGTCGAAAACTGTTTTGTGGCCGATCTCTCGCTCCTGGACGATAACATGCCGATCAACTTAGATGACTTCTGTGATTTTATCGAGATTTTCGACGACGAGTGCGAGCTGTATCTTTTACTTTAAAAATAACTGAACCTAACTATTTTTAGCTGCGAGCTGTTTTTGGAATGGAACTAACGAAAAACAGCAAAAGACGTTTGTAATGCGAAGTGTCATGTTGTACACTCTTGATCACTTCTACCACCAATAAAAGATTGGATTTCTTTTTCCCCAACTCAATAAATTACATTCACTGTATTTTTTTTTATTGATTACGATTACGAATTACTTGTGTGCATAGAAGTA
>NC_071285.1:30971918-31001490 GCF_943735745.2 Anopheles bellator
TTTTTTTTATTGATTACGATTACGAATTACTTGTGTGCATAGAAGTAAAGCCATAACGAGCGTTTCGATGGACTAAGAGTCAAACTTCAGTCTGTTCCCTAAGCCTAAAAATGACCGATATTGCGCTTTACCACAATATTAAGGCCCCCAGATCAGACCAGAGAACTGGTTGGTGATCGTCGTAGATCGTCAATCAGAGATGGTACGAACAAGATGCACATCCTTTCCAATGCCCTCTGCTGGCTCTGATCGAACTGCTGACCAAATGTTTAACCGCCGCTGGGTTCTGGTGACGTTATCAAATGATTGTAAACCGGTGTTGAAACCAACGTTCCATTCTGGCCCATGCCGCACATCATTAGCCTGGGAGTAATTTGGTACAGGCACCCTCTTCCTCTTTCTCTCTCTCTCTCTGTCCGTTTCTTGCCCTGCCTCCCACCGCCTCTCGAAGTATCGGAGAAATGGGAATCGAAAAAGGATCTCGGGATCGCACGGCCAAGACCGGGCCGGGGACCGTGGACCGGGGCGGAGATGCGCAAATTAAAGGGCGTCTCCGGCAATGGCATGCTCTGATTCTAATTAGCGTTCGCTTGAGATTCGTTTTTCGATTTTCGAGCCAGACCAGCCAGACAGCGGGGCGAAGCGAATGATTCGCGTGAATGGGCGAAACTTCCAATTCCTTCGGAACCCACCCTCCCCCCGCTGTGCTGGGTCAGCGTAATGATTTGGGTCATGCTTTTCGCTGGTGTCCTTCCTTCGAAGTTGGAAAATCACAAACAAAAAACACGCAAACAGCGCGTGGCGGAAAATTGGAGAAAAACGTGAAAAACCCGAACCGCGCTGCCGCCGCTTGGAGAAGCAGACGGCAATTTGAAGCTACTTGTGTTTGTCTGTGAGTGTGCGAGTGGCGCCCTCTTCTCCCCATTGCAGTGGGTGGGAGCATCCTTTTTGGCTCTCCCCGACGCCTCGGCATTCTAATTTTTCGTCGGAGCTCCGAGCTCGTCTGTTTTGTTCGCCGGTTTTTCCCGCCAGTGAGCCACCGTGTCGACGGCCATTTGATGAGGTTTTCCCACCCATTTCGGGGAAGTGTCATCGGCCAGGAGGCGGCGGTGGGGGTTGCTAGCCTAATGTTTGCAATGAATGAGCGGAAAGGTTGATGTTCGCTTTAGTTGAGTGCCGCGTGGCCCGTTTTCACCGTCAGCCTAATTCGCCGTTGACCTCCGTAACCCCGTGAATGCGGTGCCCAATGCTGCTGTTGTGCGGTGGTAGGATTCATTTGAAACGTAATTGCACCGGGGCCACAAGCGAGTCTTCGAGGAGTGAAATAAAATGATAAACCGCAGCGGCCTCAAGAAGTGTCCCTCTGAACACTGTGCTCCAAACTGAACGAAATGGTGTGTTCTGAAGCTTGTCCATTTCACGGCTTCAACATGAATTCTACATGTAAAGCTGGGCCCGTCGGGGCCCCTCGCTGTTGGCTCCGACATCACCGAACCATCGTCAACACCGAAAAGAGCGATAAAGAAACGACCAGCCCAGAACGAAGAGAAATAGAAAAAAAAACTTCGCCACGATCCACGCGAGAGACACGGGTAATTACAATTGGGCCAAAATTATCCGTAAACTTTTCCAATCGAAATTATCGAAGGATAGAGGGACAAAAACAAGGGACGTATCGGAACACCATCGGACGACCGACGACCGTAATCTTCTGAATAACACAATCCTCATCCACACTGATCGCTGTCGCCGTCGCGGTGGACGTGTGGATGTTGATGATCTCGCGTAGCACAAAGTAGCCTAATTGGCGGAAGTTTGGTCCCGGAACACGAAACTGGACTTTGGCCGAGTTCCTTCAAGATCCTACTGGACGCGCTGGACCGATAGGGCGCAAGTTTCTGGAGAAGCCATAGACACCTTCGGCCGTTTGAAGTGCAAAGCTCCGGGATGTCCGAGATAAGTTGGTGCTAAAACTCCTTGTAACGCGTTGTGTGATGGGCGAAACACAACATACTAGCTAACGACTCCGACGATACTCGCCGTTCGTTTTGCGGCAGGACATTCGACGACTCTCGCTATGTAGACTTTGCAATGCGCCTCTCCCAGCCACAGCAGTGCCAGGCATTGGCAGCACTCTGTCTCGCGTGGCGAAAAATAAAACTAACTAATAACGGAAATGAGCTGCAAGCAGAGTGTAGCCCACAGAAGAATAGTCCCAAAAATGGCCAAACTTTTCGCTCCCGGCCCCCCCCCCCCCCCTGCGCCTGGCTGGTCGAAGGAAAACTAGTAATTAAAACAAACTCTCCATCGTCCCTCAAACGAAGTCCGAGCCAAATGGGGCATGGTCCTAGGACACGGCCAGGGATAGCGGCCCTTGGTGGGATAGCTGGGAGCAGCACACATTAAGTGTGCCCCAAAACCGGCTGCTCCGGCAAAAGTTCCTCCGAAAACGGTACAATAATTTAGTGTTAAATTGTAGCTTTTATTATCGGCTACCGCCTAGCCCTTCCTCTCTCGTGCGGTCGTTCTCCAGTTTGTTGTTATTCGCTGCTGCTTGGGAAAGTTTGGCCACCACCCGGCGGCGTGCAACATTGTTGGACGTTAGGGGTTGTTGGGGCAAATTAGCAGAGCACGGACGGTCCGGGTGGTCTAAATGACCCCGTGGGGATGAGCACAACAACAAGCTGCACAAGCTTTCCGGTCGGTCGGTGCCGTGTGATGCAAATGAAACAGATGACGTGGCTCACAGAAAAGGAATCCAACGGCCAAGATGGCCGCTCTGCTTTTGGGGTCTAGTCGGGCTGGACCTAAGACTTGTGTGATCGTACGTTTAAGCGTAAACTGGTCGGTAACGAGTGGCAATTAATGCTGGGCGGGTTTTCGCTTAACATCCAATCGGGGAGCAATCGTGGTATGATTCAACGTTGCGCTTATGCGTTAATCGCGGAACAGTTTGGGGTACTTGTAATGACTGGACCCTTCGGTTCGGACTGGGGTGTTCATTGTTAATTTTTTTGTTATATTGGAACACTCTTCAAATGAACGTATGTGAAGTTTCAATCGCGCACTTAATACTGTTTTTACGATTCATTTAGTATCGACATGTTACGGTATTTTTCACCATGGATAAAGTATCGTGCTATGATTTTTTATTTTTGGAAGGTTTAAAAGCAAAGCAAATTCATGGACGAATGTTGAAAGTGTTTAAGGACTCTTGGCCAGCTAGTTAGTAAATGAAAGTTTGGCCAGCTAGTTAGTACCGCATTCCCTAACAACGCATTCGAATACATCTTTCTTGACAACACTTGAAGCGTTTTCGATAGGATAAAGTGGATTTTGTGTATCGACTCATCAGTATGGATGGGACTTTGGTCTATCACCATGATTCTGAATCAAAACAAGAGCCAAAGGAGTGAACCTGGTTCTTCGGCTCCGAAACGAGTTCATGTCCAAAAATCGTCGAAAAAAGGTGTTAGCATCATTTTTTTGGGATTCGAATGGAATTCTGTTAGCGAATTACTTGCAAACTGCAAAAGCAATTAATTTCGATTATTGTTTTAACTTTTTAGGCGAACTGAAAGTGAAAATTCATGAAAAAGACCCGGTTTTTAGAAGACATCCTCTTGCGTTAGGGCGATACACCCTGTCACAAGAGCATTTTGAAAATGGCAAAAATCCTTCAATTAGAGTTCGAATTGTTAGAGCATCCACCGTATTCACCAGATTTAGCCCCTAGCGACTTCGATCTGTTTTCAGACCCGAAAACATCATGCGTGAATAGTGTTTTTCATCAAATGATGACGTTATAACAGCTGTGGAAGCGTATTTTAAACCTTTCCAGTTTTTGACTTCAGGGATGGAAGTCTTAAATTGGGGTCTCGTTCGAACAAGGATTGTATCTATGTTCAGGGGTGTTATACTATATAAAAAAGTGAATTTGAAACCATTAAATTGTATTTTTCTTGTCAAGGTACGTATGGAACAGCCTCGTAAAGAAGAAAATACCGCATTTGGTTTTGAGTGGAGTTAGTCAAGCCAAAATTGGATCAAATAATGTGAGTCAAATGTTGTCAATTGTCAAGGGCTGAGGAAGACCCTACCTACCCTCTAAAATAATGAATGGGGACAGCTTAACTGTTGAATCCAATCCGCATCCAATCGAGGATTTGGCCCTTTTTCGATATTACAACCACGAGCCGATCAATCGGGCCCACTGGAGCAGATAGAATTCAATTTCGGTTTGCTACCCTACCGAGGCAACGGCTGGACACTTCCTGTAAACTCCCCTGCCGTATCTGCCAGAATTCACGCTCACGTCCTTCATCAGCATAACCCCGCGGGGGGGCCGCCACCGAGTGTGATGCATTATCGAAAACGCTGACTCCTTCCGCTCGCATCGATCCACTTATCAGCGGCGATTTATCGGATCCGCAAATCGTTCCCGCTAATGGAGCGGCGGTCCTCGATTCGAAAAGGAAAAAAACCGAAATCTCCTTAAACCCGCTTTCGTGTCCCATCGGAACGGCGCGCGGGGCCCATGGCTACCAGCTACAGGAAATAGCTCGTAAACCTAATCGAGCTCCCGTTTCGCAGGAATTATGTTTTGAAACGAGCTAATAAAACTCGAATCACTCCGACTTCCGACTGATTACGATCTTATCGGGAAGTGGAAACAGGGAGCGTGCGCGATGGAGACTTTGGGCTTCGATTTTGTGGTATGAAAATTTTGTGGTTTCTGCGAGGCGCAAAAGCATTACAAATGACGAGCCTTGGCCAACGATCAATTAAGCCCGCGTTCTCACATAATCAACGGAACCGATTCGCGGTTGACGTACCGCTGCTTGGCCGTGATTTGGCGTTGAACTCTTTCGGGGCACATGTTTATGTGACCCTTTTTTGGCGGGAAAGAGTGAAATGGAACGTTGAAAGCTTCAGAATGATCGCTCGAGTCGGAGGACGTCAGGGTCTACGCGTGAGTCCCCCCCTCTCGGACCTCGCGGTGGTCGCTACGGGCCATACACAATCACACACGCAGACACAAGCACACACGCAAGGGCCAAACATTGGAGCAAAATGAAACAATTTGCATATTTTATTGTGACTCTCACCTGGGGCCCGGTAGCCGGCCCGGAACCGGCGGAACGGCCCCAACGCCGCGAATCACATGTTGAATCGCCCGGGTGCAGGGGCCCCTCTCCAGCCCCCCTCGCCACCGCCGCCGCCGCCGAAATGGATTGAACTGAAAAAAGCATAATCTCTCGTCGGCCGCGACCAGAGATCGCTATCGGTCGCTAAAATACAACCCAACCCTCTCGGTCGACTTACTTTTTGTTATGCTTCCTATTACGCCCTGCCGCTCCAGTTCCCGCCCGGGCCAGTCTGGGGTGGCCAACCGCTCGCCTCCCCGCCACGGCGTAAAATGTTCCATTTCAATAAACTTGCCACGACGCTCTCACGCATTGCCCCCGGAACGTTGCGGAATGTTGCGGGACGACGAGTCGGAAACGGATCGGTGCTCTATGGTGGTGGCCGCGGGGGGGACATACTGCCCTGCCAAGTCCGGCTCACTCTCTCAGTTCAGTGATCCCCTCGCGGCTGCATCTCGCCATCGGTACGGACGACCACAGCATAAAACAGAGGGACTTATGCTGGGCTATGGACGAGGCGCACCATTATTTGTTGTGAGCTGACCAGTAATTACTGCAGCGTCACCTTCGCACCACCCCCCAACCCTCCCCCGTCCACCCACCACCTGGCAGTTAACAAACGTTTATGTTGCGGGGCCTTGGCCGAACATTTCAAAACACTCGCCAGCCGATGGCCAGTGGCGCTCCTATTGTGTACGATGCTTTCCGCCCCATTTTTGGCCATCCAGCAGCAGCCCCCCGTTGGCCATTGTTGCCCGGGAACCCCTTTTTGCGCCAACAACAGCTGGCCCACTGGCTGCGCAAAGTGCGTGGCCATTGCGTGGCCGAAAGTGTCGCTGACAATTTTAATAGAATTTGTCCCGGCCAAATCCTGGCGCGCCTCAGTGTGCGCGAGGTGCGTGAAAATTAATCTCTCCTGCCTGGCCGAGGCCCCATGCCATGTGTCCACACACGCTGGGGTGCGCGTGCAGCGAAGTGTTGATTTGAATTAGCATACTGCCCTGCCCAAAGGGGTCTATGTTGCTGCTCGGGGTTTTTTTTTATTCGTTAGTTCTGTGTGCGTTTTTTCCTCATCTTTCTCGAAACCCCAACGAATCGCTCGTCAAAGTGCGCGGACAGCGAAATGCAATTATGCGCAGTATAAATTAAATTAGCATAACTTCACGGGGGCAGCGCTGGGGGTGATATAAAAGGATTAGTTCGAGATATCGAACGATGGGCGAATCGGTGGATGCAATAGGATTTAGATGAACCCGTTTCCCGTTGAGGAACCGCGGCGATTCGATTCGGTCCCAGCTCCCCTTCCGGCAGTCAGTGAAGCGCGTTTTTTGGGTTAATCAACTGAATGATCTCGACCCGACGCGTTTGGCGATCGATTGACGAGCCGGACATCGCCAGATGGGGATGCAATTTCGCCATCCGTCCCAGGAACCGGGGTCAACGATCTGATGTTGGCCAATGTGCAACACAACTTGGGTGATCGATTTCGCTTTTCTTACGTTTTCCTTTACGCTCGGGACTTCTTACAAATAAAAGTGAATCAAAACCAAGGACGAATTTACATGTACTTCATTCAGAAGACTTGAAACTCCTTTCTGTGCATCGTCGTCGGACGTAGCTCTACATGATGTAGGCAAATCTGCTTTACCTGGTTTTGGGGCTGGTATTTTACCATTGGCATGCTTTGAAGCCTTGAAGTTTTCTACACATGTAGTACATGGGGTTCAATTAAAAATTGGGAAACAAATCACAGTGGCTTAACCATTGAGGAAACCATTGTTTACATGAAGCCTCCAAGTTGGTGGCTTTTCCTGGACGTGGTGACTTGAAAGATGACCCAAACTTGATGCAAGAAAAAATCATTCGTGAAGGAACAAGTCTTATTTGGTGAAGATTTAACCTTTGCGAAAGGATTATGGAGCTATCCACAAGGCACAAGCAGTACACTTGGGAATGATGATACGTTTAGGACTATTCTCATTGTTGCCCGGGTCAGCCAACCATTGCGAATATGTGAGCATTGGGCCTTGTTGTGTTTGAGAAGATCGCAGATAATTTAACAGAACTACCTCAATTAATCAGAGCCGAAATATTGTTTAATATTAAAGGCCGTTAAAAAACATAAAACTAAATCGCCAAATCGCCTACATGGCGGTGGCTTACAGCCAATGGTATCGTATGAAATCCATATAAAAAATGAATTGAAGGATATGCGCCGCCTCAAAATGACAGCTATATGACAATGTACCACACACGATGCAATTATGTTGGCGATAGCACAAGTCTTTCTTGAAAATCCTTAACGAAAGAGCTGGCCCCAAAACTTCTATTGCTCCGAATATCTCTAGCGGAGTTGCGATCGACAGACTGAAGCATTTACCTTCTATGCATGGATTCATTTGACCACAACCACGAAATGAAGCCTCGACGTAAGTCTTCAAACGAACGGGTGACTATTTCGCGTTCCATTTGACCAAACGAACGCGAACCGTTCCTGTGCCGAGAATGTTTTTAAGCCGGACCATTCGTGATTGCTGCCCCGGTGGCATCGGACAATCTGGGGTTTATAGTAAAAATTCACACATTGTTAAAATGCAACATAACTGATAATTGTGCATAATGGAACATTTACAACATTGTCGAAAAATGAGCCCAGTTTGATGGAATTCGCAATATCCTCCTTTCACTGTATTGTCGTTCGCCTTGATGATCGATACATCGACGACGCATCGATACATCGATACGAAAGATGAGCCTTTTTATGAGGATATTTATTTATTTATTTATTTATTTATTTATTTATTTATTTATTTATTTATTTATTTATTTATTTATTTATTTATTTTTTTTATTTATTTTTTATTTATTTATTTATTTATTTATTTATTTATTTATTTATTTAGTTTTTTTATTCATTTAGTTTTTTTTCTTTCAGCATATTCTACTCATGTAAGTACTGTGCTACGATTTTTATGTTTTAATTTTACACTGTTCCTTGATAGGATAAAATGTCCTTCCAGCAAAGCAATGGCTTGAAGGGCATAATAAGAACTCTACTCTATCACCAACTGAGTGGATAGCACCAACTTTGGGATGTGCATGTTGTAATATTCATTGACTTTCTTCAGTAGAGAAATACCATTTACAGTTAATACAAATATAGCGTTATTGGAGCGTTTGAACGCAAAAATATCAATGACGAAACTACATGATTCGATCTTGGAATTGCTCCTGCATCCAGCGTATTCATCAAATTAGACTCCCAGCGACTACTGGCTAGTCGCAGACCTCAAAAGGTTATTGCTGACACTTTGGGCTATTTTGAGGCTAAGATAAATCAGTCTACAAAAGTGATATTGAAATGTTAGAGAGCCGCTTGAACGATTGTGTGGTTGTTGCTGCATATTACGTTGATGAATAAGGCCAATTTCACCAAAAAGGATTTTCTTTCTTAGGCCCGTGACTTTTCATCCCATGTGATAAACTACTAAAATCATTTGGCTGATCAAAAGAAAGGAGAAAGTTCTGTTACTCGTGTTATAACTAAAAAATAACAGTTTAATAATAGCTTGGCAGTGGCATATGAACTATTATCTCCTGTCTGCATGAAAGTATAAGTAATACAATTTCAGAACCACACATTCACTCGGTTCACATCAACGAGGCGAATCATTTGAATGAAAACAGAACCGTGTATCCACCACGCCATTCACGACGCCGGTGGGGACACCACAGAGAGACGGTTCGGGCAAATGAATTTAACAAAATATTTGGCGGAACCAAACAGTAGCACAATCAGAAAGTTGCCGGCAGGAACAACATGGACAGAGTTTATTAAAAATGTGTGGAGAAAATTAAATCGCTGCGAACCGGAATTTGCACCATGCGCCCGCCGCCGTGCCTGGCAACGGAGAGCAGCATAAAAAAGCAGCCGCGGCCGCGGGCGTGCAGTTGCAGTACGATGGCAACACCGGCGTGGGAAATGGCAACAAACGTAAACTTTCGGAAAACCGGAGCGCTCGATTTTGCGAGTGAACTGAAACGGAATGGTGTGAGCTGAAACTATGCGCACCATGCGCCCGCCATGTCCATATTCATTTCGCGAGAATTTATTCGCCCAACTTTTTTGTTGCTCCCCGACGATAGTTTTTATTCGACGTTGGCGAACGTAGCCAACGGACCTGGCCGGCTTGCCAGATGCAGAATGGATACGCTCTAGGGAAAATATTATTTTGATGCATTTTAGCAAAGCGGTGTAAGTGGCCGACAGTGAGATGAGTGAAGGGTATGTAAACTGCCCAACGCCCTGGCTGGCTGCGCGATAAAACTTTCCGCCAAATGGGGCGACCGTACCTGGGGACGACGAAAAAGCAAATCGTCGAATTCGGTATTGAGCAAGGTGCTTGAGTTGGTGCAAAATGGCGGCACAGGGAACGCAAACACAACATTCGGGCAGCACGAAAAACATCTCCGACTCAGACTCCACCGAACCGGAGAGCAGTTCAACCGTGAAAGTAATCGAGGCCCGAGTGCTGCGGCGGAATTGACGGAGCAGTAATAAAAACTCCGGGACGACCGGGCTTCCTTATCCATCGCCCATCGGTTGGTCCTTCGGCGAGGTTTTCCATAATGGCTCGCCCCCTTTCTCGGCCGCCATTCGCCGCCGTTCGACCGTCACTGCGGACGAGTTTTCCTTTCTGCGGACGATTTGTCATCGATGGCCACCGGAGAAATGAAGAAGTTTCCATCAAATCTACCGAACCGACCGTGCCTTAAGACGGGGCAGCGCCGCCGGGTAGCTCCTTCGGTTCGCTTCACTGGCCGTGGACGGGAAAACTTGCTGCTCCACAAAACGAGGGGCAAAAAAAGCAAAAACTTTAAAATATTTCGTTTTTCCATTTCATTTGCATTTCAACCCCCCGGTCTAGGGGGTGGTGGCGGTGTGTGTGGCTGTGTGCGTGTCGACCCATAGTTTCGGTACGGGTTGAGGTGCGGCCCCTTAAAGCCTGAGCCCGGAGGATTGACGGAGGATTTCGTTGGCCACCGCTTTTTGTCCCATTACCGCTGGAGGTGATTGTCGCAGAAAGTTCGGACGCCGGAAATGGGTCGAAACTTGGGTGTCGTAAGTTTTCCACCGCATCCATCATCGGGCCGGAGGGGGGTAGTCCCGGGAAGCACCACGCGGAGGGCCCGGTGAAAGAAAACTCGTCACTTTCGTGCGGACAAGCAGCGCACCATCTCCCCACCGGTGGCAAAGCAAATTCCCGGCCAAATCTGGACTTGAGATGATTGAGCTACCCGTTGGGTGTCGTTAGGAAGTGTTACTCACTCGGCGGTGGGCAACCAGAAGGAACCGACGGAGCTCGCAAAAGAAAGTAACAAATTGATTTCCTATGGTTTTGAGGTTCGGGCCCCCGAGGGTCGGTGGTGCTGCAGGGTGAGATTGAATGCTGGACTGGCGAAGATGGCTCGAGAACAGGGCCCAAAAGCTCATGCATGGCCATGTATGCGCTTTGCGAAACAAATCTCACACTTTTCTCTGGACAATTGTCTTCGCAGACGACCGCAGTGGAGACCGCAGATTTCTTGTTGCGGCGAAAGGCATGCCAAGTTCTTTCCCCACTTTTGACTTCTGTTTGATGAATAGTTCGACTTGAAGCAGGTGCCGGGTCATTTTTCAACAAATAGTCCATCAAATAAAAAGGCTGCGGGTCTTCAGGTTGGGTCTTTGAAATGCATCCAGTCGGGTGGGGACATCAAGGTGCCAAACCTTCAATGTTTTTCTCCGGATTCGGCAAATGTTTATCACTTTGAATACATGGATCCTTCATAATGTTCAGTAATAATCCTAATCCGCTATCACATTTTTTTAAATATTAATTATTAGGTGTAGAACTTAATTCTTGCAGTTTTTATTCTACATTTCTTAACAGTTCCCATCCGACATTTTCGAGATAGGTTTTGACCGGTTTTGCGATATGGGGTCGAGTTTTGTCATTTTGAAAAATCAGCTTATCATGTCTTTTATTCCATTCTCGTCGTTTTATAGCCAAAACTCTGGTTCAAACGCATTAATTGTTGTCCTTCAATAATTTCATTAGGGTTTTGAAAGCTCAAAGTGCATTACACCTTTCTTATCCCACTATATGCACATCTTAACCGTTGCGCAGTGAATATTTCGCTTTTGTTTCGATGGACATGGTTCACCAAGCTGTATCCAGGCCTTTTTGGGGTTAGAATTCTTGTAATAACTCCCCTTTCTATCACCAGTGACGATTCGGTACTAGAATCCCTTTTTTCTGCCGTGCAAGTAACAATGAAAAAATACTCCCCGAAAAAATACCAATTTTTCATGAACAAACCTTGACATGTTCAAATGCTTAAAAAAGTGTTGTTTACACTTTAACAAAAAAAAAGCTTATACTGTGTTAGATGCGTAATGCCAGTAGCTATCAAACACATTTGTCATAAAAAAATATTTGTTATATTTAGTGAGTTATGCCATCTATTGTACAACTGGAAGAATTAAGCTCAACACCTAATAAAAACTCGATGATTTTGGCTTCAGAACCAAATCAATTAATTCTATGAGCGACGTAATTTTGGGACCAAATGTGGTCGATGGACCCAAGTTCTGGCTTCGATCATTTTGATACAATAATAGATAACAAACCATACAAAGTCGTGTTACACACGAAATACAGCAACAAAAAATGTGTTTAGAATTCCTTGATTCCTCCTCCTTTCACTTTATTGACCCTTCTTAAAGGATTACACTGTACGAAATTTGCGTCTAATCTGTTTGGATGTAGTCGACCGAATGACTAGCTTCGTTCCCACTTTCTTTCTGCATTCTCCGTTTCCCCGAGTTTAATTCCCCCTCTTCAGTTTTATATTTATTTTGCTATTGTTTTTACCACTTCGATTTACTTAAATTGAAAGTGACTTCTTCATAAACAATGGAATTAAAGTTATGACTTTCGAACAGTTTTGACCCGTGCTATTTAGTGAAAGCTTTATTCTGCAACTCTTCTCATTAAGGTTCCCAGGTGATGGTTCCGATAAAATGTGATTTATTTTGCGTACCACGTTGCGATAGTAACTCACCAAACCAGCCGCACTCTGTTTGCGTAAACATTTTAAAACACTAATAAGTCAATAAATAACGTCGCGATGAAAAAGTGCGTCGCTTACGGCGACGAAGGGACGACGATTTGGGGTGCACCCAATTTATGGCACTGCATTGCTAACGAACGGTTTCGACAGATCGTCAGTCAACGTGACTCCCGGAGGAGGCCCGATGTGCAGTCCATCATCGGCCCATCGTTCAATTACGCATATCATCCATTTCTCCCTGTTACATTGTGCAGCCCGCAGGGCTTTGAAATGCACTCAGGTTTTTCAATCCCATCCCGGGATGTCCCTCACAAAAAAAAAATGCACACAGTGAGTGCCGGCCGTGTTTCTATTATTCTGCACCACCCGCAGCATTGTTTTTTTTTTGGTTCGTGAAAACTAAAACGTAACCGGCAACCAGTCGGTCTGGCGAGTCCATGTAATGGAAACATGTTACCTGCCAGGGGCCAGTAATTACGAGTTGGTACATACACAGGGAATGCTATTGCATTTCAAATTTGAATCGGTCCCTATTGTTTCCAGCGAACAGACTCCACACACGCAGACGTACTGAAGAACCCAAGTTCCGTCTTGCGTGGTTTTTGCCCAGAACCCGATCCAAGGCCGATTGCCGATCGATGGGTCCTCACAGACTGACCATCCGTAAGGCGGTTTTCCCTCAACAAAATGTGGAAACCCATAGGTAACCAATTTATTGTGAATAGTAACTTCAACATCACGATGAACAATGTTTTATGATTCGCTCGGCTCGTCCTCCTGCAGGCGAGGTCACAGCATGAAACAGGGCGTAAATGTCGACCTTTGAGCCCATGGAGGCCTCTCGGTCGCTAATCGGTCGACTGTCGGCAACCGGGTCTGCGTTATGCGCGGCTAAACTCAATGAATTTGTATGTATCGGCCCCGGTAATCTGATGGAAAGGAAACCGAGCGAGCGGCGCTTTTCGTACGCAAATGCCCGACCGGCATTATTAGAACCTTTTTACGTGTCGCCCGTGGCGTTTATTTTAGTTTCGTTTTTTCCCCCAACGGGCGCAGTTGCACTTCCCTTCGCCAGTGCATTGCCAGTTGCATTAAAACGTGGTACGCGTGTGTTACAGGTGTCCGACCGGCAGGACCAGGAGCAGGCCATTGCAATGCTCCCTACGCACACAGCACAGTACGGAACGGGCCCTGGGGTTCCCTCCCGGGGGGCCGACCATGGGAAAAATAACGATAATTACGATTTTCACAAACTGTTGCAGGGAAATCGCTTTAATTGTATGCGACTTGCGTGATTGGATTTCATAATTTAATTGAAGCTTGATGGCGTGTAAGAGATGTGAACGGGAGAAAGGGAGAGCAATATTGTGCTCTGAGGCTTGTGATGACCGAGCTCGGGCCTAATGTGTAAATGTAATCTTTCCTTCATCTAAGGCCAACGCATATGTGGAATATTATCTGAAAAAAATTGATGACAAATCCATAACTAAATGGACGGCGCCCACCGCGGCATGGTTAAGAACTATGGCGTAAGTTGAAGGCTTTGATGTTGGTACGTGAAACGACAAATGTCTTTTCTTTGACTGGAAGCATTTATACTGGAACAAGTCATTGCTCTTCAAAGTGTATAGGCTGTTCAATATGTTTCGATAAGAAAAACACGATTTTGTGGTTTGAAATACAGTTTATTATTCAGTATGATCTCCCTGAACTCGTTTCCACGAGATTATAATTTATGAATTTCATCCCAGAAGTGAGAATCTAGAAGCGAAACGAAATATGCTTGAACAGTAGTTATGACCTCATCATTTGATTAAAAAAGCTTTCCATGAATGAGATATTTAGATCGTGTCTGTCCTTTGCTTGTGAGTTGGATTGTGTCTTACCTGTCTAATCGTGTCATTCGTGTTAGGGTTAGCCAGACCTTGTCCTCTGTATTCACCAACGTCTCTGGCGTTCCCCAAGGAAGCAATTTGGGCCCGCTATTGTTTTTGCTATTTATCAATGACCTGACTCTTCGGCTTCCTTCTGAGTGTTACTTAATGTTTGCTGACGACCTGAAATTGTTTCTACCTGTCTGTAACCCGTCTGATTGTGCTTATTTGCCATTATTACTTGAACGCTTTGTTCATTGGTGTGATTGCAATAAAATGTCACTGAATGTCGATAAGTGCAATGTCCTTACTTTCTCTAGGAAAAAGGCCCCTGTCATGTTTATGGTATCGCATTGGCTCGTCTGTTTTTCCGCGTGTAAATGTTATCCGTGATTTAGGTGTAACACTGGACGCGAAGCGGAGGCTTAATTTGCACTTCGAGAACATAATCAAACGTGCGTACAGAATGCTTGGTTTTATTATTCGTATGTCTTCTGAGTTCCGTGACGTAATGTGTCTTAAAGCTTTGTATTGTTCTCTCGTTCGGCCGATCCTTGAGTATGCTTGTGTTGTTTGGCATCCGCACTATCGGTGCTGGATTGATCGTATTGAGGCCATACAGCGCAAGTTTACAGGGATCGCTGTCCGTAGACTGTGTTGGTATGCTGCGGATCAACTTCCTCCTTATAAAACGCGCTGCCTTCTACTCGGGCTACGTTCACTCGAGCAACGGAGACGGTCAGCACAGGCTGTGTTTGCTTTTAAGATTTTGACTTTTCGTATTGACTCGCCAACACTCCTGTCTCGTATAAATTTTTCTGCTCCTGTCCGATGCTTGAGACGACGACCCAACCTGGAACTTAGAATTGACGCGCGGTCTTCCCTCATCGGGCATAATGATCCATTGCTTTCTCTGTGTCGTACGTACAACAATTACTCATCGTGTCTTGACTTTAATATGTCCCTTGACCAGTGTCGTGATATTTTTGCTTTCATGTCTTATTCTTGGTAAATGTTTCGTCCGTGTCATTACCCTCAATGTTTCCCGCAAACCATTAGTTACCAGCTCGTTCGTTGCGTTGCGCCTGATCGATTAGCTTTGGTTCTAAGTTAATGGTTAAGTTCTATTGTCAATTAGGCTAAGTCGCCCGTTGACCTTTACAAACAAATAAAAAAATAAATAAATAGATGGATCTCGCTAGGAGCCAAATCTGCTAAATACGGGGGATGCTCCTACAATTCGAACTTTAAATCATGGATTTTAGCCATTTTTTAAAAATGCTCTTGTGACACGGTGCATTGTCCTGATAAAAAAATGATTTATTTCTTGTACAAATCGTGCAAGTGTTCACGAAGTTCAGCTGTCCTTCTCCTTCAGCTGTTACACACAGTACGCACACAGTTACAATAATATTCAGAATTTATTGTTTTACCAGTATGCAAGTATTCTGCAAACAAAATATCCAAAAAGTGATCCTAGCACCTTCTGGCTAATGTTGTTGCCCAATGAGATGTCTAGGGCTTCTACAAAATCTCTTTCACTAACTCGACGATTTTCCAATTTCCTTTATTTTACTTCGATTTCAGGCATTGTTGCGGTTCATAAACTTCCTTTGGTCTTAGACCTTCCAGACACAAAAAATCAAACACTGCACGATACTTGACTTTTGCCAGGCTAGTAGCAGCGCTATATAATTTTTTTTATTCTTAGAAGATTGGACCGGACCGTATTTATTAAATTTACTGAATAGTTGACTTAATCTAACGTAACAAGATTTACTTAAAACACATGGGACATTTCCGTCACTAAAGCCCTATGTTATTGAAGTGCAAGACTTATTGAATTACGTAGTACATGAGGGTTATTTAATGATACCTATTCTGGGAGCCATTTTGCAGGGTTCGTGCTCCACAGGCCGCTACCGACGGTATAGATTTTGGGCACTGAAACTTACAGCCGGATATTGTAACCACCAACCTGGGTGATTTTGTAGTTTTGCTCACCATTAGCGAACCTAATTATTTAATTGATGGACACAATATTTAATTGATAGAAGAATTTCTCAAGTAAACCGTTCATTCCATTGACAGTCTCCTTTCAATCGGCACCCAGCCGGATGTCGGATGACTGGGCCGATCCCATCACTTAATGCAGCTTCGAACTTCATACTGCTTAGCAGTTGGCAATACATTTCGTTTCAACGGCGAACTGTTGAACATTTGAGAAACTACTGGCCGCTACTCCCAGCGAACGTTGGTTGGGACAGTATTGAGACGCAAACCGTACCCGACCCGTCCCGTCCGCGGTCGGTGC
Organism: Anopheles bellator; assembly: GCF_943735745.2. Taxonomy (NCBI): domain Eukaryota; kingdom Metazoa; phylum Arthropoda; class Insecta; order Diptera; family Culicidae; genus Anopheles; species Anopheles bellator. The sequence goes on from NC_071285.1 coordinate 30,988,370, forward strand.
GCTGAAAGATTGATACACTTTTCTCACTTCATCAGAGTGTTGTTACGCCCAAGGTTAAATTACAAACTCACATGCCATTTCCGGCTCCGGGGATCCCGTTCGCCGTCGCCGCTGGCTTTCGCTCGCCGGCTTTCGTGCCCGGTCGGGCACGAGCGCGGACGCCTGGTGCGCTTTCCGTGTGGATTGCATCATAATTATTCATTGACATTGTAGCATAAATCTGCGCCAAGTCTGTAATTTGGTTGGTCCGTCCGAGGCGCTCGTGGAGCTGCCGCCGCTGAAACCGCAGCGAACGTTCGCCCGGAGACCCGTCGAGTGGAGTGGAGTTTTCTGCCCGGCCCAGCTGAGGGCGCGACCTCCGGCAACCCGGACTGGCCGGGCGATCATTCAGCGACCGCCATCGCGAGCCACCCCGGTGACCACAGTGGCGACCCTATCATCAGCGCAGGAACCACGACGACGACGACGCGAATGTGGCGAGAAAATTATTATGTTTCGCGTCGGGCGTCGAATTTTACGAAACTCGCATCCATACTGCACGTCTCGTGGTGGGGTCCCTGGGCCAGTTGCAGCAGGTTGTTCCAGTGACCATTAGATCGACCGCCTCAGCGGCACGTCTTGCGCCTTGCGCGCCTCGGTAGACATACGTGAAGAAAAGCCTTGGGTCGATCGAGATTTTCCGCCTTTCCGTCGGTGCAGGAGGCAGGCGGACGGGAATCATAATTTTCGGTTTCGGTTTCGGTTCCGAGCCGGGGGCCGCGGGCCGGGCGGAGTAATTTCGTGGTTTTTGTGTGATTGGATCGAAATTTCATTACATTCAAAGTTCGATGCAAAATGACGCTAAAGTGCCATTAATAACGTAATAAAATTTTACGAGCACCACCGGCAGACCATCGGTTGGCCGGTCAGGACCGATGGCCGATGCTGCAGCTGGCCCAGAGACGGACAGACAGAGAGAGAGAGAGAGAGGGAGAGGCTCAAGATGCCGCCGAACGGAGCTGGTACTGCGGTGCCTCTTCGGCCCCCAGCGACAATACGGTTCTACGGCCCGTGGCCGGAGCAGTGAAGTGAAGGAAAACACTGGACCCCACCGGATCGGGTCCGAGGCCGAGTGAAATTTATCATCCCGGACGCGGCGGGCGCATTTTTTCCACTTTTGAGATATTGATTTTCGTGGCTGCGGAATGGCCACAGTTGGAGCAACATTGTGTGACGTACGCTCGTTACAATTATGTTTTCGGTGAAAACTGTGTCCGCAGTGTGGAAACGGGGAAAATTGATTACTCATGCCCCGGTCGGAGGCTATTTGCACAACTCGATTTGCATGGTCTGACCGGTTCTGGCCGGGGCCCGCCGGGTTTCGCAATGCGAGTGCCCCGTTCGAATTGTAAAACAAAATCTGCCATCAACAGCGGCTCGGCGCTGTAATTGGTTTGTTTTTACGATGTTTTTCTTGGCAATAAGTTTTATGCTACGTGAGGGTGAAGTTGATCTCGTCGTTTGCATCGTCGTTTGATCGGTGATCTAGTTGCGCAAAGGCGGTTTGCACCACGATCAATCTCGTGCCAGTCGGTTGAAGCACCAAGTTCCAATTGTGATTGAATCAACCGTCTGACTTTACTGACTAATGCTACGCTTTTGGATTTAGTTCTGAGGCCAAAAACTATACGAAATTCGATTGTAAATCGGAAAAATCTTTCTTTATTCCTTTAAATCTATGTCAAGACCTTCAAAGTGATTGCAATTCTGTGCAATGCATCTACCAGGTCTAAAATGAGAATTTTTAACGGATTAGCTGTTAACAACACTGCCTTGTTTTGACAACACTTAAATGATTTCAAGTCCAAAAATTAACTTAGTTTGCAATTTATCTTTGAAGACGTTAGATCATGTCGACTTTTGTGCCTGAAAATGAAACGTTTGGAGATCATTGGTTTTCTGCTACCTGCTAATAAAAACTGCCACAAAATCGCATCAAATGCTTGTCGAAGCTTGTTTTTGGAAGGTCTCAGTGTTTTTGGCGCTTAAAAAAATAAAAATTTTGATTTAACAAGCAAAGAGTGTCAGAGGAGAAAAGGTCGAGGACGCTGAACTACAAGAAGTTTTGGACGAAACTGCCCCGTAAACGGAACAACAATTTGCGGATCAGCCAAATGTCTTCCAATACGCCATATCTCTACGTTGGAAGGCACTGGGAAAGATCAAGAAGCTTGAAGAATGGGTTACACCCAAAAATGGGGTTCGTGTTTTAGAATGGAAAGTGGATTCATTTAGAGAATCCTTAACAGCTAATAATCATTTCTTATGATGCGACGGCAATGCTGATGAGACCAGAAAGGTGTAGCTTATCACAAGCTCCTGAAGACCAGGTGAAACCGTTTAGTATCGATCGCTACTGATAACAAATGATCAATTTGAACCATCCGTTGCTCGAAAAACGATCAAAACTGAATCAAGATACACCCAACACCCAAATACTAATGCATTATACCACGATAATAAAATGCACTAATAAAAGCTTTTTGTCGCAAACAGTTAAGTACATTTGGCAGTGCTAAAGAATTGATGCTTTTCAAGGGGCAACTAATTTGTTACTTGTCTATATCGTCACCATTCAACCGAGCAAAATCATTTCAATAACAAACATCGACTGATATTGATTTCCAGATAGTGAAACACCCAAGAGTGTGGGGTATTAATCAAAAAGGCAGAATAATAGCCACTGCGGAGTCTGCTCAATACTACTTGTTATCATACTTGAGCCTCTGATTAGGCAGGCAAACGAAGACTCGTAGACCTACGATCCGATCGATAAGCAAAGGCAGAAATTTCGTGCGTTAATTGTGTAACCGTTACCGAGAATCAATTAAGTTTAAACACTCCCGAAGCCGGCGCACAGCTGACTGGTGTACCTAAAACCTTCGTCAATTATGTTAATAGCAATCCACACTGTCGGCTTACGACGCTGGTGCAGAATGTTGTCCGTTCCGTGCCCTGCTGCTGCTGCTGCTGCTGGGCTGGGTGGGAAGTGTTGTTGGCCGCCCCCGAAAAGCCTATTAAAATGGAATGACAAACAGTTGCGAGCCAATGCTTTTAGCCCTCGTTGGCTCCCCGTTCTCGTTGGCCACGTGGTCCTGCTTTTTGCGTGAGACACATCAGACGACAGTGCCCGGGATGTCTGGGTTGCTCTCCCAGAGCCAGATTTGACCACCGTGAAGCCATTTTTCTGAAGGATGTAAATTATTTGTATTAGTAGACAGTGGTCGGAGCGCACCGTAGATTGGTGGTCCCCCCGTTGACAGAGCCTCCGGTACAACGGCAATAAATGTAAAACTTTAAACCCGACTCTGTCCAATAGACGTCGGGCGGAGCCCAAAGCCCTGGTGAAGGGCGTCCTTAAATTAGAGCCCGTCCCGGCCCGTTGTCTGGCTGTCAAAACCCATTTGGCCGACCCCACGAACCGATTGGTTCGATTTTTTAATCTCTTGCGCCGGCAAACGCAAGGCAAATCATCATTTCCGCCGTCAATGGAGGTCCCTTAAGGGCGCGGAAAACGAGGCCCAAAGCGATGGTTCCTACAGATTTAAGCCGATTTGCCGAGCTGATTAGTATTTGTGTGTGTTTTGCGAGTTCTAGCGGCCGTATTGGCTTCGTTCTGCTGGATCTCGCCAGGTAATCGTTGGCATCCGGAGTCGCGATGGTCGAGGACAAGGTCCCTGACAAACGAATTGCTTCCGAACCCATTTTAATTGAATAAGAAATTTTGGGCGACTCTATGGCTATTTAGGGTTTCCCCCGGTCCGTTCGATCTTTTAAGTGTTATAATCCGCGATAAAAACATCGATTCGGTCTTCCGGTTTTTAGAGGTTTGCTTCGGATGACTGACTTTTACTTATAAGTCAATCTCGTCTCTTCTTGGAATTTGAATCCGATTGGCTGCAGGTTGCAGTCCGAACATGGTGGCATGGTGGCAAATCGATAATAAAATACGGACGGCACATGCTCTGGCCAGTCAACGTGTGTAACGTACATTTGATTGGCTCAGTGGGGCTCAACTTCCAAGGCAATAAAATGCAAATTCCAGAAAAACTTCACCCGATGGCCCCCCGGATGGTTCGATGACATCGGAGCAGTAAATTTGCACCACCCGAAATCCATTGGCAGCAACACCGAAAATAATAACTCAACCGAGCGCGCAACCCATAACCGGCTGTCCTGGCCGGCGTCGTCGTTCCGGATATGTTTTATGGATGGGGTACGGACTTGAGGGTTCAAGCCATTCGATTCAGGTTCAGGACTCTTCCGCAAAGGCCCGTTTGTCGGCAGCCTCTTTCGGGGGCATGATTTATTTAACTTATTTCCGCTCGTGCGGTTTCGGGGCGCTACGTGCTACGGAGAAGTCTGCATCTCGCCCAATTGCCTTGCGATGCAAAAGTCCTGGGATTATAATTACATGATGGCAAATTGGAAAGCTGATTTCAAAACAACGCACAAACGGTGCACAAATAAATCGAACCGGTAGCTGCACCTCGGAACCATCGTCTCCAGGTGCAGTAAATCACGTTGGCCCGAGGCACTGGCATCGATTTTATTTTTAATCCCGTGTGCTGCCCTGCCCTGTTATCGGTTCCAGGCAGGGGAGCAGCTACACGAACACGAACGGCGGGAGTGGTGCTCTTAATTAAGGCCAATTCAGAAACCTTCGGCCGGCACTAAAAGCAGGCCTCTCGAGCCAGTATCGAGCCAGAGCCCCGCCCGGGGATTACCCCGGGGTTCAGTCGTCGGTGGAGTCTCCAAAATCCGAACCCTCTGTGTGTGACGGAGTGGGATATGTCACTACACCGGCCCGGCAGTCGTTGGCCCGAGACGTCAATTTAGCACTCCACAGAATCCTATCAACCCACTGGCCGGGGCGGCGGCCCAGACGTGGCAGACGATGGTGTGCATCTTCCCAGTTTATTTTATTGCAACCTGACTCGCTCTCCCGGGGAGGGCCTCTCGATCGTAAAACCCGACGGCCGCCCGACGCTGTTTGCTCTTTAATTGGTACTTTGCACATAAATAATTTTATTTTTTATTGGTACGTAATTTGAATTTTATGCGCACTCCATACGGACCCGGACCGGAGCTGCCGGGCCCGAGGCCGGGCCAACGGAGCCAAGGAGCCAAAGCTGACGGTTGTTTGACCGAAATCGATCATCGGACTACGGGAGGATCGGTCCGTGAACCTGGGCCTGACCTGGGCGTCGTTGCCATTGCCGTTACTGACCTGGGCTGACACCAGGCCGAGGCCTCTGATCTGACATTTTGATATTTGTACAATGATTGAAAATTATGTGCCCAAGACACATGGCGCATTTTATTGAACGCAATGACAGACAGACCGATGACTTGAAGGCAACGAAACTAGAATTTACTAGGTTACTATCTTTTATTCTGTTGGACACATAAGAAGTCGGTCCTTGACTTGCTTATCCGCCTACAACTGCCGAGTCAAAGACTTCTTCTACGAGACACCTCCTCTGTCGATCGGGACGGTCTAGGAAGACTTTGCGGGTTGATTCATCGTCCGCCATTCTCATGACATGACCTACCCACCGGAGCCTGGCGAGGCCTGTTTATCTGCAGAATGAGATTGCCCGGAGCTTGGTCATTCCCTATGTGAATCTGAGCTACATCCGAGCGTCTTCGACTTACAATGTCGAGACCTAGAGGTCTGAACTCCAGAGATCCAGTTATGTTATTATCAGTTATGGTCTTATAAAATTTTACTCTGGCTACGGCTATTATCATGCGCGGTTTTAAAATCGATGAAGAGGTGGTAATTCAATCATCTTTCCAAGGATCCGCTGCATGGCGAAATTCTGACTTATGACTATGAATTAGAGCAGACCAATGAAGATTATTTTCCAAAAAAGCGCATTCATCTCGCCAAAATCTCGAGTTACGTTCATCGCTGTCTGTTGCTCCCCGAGTTAATACCAAAACAAGCTTACAGCCGGAATGGTTCACCGATCGCATTCAAACGGCATCAAGCGGTCATCTATCTGAACTGCAGCACTTAGCCCCTTGTGACGTGTAAACGAACGATTTGGTCCGTTGGCTGTCAGTCGGGCAGTGTGTGCGTCGTAAAATAATGTCGTTAGGCTAATGAGTGCACTTTCGTGTGCATTTGCTGCCTTCCGGCAGCGCCGGGTAACGTTCTCTGATTTATGGAGTCTGCCCGTGTCATCGCCCGAGATGGGTGGAAAGTTCTGCCCGGAACGACGGGATCGCAGTGCGTAAACTGAATTAAGCCTTCCTACCGGTGGAGGTCCGCAAACGAACGGTGACGTGGATAAAAATAATATTTGTAGTTTTAGTTTTGGCCAGGACCGTCATGATTTGTGTCCGGCATTGATCCGGAAGCTCCGGAATCAGCGTGCAAGAGCGCTGCAACTCGGGTGCACCTAATCAATCACAATTTGCACCGTTCGGGGCAACTCCGGTGCCGTCCTCTGGAACGGGCGCCGGGACATTCTGTTGATCCAGGTCGGTGCTTCGAGCTTTGGTTCAGCGATGTGGTAAAAATTGAAATGGCATACCGAAACCCCGAGACCTTGCCAAGACGGGGCACCACCGGCGATTGGTTGGACGAATTGATGACTGCTGGTTCAGCTGCGTTGTACCATGTGGTTCCAGGTTGCAGCCGTCGGCGCATGGACTACCGGAATGGACGGACCGGACGTGCCGGTGTCTCCATGCGATGGAAGTCCACCCAGGATACGGCCGAGAACGGCCACGATGAAACGCCGGCAGCGTTCCCCGGTTGTCCTGGGCTCGAGGTGGAACGAGCAGCCAATTCAATTTTGGGCTTAATTTTGAGCTACTACCGTCGCGTTGGTCCCAAGCCTTTCCGAAACCATTCGCCGGCGGAGGAAGCTCCACGGTCCACGGTGGGAACACAAAAATCGTAAACACGGGAAGGGAAAACAATAACCGGGCTTTCGGGGGCATTATGATGGATTCCATGTATATCTGAAATGAAAAGAGTGAAGCAGAGAATCAACAACTTCAATTTTCATTAGCGGCCACTCCGTGTACACTGTGTGCCGTCGTCCGAAGGGAGCGGCCAGTATCGGACGGCTTCCGATGGCGCATTTTTCGAAATTATCACCCGAAGCGAAAATACATTTTGCAGATTCGGTTATGGCGATATGCCGGAGCCACTGTCCAGCGACCCCAGCACAGCCCCATCGGTAGTGTTTACCGGCAGACATCAAACTGTAATCCGATCCTGGTCTAAGCTGCATTTCAGGTTCGACCGTTTGGACCACTTTGCTGGGTTCTAATTCTGGAGGAAACCCCTCATTGCCAGTGTCAACGATTGAATGTGGAGTGTTGAATGTTCCATCAAAAGCTATCGGACCAAAAGTAGTTTCGTAAAGCGTTTCTAGTGTTTCAAATTCAACACTTTTAGAAGCCGAATCTGATGCCGTAGTCGGTCCAATGGACTGGACAATGCAAAATCACACTCGGGACATATCTTGATACAAATCTGGCACTATTCATTTCCGATTCTACTCGTGTTCTATTCGGCACGGTATCACACCTAAGGTGACAATCTGTCCAACTTTTCCCCCCAAGGTTGTGCAGAGAATGACATTCGCCAACTCAAGCAGCCAGCGTCAAGCCATCAAAAATCTTGACATTTCAAGTTGAGCGACCTCATTAGCCCCCGCCGAAGGATGAAGGTTACGGCCCGGGTATCGGGTCAAGCCGAGGTCTTTTCGGTCGTCGGTGAGCCGATCGACCACCAAGTCGTGCGCGGATCAAGTCCGCGGCCGACTGACGGCTTACTTCTTGAGAGCCAGAAGTCCGCCCAGTCCAGCCCACGGCCGGGCATCTTTTATTTCCTTTTCTCGGTGGCTTTGGCCCGGCCTCTGTCTCCCGGACGGGCAAGAAATGGTCATTTTAATTAATTGCCAAGGGTCTCTTAGAAGCTCGGGCTCGGTGGGGCTTAATGTGCTGGCCCCGGCTGGCGCACGGGAATGACTTCGCAATCGCAGCTTAAATCCATTATCGGTTAAATAAAAATAATAGTTAAGTTAATTTGATTGCGGCGCCCGGTTCGCCGGGGAACTCCGGGCGGTGCGGGGAACCGCGACGACTTTGCGGACACAGGGCTTTCCCCGCGCCATCCGCACCGCCGCCACCGCTGCCACTGTGCATGTATCTTCCGCCGGGATCAAATTTATTGCTAATTATGGAGAAGAGCGTTTTCGAGAAATATTTGTGCGCCACGTGCGCCAAGCCCTTGGCGGCCGGGCCAATGCGAACCTGACGGACCTTTCCATTTGTTTGTGTTGTGTTTTGCCGCCACCCTCCCTCTCCCGACTCCGATAAGTCTTGGAAAATTGTTACAATGACGAAGTAAAAACTGTGAAGCGTCGCCACGCGAAAACCGGAACCGGGCAGCATTTCGTGCGTTTTCCGGTTGCAAAAAAAAAAGGAATGGAATAAAAAGATTTTTTTTCTTCCTCTACGAGGCATGAACCTGTCAAACTTTCGGACGCTTGACGCTCCTCTCGGAGCTCGAACCATGGTGGTGGAAAGGCATCGGGGAAGCGGGACTTCGGGTGGACGAACAAATGAAATGTTGTATAATAAAATATTGAGATGCAAAAAAAGTTGGTCGCTTCCTTTCTGTGAGTGGAGCGAACGGGAGACAGAGGGCCGATGGTTTCCGCAATGAATCTTCGAATATTTTGCTGGGGAAACATGTACCGAATGTACCCTAGCGGCAAAGTTTAGTGTCCGGACCTTTTTTGGGCCTTGTAGCGCCGACGGGATGAAGGGACGGATGCTCGAGAAGGTTCTTGCCACAGGACCTACGTCAATCACCGGACATTGGGGTCGTTTTCCTTAATTTCCTTTCCGCGCGCCCGCGCGCGCGCTGGTTTCGCTGGTTCGTCCCCGGTTCTTTGGCTGGCCGGCCGACCGGGCCTGGCTGGCCAAATATTATCACTTCCATTGGCTTCGGTTTTGCATCGGAAAATGATTGATTTTTGTCTACTTTTGGTTTCCGTTTTCCACGAAGATATTTTACGTCCATCCTACGAAAGGCGTAACTGTGCCATTTTTCTGTTAATATTCACTTCGATCTGGGCCCAACTGACCTTTCGAAGACTCTTTTTAAAATGTATTTATCAGTTACCACCGTAATTCGCGGAGTTTCACCGTGACTCATTTGTAATTTCTAAATGTTGATGTTCAATGTTTCATGCACGTAATTTTATTTCTTCTACTAAATTCGTTGGTCGTCTAGTAGAATTTGGGGAACTTTGGCGTGGTTTTCGACGGCAGTTGTAGTTTTTGGACGTTCCGAACGTTCATCGATACTCAGGTTCTTACTTTTAAAATTGGGAACACAAAATTTTACAGTGTTTAATGATGGTGCAGAGTTTCCCAAAAAGGATTCCCCCTCGTCTTTGATTTGCGTACGCATATTTAGCTTTCAAAAAGAAATATTTAATGATCCCTCCATGACCCGATTTCGTCCATTTTCACAAAAACACAGACATCAACTCACTCAACGACGTCCACACTGGTTCATATGTTGGTTAGTAATTGACAACCAACTTAACTAGCATTCATTTACCATCCATCCATCTTTAAGTTGATTTCAGATCACGTTTTTTAAACATCTTGCAATCCATCACAATCCAACACTGTTCACAATCCATCACATCACATCACTGTTCCATCACAATCCAACTATTTAAATAGTAAATAATTCCGCTATTTGACAATCGATTTTAACAAATTAACCAGATTCTGACATTTTAGTCTATGTCGTTTAAGTCATGAATCAATTTGCGGTAAAACAGCGGGCTAAAATTGTAGCCCTTTATAAAGAATATAATCTTCAAACTGTGAAATTTGTGCGTGCTTATTGATACCGAATGTTTTCTGACTTCTTTCTGTAGGGCTATGGGGGGTTTTGTCAAATAGAATGAAAAATTGCCAAAAACGGTCCGCTTTTTCTGTGTCTAAAAATTCGACTGATAAATAGCGGAGTTATTCAACATTTAAATAGTTGGATTGTGAAGGAACACCTTGTACAAAACACATTTTTAAATGTAATCATGCATTGCTCGTTGAGATCCGTTGAGTATGAGGGCAGGTTCAAAAACCGATCGCTAACGATCGACGCACACAGTACGGTAGATAAAAATAAATCGTTAGTCTTATTATAAATACCACTAAAAGCATGTTCGTTACAATTGAAAAGGCTCCAGAGCCCAAACTCCAACCTCTAATTGCCTCTAATCGCACCGGGACAATCAAGAACCGAGACTCAAAGCTTCTATTTCGGTTCGTGGTTCGGGTTGTTGAATTAAAAGTAAGATAAAAAGAGCCTTGAGCAAAGTTTCCCAGCTCACACGGCCGCTCAGAGGCAAGAGAAATGAGCCGAATCGAGCCGCGGTCGGGATAAATGGGACGCCCTTTTGGAAACGTGAAATGTGGCATCGTAAAAAATGCATCAATCCGTGTAATGTCTCGGGGGCACACACGCAAGGCCCGCCGCCCGTCCCGCAATGGAGCAGTTTCGGAGCGGGAGCATCGTTTATAAGCGTTTATTCAAATGTGAAGTCCAGCGCCCCATTCTAATGGCTCCCTGACCATTGGGGGTGTGCCGGGGTCAGCCTTTTGAAGCGGGCAATCTTCTCGCCGGAGCCACCTTTCGCCTCATTACTGCAGATTACACTCATGCTCAATGGCTCGCGCCCGCTCGGTGGGTTTGGAATTTGCCGGGCAAAGAAGTTTCTAAGCTGCTTAACGAACATCGATTGTGGGCCGCTCCCGTGGAGGAGTGCATACGGCGATGGCGCACTTCACCCGGTGCGGCCGGCCGGAAGCGGGCGAAGGGCCACTGCAGCCCTGCGCTGAGAGGCACTTACCGGTACGGCGGTCGACCCACCCGCCCCCCTCCCCGATGCAGTGGTCAATTGAATGGGGCATCCATTTCCCAAAAGCCGTCACGGGCACTGAAGTCAATCTACGCTGACAACCGGCCCCGCCGGATCCGGCCGGGTGCCCGTATTTGAGGAAGATTTGGTTTTGAAAAGCACCACTGCCCGGCACTGGACTCGTTTGCTTCATTAACTTTTATGAAAGTGTACATCACGGCGCCAAGGAGCGCCGTTTCCGATACGCTTCTGCGCGGTCCTGCCGAGGGTCGGAGGAGGGTCTCGGATCCATCCGGCCGCTTTATCTTGATGACTATGCTGCGCGGTTAACGAAGGTGTTTTATTAGCTATTCCCAGGTCCAGGTCCGATAGCGCTCTGCGGTCGGAGGCATTAGTGTGTCATCCACCACGTTACTTCCGATAGTGGCCAGATTGCTGGACATATATTTTCAATTTGTATTTGTCTATCGTTAAACCCAGCCCTGGGTCCACCTGGGCGACCTTTTCCGATACGGTTGGGAAACTTTTCTACGACTTTCTGTAGAATAAAAGTTAATTTCCAGTCTCGACGCGCGGCATCACCGCTCCTCGAGTGGAATGTAGCGAGAAATATGAGTTCAGTTTACCTTGGACTTCATTTGGGCGCCTCGATCCGGTGAGCTTTCGGTTTCCAGCATTTCACAGTTATTGCGATATTTCCCTAACTACTTAACCAATTTTCGTCGGCTGTCGACGGATGTGTACCGAACGCTACACCGGTTCTTATTTTTCCGGAACCGCCAATCTAGCCAACGGAAAGTCACATGCAGTGTTGGGGTAGTTATTTATTTTTCCGAAGTGCCCAGAACTTCGACCTGGCGACCGCCTCTTTCCCGCGTGCGCCACTTCGTGAGGCGAAAGCAAATAATCATAAAAAAGAGTTATGAATTAGAGTGAGTCGCTACCGGTGCGGTGTGTATCCATTTGCCGGCGGCCGCCGCCGTGTTAGAAGCCCCTGATTATTTAATAACGCGGCCTAGTAAGTGAAAACCCTCGGCGTAAATATCGTAAATAAGGCTGTCGGGAGCGCGGCAAGCGATTCATTTTGGGCCATTCGCGCCACGCCAGACCCGCCGGGGGCCGAAATGTTGTCCTACGAAAAATATGCGCCGCCTCGTTCACCTGGCGGCGGCCGCGGAACGGTAGCGCAAAATGATAATATTGTCCGAAAATGAAGACATATTTTACATAGTGCCATAGAGTTGACGCACTTTTGGGGCCGTTAGGAACGCCGTTCAGTGCTCATCATCAACAGCATGAAACCAAGGAATAGCCCCGCTCGAAGAAGTGTTTCTCTATTTTCTGTACCAAGTTTATTGTGTGTTTCTGTTTAGTACAATTTAATTTTTCTTCGTAATTATAACAAAGAAGCATTTTTTGATCTTATGCAAATTTCGTTTAGTTGCAAATATTTATTTATTTATTTATTTATTTATTTTAGTCTTTTTTTCTCCTTCGCTTGCACATTTTTTAATCAGTTTTTGCACGTACTTTACGGATTTAAGAATTGATTGAAGTTATTATTATTATTATTTATTATTTATTAATTATAAAATGTTCGCCGTTCAGGCTTAACAAATGTTGGAAAGAAAAAAAAAAAAAAAAACAAAATATACAGATGTAAAAAAGAGAAAGAAACGAAAAGAAGAAAATACTTACAGACTAAAGAGGAAGGTATGAGGAAAATAAGGTGATGAAGAAGAGGAGGGAGGAGATTATAAAAAGGATTCAAGGAGACGGGAACGGAAGAGTGAAAGGGAGGCATTGAAGTCGAACAGGCTGCTCGCATCGTTGAAGGCCGAAAGTGCACGCAGGAATGGATCGTTCTGACCGTGGCGAGATCGGCGAGGGGGAATCAGGAACAGCGACCTATCCCGATGATGTCGGGATGGCGCATAGAAAGGAAGAGAGGCGAGGAGATTAGGAGCATCAATGTTTTGGAGGAGGAGATTGGCAACAAAGAGCGCCTTGGCCATCGTGAGGCGATCCTCAACTCTGGGAAGGCGAAGCATACGGCAGCGAATGCGATTTTCTCATGCTCTGCTTGTAGTTCACACCTCCAGTTACCATTGGTTGATAATGGGGTGCCACCATCAAGCACAAAACCTGATCATCTGCCTTGAGCTAACT
>NC_071285.1:31011490-31041537 GCF_943735745.2 Anopheles bellator
GAATTGTGTAACCTTTAGGCGACTTTCTTTTATATATATAGATTTCACGTACTTTGTGGGTTTAAAAATTGATTGAAGTTGTTTGAAGAAGTGAAATTATTTTGAAATGTCTGGGAATATATTTTCAATAGTTTTTGTTTGTATGGTCCATGTAGTGTTTGGATTCCGAAAATTGGGCGCAAAAAAAACAATTTTGTCTGTCGCTATATGGCACGTAGCATTGTATTCTTGTAACCAGATGTCGTCCCAATTTTCAGTTTAAATTTCGCCGAAGAACCAATCGACAACAATTCTCGGTAGCGGACGCCATCGGCGGTTATGGGATCTCCTTCTTAATTTTCGAATAAAAATGGGCCTATTATGCCGCCAGACCTTAATTCGCAGCAAAGCTTAATTTCGCAGTGCTTAATTGGAGTAGAGGAGGAAACCACGACAGCAAACCTCGAATGAGTGGCCTTGCCAAATCAAGAGCGCGATATTTTAGCGAGTGGGACAAACTTGTCCAGCCTCCCCTTCGAAGGTAATTCGAAGGGACCGCGCAGGGGTTCCGAAGGGGGCTCAAGGCATTGGTAGGGTGGGGGTTCAGCGGGTAGGACTACGGACTCCTCAGAGACCGGAAATCCCACACTACCGCCTAGGAGGTCTCGCCCTCCTAACGGTGCTCCTATGAAGGTTTTCCGCCCTGCATAAAAAAACAAAAAAACCTTAATTCGCACCAAATAGTCATTTGTTGTGGATGCATTGGCTTCTCTTGCACGACGTGTGGCTTGTCCCAGCTCCAAATACGACGATTCCTTTTATTAACATGACCAGCGAAGTGGAAATGAGCTTTTTAAATTTTGTATAGTTTTAGTCGAAGACCAACATATTTGGAAATAAATTCTCAATATTTCCCAATTTCCTGCAAGCGTATAGCAACCTATTTCTTATATGTCAAAGTTCTTATACTTTTTTATAATTTCTAGCACGAAGTTTAACGTTTAAAAAGTCAAGTAATGGGTAGTTTAAAAGCTACACACTTGATGAATGCCAGCCTGTAAAAGGCTTGGATATTCGATGGATATAGTAGTGTCTAATTAAGAATATGTTTTCTTCTCTCCATGTCGTTGGTAGTCATGTTTAAAATGGTACTTTCCTGTCTTGTTGTATTTCTGCTTATGTTGCTGATTGATTTAACCGAAGTTTCGTGTGGTTAAATTTTGGGCGCATATGTCTTGGATTCGACGACGATTTGTGTACCGCGTCCGCTGTACTTGTGATTCAGATTTATTCATGTATTGCTCTTTTATTGCTGCTGTATATTCTTTGGATTTGTGGTTGCCAATTTAAAATTTGCATGTAGTAAAATTCTTCAAATAGTTGAATAGTTGGGGCTTTTCCTATTTTCCTGTCATCGCCAATTGGATAGTCTAACGTTTGAAGAATGCGCATTTTTAATTTTTGTCTTATTTTCTTGTTAATTGGACAATATTTGTACTGTAGTTGAATTTGCGTAGAAAACCCCGTTGACTGTATGAATTGAACGATTTTACCGCATGAGTTGTGTTTGATGAGCCACGTCCTAAGAAAAGTGGCCGACATAAGTCTCTCTTATTTTGTTAGAATTTCTTTTACAAAACCCAAAACGATCTCATTTTGCGTTATCGCGTCTATAAAAATCTCAGAAAAGGATAAAAGATTTCGATAAACGAAAGTTCATTTTGTGCAAATGGCGGTTGAATTCGGTTTGGCCAATCGTCGGTACGAGGCAAAGGTGAACTTTGTCACATTATTTATTCAGGGCTCATTTATGGTTTCTTTGCTCATCCTTTGGCCTAAGATTGGTACGTTCCGAATGCATGCATTTCAATCGTCTGGTGTTGCTTTTTATTTTAGGTTTTTTTTTTAAGTTGTCACAATCATAATGGTCACTAGAGTTCCTCAAGGATCCTTCGTTTTGAGAAGGAATGGTATGCTCCTCAATTCAAAATTGGGCTGGTCATAAAGGACCCCCGTTCCGTGCCGTGCCGTGCCGTGTGTCTGCTTATGCAAAGTACGGAATCATTGACCATGCTGACCGTTGAATGTTTTGCCCCGCACGGCCATGGGCTTGATGTCCGGACGGGATTTACTAGGCGGAGCCCTTGTGCAACGTAAACCCGGTGCGCTCCGCCATCCGGCGAAAAGGACCTTAGGCGCTGGGAGAAAGCTTTCCCGGAACCTTTTCGACGCAGATAGATCAGATAGAGACCGTGGGTCGGCAGGACGAAAGTTGCTGGCGAAAGTCGTTGTCAGCGGAGTTTGATTTAGCTTCCCTTGGCCCAGGACGCACGGGGAGATAACTCACTTCCCATGTTGCTGGCAGCACAATGGTTGCACGGGGGCGCACACACAGGCCAGGAGCAGAAGTGATTGAAGGCAACGAAACACAACGGTAAGAAGAAAAAAATATGGCGGACGAAAACAGTTTCCCATTAGCATGCTTTTAATATTTTATGACTATCTCCATCAGGGCCGGGCGACTTCTGGGCTTTCATCTCCGTTGACAGCGGCGTGGTACCATTTATTAATATGTCCCGCTTCCCGGTTTGGGTAATGTCACGCTCCGAAGCGGCTGCGAGGAGTGCTTCAAGGACTCCTAGCAAAACCTGGGGCTACGCATCGCGAAGCCGCTTACTATGCAAAGCTTGGTGCCCCGGAAAGTTTGCCGGCGTACCAAAAGGACCGAAATTTACGGCCATCGTTTCGCTGGGTCCGATCGCTGAAAAGACGGAACGGGACGACGATGGCAGAAGAGGTTCGCCCGGTAATTCCTTGGGCCTTGAAACGATGACTCATAAGCTGACCGGCGAGCCATCTTAGCGAGACACAAGTCATCGCCAGTTCACGATCGACAGAGGAGGGCTCGCCTTCTTTTGGTGTGCCTGGCGCACGTTGACACCCCATTTTAGCCAACAAACCGAGCAAACCGGATTTTGTGGTCGGCCGTTTCGGTGAGCACGAGACTAATGCTCAGTCATAGTCACATCAAATTAACACATAGGTTGAAAAGTCCCAAGCTCAAACTGTAAATGGCCGTAGTCTTATTGCATTCATCGCTTTTTATCGCCGACTTTGAACTTCTTCCAAAGCGCCTGAAAGCACAACAATCGTTTGGGAAAATGATGGGCTCGGTATTTTGGGATGTGCGTGGTGTAATATTGATCGACTTTCTTGAGAAGGGAAATATCAACAACAGTGGGCATTACATAGCGTTATTTGGAAGTTTGAAGGTAAAAATTGCAAAGAACATCGTTTTGTGTCAGAATTCAATCGAACTGAGACCTATTTCGAGGCAATAAAAGAATCGATCTACAAAAGTGATATTGAAATGATAGAGAGGCAGACTTTGCGATGATGACGTTAATGATTAACCAAGCGTTAAGCAAAACCCGTGCTCTTTTCCTTAGGCTCGGGACTTTGTAGCCCATGTGTTACATCTTTGGTGAAATGCGTTTGTTGGTGGACTTCTGCGGGAATCGAATTATTCGTGCTGATAAAAGCCATCCTTGCAAAGTAACTGTTTTCGGTTCCCAGTTCCTTGTAATTGTTATTTTTCGACTTTTTCAAGTTCCAAATGATTGGGCGAAATGCGTGGGCCGGCTTCGTCCAGTCACCTTTGAATTGATTAGATTTATGGCCGCGTTTAGACGAGAAACAGATAAGACCCCCATTTGGTGCATGAAATTGCAAACTCAACCTCTGCTTTGGACCGATCAGAGGGAGAACTCGTCAGTGTTTACACGTCTCAGTATCGCGCGCCCCGCGCCAGTGTCGATGGTTGCGTTGAGTCAGCGTTACGCGTCTCGCGATAATAACCCATCCCGGGGTTCGCTCGGTGTCCAATCAAGTTGGATCGTGTCGGGACATGTTTCCACCGGCCAGGGGAAGTCCCCAAGTCCGTACGGTCCGTGGGGCAAGATTGAAATAAAAAGTAGCTTCACGGGCACACTAACATGTGCTAGCTGGTTCCCGACCAGTCGCCACCCAAGGGAGAGCCTCCTAACGAGCATCTAATTTGTCTGGGAAAGGCGTACGACCCGGGCAGCTTGGGATTAAATCTCGTGCATTCAAGACCAACACCAACCGGCGGCGAAGACGAAGAAACCGCTGTCGAGTCCATTTCCGTGTCCCGAGAACCAGCGGACGCGGACGGGGCATTAAAAAGATCCGAGCCGGGCCGGGCCGAGCCGAGCCGAGAGCGTCCCCGAGGGACATTCGACAGGGTGATTATGAACGCTTCCTTGCGTTACGAGTTGCGGCCTAAGGTGCGTCCGGCACGCAATGGTCGGGCAGGAGGACACACACAGGACTCTTGGGTTTTCCCCGGGCGCCGTTAAGTAAATCCTCCCTCCACGAGCCACCGAAGAAAATATCCGGAAGCAGGTACCCGGGTGCCCCGGTACCGATTAGGCAACCGAACTGTGGATCTGCTTGGCGGCGCCCAGTACAGCTTTTGCATTTTCAGCATAATTGACTGGCTCGGTGTGTTCCGCTGGTCCGATTTCCTTCGATGTGTAAGTCAATTTACCATGACGCAATTCGTGTCACTTCCCCAATTTGCCTGCTTCTCTTTACTAAACTGACAGTTTTACTAACTTGCGTAAAATAGTTTCGTTTCCTGTCGCGCGGACTCGTGCTGTGAGTTTCCTTCTAACTTTCTCGCAACAAAAATAGAGTAATACAAAAGTCTGATCCCCCGGTTTTGGGATATTTATTTGCTTAAAGCCGATGGTATAAGGTTGAACCCGTTTCGGTTTTTCTGCTCGATAGCTTCATTCAACTCCGCAACAAAAGTAATCATCTCGTCCTTCGGCGTACTCGGCTCTGCGTACTGGCGCTGACGCAGGAAAAACGGCCACGACCATGACGACCGGTTGACGGTCAACGACGGTTCCGCGTCGGAGTTTCGGAGTGGCTACCCGACCGTAGAACAAGCTCATTTACATATTTATGCGTGCTCGATGTGATTTCCTATTCAATTATAATCCGACGTCTAAATAGCCACCAGCGTCGGGCGGGCCGCGGGCGCCACGGTCCGCGTCACGTTTATAGAGAACAGCAGCTGCCACGGGAAGCCATCCGATTATTCGTGCACGTTATCAGTAATGAGGTTAGGGTTCCGCCGCACGTTCGCCCGCGCACGGCGTGTGCGTGGATAAGGATGTGCGTGAACGTTGGCTATGCGCCGATGACGAACCCATCATGTGATCGGCCTGTTATTTGCGTTCCGATGGAACCTGCCTGATAGCGGCCACGTTGACGACACTTGCGCGCCGTCGTGAGGGTGTCGGTCGCAACGGGTCGCGCAATTGCTACAAAATTTTCGATGATAATTCTAAAGTCCGGGTCACGGCCCCGGTCCGCTCCGCTTTTGGGTTGCGTGCGTTCGCTGGTGACCGATAAGGATCTCCGGAACCCCGCGGGGGCATCCACTGGAAAATGGAAGCTCCCAAAGCCACGTCGTGCATTTTGGATGATGCCCAAGACCTTAGACCGATGGCTATGAGGTTTGGGTGGTTTTCGGTGTGTTTATCGATTATGGGCTCTAGGACATTATTGATCGCCGTTCGGGCGAGCGATGAGCGAGTGATGTCCTGACCATCATTCATTCGGTTGGGATTGAAGTGTAAAGGCCCAAAAATTAGCCAATTGCCAGAAATCGTTCACTTTTGTTAGGGCCCTTAAATTTTTAACGTCAAGGTATTGGGGCATGGCAGGTCGAAAACATTTCTTTTTGTTTACAATAATATTTCTAAAACTAGCAGGTTTAAAACTATAAAATCGAAACTGAATTTTTAAAGTGGAACTCCAGCTGTGAATTTGGTCTTCCTAATTATGTTTTTCCGGCAACATAACTTTGGCAAATGATTTCAGGTCGAAAAATTGCATTGCTACTTATCTTTGAAAAATGTTAGACCATGTCGATTTTTGGAAAAGGACATAGAATTCTTTCGGCGTGGAATCCACGATATAGCAGAGAAATGGGAGAAATGTATGTCTACCGATGGCACGTACTTTGAATAAAGTGGAATTTTTCATTTCAATGTGATGAACATTTAATTTGTTTGAAAACATACGATTTTCGATTTTCAATCCTGGTGTTTGAATCAAACCCCTCATTCCCATTATTATCGATAGAAACTTTCTTGAGTGATGGGTAATTTATTTATTATCCGAAGTAGCGGTGGTTGGTTCAACCATTTTCGGAAGCTGTTATCAGTTATGTTGCGAATCAATTATTTTATCAAAAGAATTTAGTTGAAATCGAAAAAAAATTGGTTGCCGATTGCATTGCCGATTGATTTTTAACGTGTTGTTAAAGATGCAGGCAAACAACACACATCCTTAGAAATCCAATTCTCTTATCTAGAAACCTGTTTCGTGTTACTTTGAGTTGATGGGGTTTAGGTGTTTTCTAGAAAAATAATTGGAATTCGTTTGAATCTCAGTAGAACTTAAATTAACCATTTTTAATCCATCGTATTGTAAGCTTTCAATGATAGAAAACTTTGAATCAAATTTCCTTTAAAACCAATTTTAATTTAATGGTAATGCAACACATGTACCTTATTAGCGAAACATAATTGTGTTGGAGTACTTCATGGTCTATTGATAAAGAAATTTAATATTTTATCCTTTTAGTCGCTTCAAAAGTGGGTCTTAAAATCTACTTTTTTCATCCTAATTGGATGTGATTTCCGGATATTCGGCTCACATGTTCACCCATTTTATTGATCAATGTCTAACTGCCACATAATTGATTGCCAAAGTATTGAGTACATATTTGTAAAAGCCGCTCACAATGAAGCTTTTTCGATGTTGCCCTGATTTGTTGTGCGATACCGACAACAGCATGGGAATAGGTCTTTGATATCAGAATTGTTGTAACAAAATTGAATAAATCGTTCCTTCATCAGAACCGTGTACGTAAAAATGTTTTAATGAGCCACAACGACAAAGACTTCACGTAAAAGGCCCCAAAATTAGTATCAGATAACAAACCCATCAGCTGTGTGTAACGGTTTTACTTGAAAGGACTCTGGCAAACACGCATGCACACAACGAGCACAATAAATACGTATTCTAATTGGGAGTCTGCCCGTTTTTAGAGCATTCGATGCAAATTTATGCAAATTCCGGGATGGAAAGTTCATTGGCATCATCCCGAGCGCGGTGGTCCAGCTGTCGGTCAGACCGGCAGTTATCAACGGCATCCGCTGGCAGCGAGGACTCCCGGATCCCGGACGTCATAGAGTGCACCTTTTCAAATGCACCTCGCTGTCACTGAGCAGCAGCAAAAAAATCCTTCTTCCCATAAATATGGCCTCATATTTTGATGATCGACGCACTCACCCGGACCCGTCAACCCCGAAACACGGCACAGGCAGGCAGGCTGCATGTTCAATAATTAATCTGCATAACGGAACCTCCGCGTGCCCGGCGATCTCCGAGTTCCGCAGTATTTTATGCAACGAATAATTTCCCAACCTCCACGCCACCGTGTTTTTCACGTGGCGCAGCAAAAACAGGCACGGCACGGGACGGGGTGGTTCCCGAAAAAAAATGCAACACGTCGAAGACAACCGGACAGGTGGCGGTCCGGACAGGGGGCCGGAACGCTGGAAATAATGGCCGGGGTTTGATTTTTTGTGGCCGCGTCAGCTCGTCGCTCTTTTTTCGGGGTCGAACGGATCGAAATAATTCCCATTTCCCAGAGTGCAGAATGCACTTTTCCCGCTCGCGAAAGGAACAGAAAATGGAAGAAAACAACGGTCAATCTATTGATGCACTCGCCCGATGCACTGGGCGGCAGCGCAGGAAGTGGCGCTGGCCCGGCCCGGGAACTGGAACGGATGTAGTAACCCGAAAGCGCGATGAGAGGGACAAAAACACGACCAATTGGCACATAAAAACAAACCCCAAAACGGCCGAGGATTCGATCCCGCGCGCCGGCCGGCCATGGCCGTGGCCTGTCCCTATGGTTTATGTATGAGGTTAAAAAAGCAGCAACGGGACTCGTGGCCAGAAAAAGAGAGAACGTAAAAATTAGCCCACCATTAAAATCCGCATTTCCGTTAGTCTTCACTGCAATGGACACAAATGCGAAACGACGAGCAAAAAAAAGCGACAACGACGGCAAAATGCATCGCTGCCCCGGGAGTGACCGCAGTTGCATCGCCCGTCGCCGCCGCGTCAACGATTTCGCCTTCAACACTTGATCATCGCCCCATCGAGCCATCTCGCTCGCGCTCTCGGCCCCGATGATGCATCGCTGGCTGCATCTAATGGACGGTGCACTTTTTTCTGCTGCATCGTTTAGCGGCCCCCCGACGGACTTCGGGCCGCCCTCCGACGACCGCTTCGCCTGACGGTTAGCATCATAATATTTTTCGCCCTTTACGTTTTGTTTACAAAACGACTCATCTGTAATAGTGTCATTTTTTATATCGCACCCACCGGACGGTCGCTCCCGCCCCCCGGAGCTGCATTCCGGTGCAGGTCCGGATCAATGTCGTGTCCGTGCGGGGACGATAATTTCATCCCTCGCCTTTTTCACTCTCTTCACCGAGTCTTCTTATCGCTCAGCTGCAATCGTGAAGAATCTGCCATTTTTTGTCGTTTCGCCTCTATGAAATTGATACGCGATCTTGGGGATAATGTTTGAAATTTATTAAATTTAAGAGCAGCAAAAAAAAAGGGAAGGCCGACTGCACCGTTCGTCATTAAGCGCCCGTGCCAGGTGCAGGACCGTTGATGGGGAGTGAAGAAAGCATTTTTCAAACTCGGCGAGCGTAGCGTGTTATTAAAGGAGGTTTCGATTTTTTATATCCGACCTGTCCCGCTGTCAGAAAAGTCGGCAAATAAATGGCCATCTTTGGGCAATTAGAAAGATGTTTAACTCTACGAAACGGCGTTCCGTTGGGCGTTAGCGAAGAGAGTGTTGCATTTCTCTGCCATCCATCCGGCAGGTAATTTGCGGAAATATGGTAAATACTTTTTTTTGCTGGACCACTAATGCAAGGAACCGTTCTACTTGCATTGTTTGCATATTTTTTTCCGTTCGGAGGTATCGTTGGCCGAACTCGCGTGTGGCCAATTCTGTTCACTGTTCCCGTTAGGTGCCCCGATTACGCTCACAGTAATTAATAATGTACTTCAGACAATCAAGAACAGGACGACTATTCTCAACATACTTTTTCGCATAGATATTCTTCGAAAAGTCCGCTTTTCCCATCGGCACATTTCAATACTGATTCGAAACGTTCCTTCAAAATAACACACTCAACGGCTGGTTCAGCTTCGATCATTTGACAAATAAGGTTCGCTAATTTTACAAAATGAATGAATGGTTACTATTCACTCGATATACAATAAGTATAAAATACGGAATAAAGAACATCGCTTAGATCAGTACATCAAAGAAGATTGACAAATCTAACGACGAGATCTGCGAGTATTAGCCAACTCGTAAAGATTGAACCAACCTTTAACAGCTTTAGCTTGAACTTAGAGCTATTCTATTCTATGTTTCAAAAAACTTACTTACACAATTCTAACCTACAGTGGAACAAAATTTGATAGCGATCTTCCAAGAACACAAAAGATTTTACTATATACGAACGTGACAAATTTAAATAATCAATCAGAAATCAATCAAAAATATTCAATACGATTTGCTGTATTTAGGTTATATTTATCATAAATACAAATGAAAAGTTTGAAGCAAACATTTTTAGAACAAGCTAAATTCCAGCTACGCGAAAAGAACTTTAGCATCCGCAATGCATACCAATCCGCCTAGACAATGTTCCATCAAATTACGCCGAAACTTTTAAGTCACTCGATGTTTCACTAATTACGACATCTTTTTCATGGGGACCTGGATTTTGTGGTGGAAAGTTTAAAATTATAATATCTTGACTGTCGTGGTAGTGCATTTAGCCTTGTGGATTGGAGCCTTGTCCTTCTCTATGATAAAATCCTCACCAATGAGCCGTTTTTCTTCGATGGCTTCTTTCATCGGGATTAAGTAAATTTTCGAGTCCACGTCACCTTGAAGGATCACTTAATTCCCCGTTTCATGTGCAGAAATGCATCCCCAAACCATAATGCCTTTGCTATTTGCTTTCAATGTTGGTTTTTCACAATTATAGGAGAAAGGTTCCTCTCTTCCGTTGGCTCTTACTAACGACTCGTCAGCCCAGAGTACTTTTTACTAGAATGAAGAAAGTTTCAAAGCAGTCCGATAGTAAAATGCCAGTCTCTATTTCAAGTTGTTTTTTTTTTCATATGTTGCCATTTTTACCCAAGTGGGTAGATTTATCTGCATCTTTTAGCTTACGTCGGTTGATTTGAACAGAAAGGGCTTCTTTACGCTTTGATTAAAGCTTTTTTGGACTAGTTTTGACGGGTAGACGAGAGTTTGTAGTTGAGATGTTCATTATACGTTTATCAATTCGTTGGGGGTTGATTTCTTACACGACCTTCATTTTTATATGCCTTGATTGTTTTGCTTGTTCGATTTTGTCGAAAATGTTAACAAATTCACTATTATTTTTACCCCTAATACTCATATTAATAACCAATTTACGTTTTTTATCGGCTAGTTTACGATATTTCGAGGGTTCCGCCATATTACGTACTCAGAAACAGTATGATGTCTTGTGAGCTCTTCGCCACGCGTTTCTCAGATTTAAGTTTGCTTTTTAAATATGAAAACACGTATATGAATACAAATATGAAACAAGTAAATATTACTCAAAATTATTTATGGCCACAAATCTACGAATTCAAATCCAAATGTCTCTTAATCGTTATAAGTTTGCTCGTAGAACCTCAAATTTACATTCCTAAAGAAAAGATGCTCACAATTTCACATATTGTTCAAATGTTCAGTTCAGCTAGACTTCTTTTCGCTATCCACCGAGGATATTTCAAACAAAACCCAACATCACTACAACAAAGTGCAACCATTACCACTTCTATTATATTGCCCATGCAGTTCTGGCAGACAGATTCGAGGCTGGCTCCTGCTGCGGCCTGCATTCCGTGTTTATTTATGCATCCTTTTTACGCACACACACGCGCGTGTGCACATTTTCCGTTTTCCCCTGGGAACGGGATGGCCATGGTAGTATTTCATGCGAAACTGTGGCAACGAAAAAGGAGTAAATCAAATCGGTCCCGTTCGGTCTCAGTGCAGTTGTCGCGGGCTTCGGAAAACGGAAGTACGATACGGAGTGGTGGGGTCACGTAAACAATTCCCATTTTTAAAAATACTCTCACCAGATGGAGAGGTGAAAAATGGACGCCCGACGAAGCCGGAATTTCGGCCAACGGACGGCAAGACGA
The DNA here is from genome assembly GCF_943735745.2 of Anopheles bellator. NCBI lineage: Eukaryota > Metazoa > Arthropoda > Insecta > Diptera > Culicidae > Anopheles > Anopheles bellator. The sequence goes on from NC_071285.1 coordinate 31,022,864, forward strand.
CAACCGGTCGGAAGGAATGCAGAAACCATGTGTGTTTGGCGTCGACAGCGAATGCAAATGCAGCGACCCCACGGACCATCAGAAATTACAAGTTACGGTTCGTAAACTGCCGTCAAAAACGTCTCCGCACTTCGATGTTGACGGACGGCCGATGCTTCGAAGTGGTGGTCGCCGTGACCGGGGGAACCGCTCAACCGCATCACCGGTCAGTGCATCTTGCCGGCGGCGTCGGCGTGAAGGATGAAGAAAGATGTTAATTTTTATGTGCATGTCTCCTACATCTTTATCATTTGTTAGCTGGCCGCGAAGTTTGACGCGATTTGTCGCCAACGCCCGTTTCTCCGCTTGAGTAAATGGCGAATAATTGCGAGAAATATGGCCATCTGCAATCAGCGCAGGCGTTGACTTGGTCCGTGATCGTCTCCGACTGATCCCGCTTTCCCGTGGGTCCGCGACACGAAATGAGGTGAAAATGTGTCCTGTTCACCCACCGCGAGCGCCGCCCCATCAGCCGACGCCCACTTGGCCCGTCAGGGGCCAAGATGTTAATTGGGAAAACATTTTTACGACCCTGTAGGCCGCGCGAACAGAGCGAAACGCGAAACGAAACGAAACAAGCAACTCAACCGGCCGGTTGGCTGTAAAAATGATATACACTTCACTACACGCCGCTCGCCGCTCGGATATTAATATGGATTTCGAGAATTCAGCGGTGAAATTTAAAGGTGAAAACAACCGGGTGATGCACTGCCGCTGCGGTGCTTCTGGTGGCCATTTTTCACCGTACTTTACGGTGCCACTGTTTTCGCACAGCGATCGTCAAAGTTTCAAAATATTTATTGCAATTCTTTCCGCCAAAAATGTGGCAAAATTGGTAGGAGCAGCTTTCTTGTGGTACTTTTTGGCATTGAACCGGCAAGCATGGGAGGTTCTGTACGTAAGCTTCGGGAAGTTACTCCCCCAAGAGGAAGCAATAGCAAACGATCGATTTTTGCGATGGTCAATCATTCGTAAACTAAATACAAAAAATAATTAAAATAACGATTATCAAGCGTAAGCTTTGCTAGAATATTAGTACAATTTGAATTCAGCCATAACTGTAAGAGAACTACTGTTGTCTGCTTATTTTTAGTTTTTTCTTATGTTTAAATTATTATTAGACAAAAATGCTTGATTACATGAGAATACAGAGATATTCCGCATTGAGATTGCAGCTATTTGACAAGTCCAAGGTCTCAAAATGATGAAATGAAAATGTTTCGATTTAAATCTGTTTGGATTATATGTTATGCCACGTGGCAGTGAGTCATTTTTCTTACTTAACAACTTAACAACGAACTTAACTTACTCAACTTAACAAACTTAAAAACTCGAATTGTCGGATGGTTGGAATTATTGCATCTATTGATTAGAACTTCTTTTAGTTTGTCAATTTCGAACGATAGGTAAATTGAGGATCATTTTGAGAATTTTATTCAGTCTGATTTGTATTGACTGGAAATTAGTTTTGGAGCATTTCGACCACAGAGAAGCGGTTTAGTGTTTTGTTAATCGATCATCAGTTAACAGCAATCGATCTACACGTAAAATAATTAAATATTTAAAGAAAAATTAAATAAAATTAACATGTTCTTACTTGTTGTTGTAACATGTTATTACTTTGTTTTGTTTACGTTAAATAAATCACATCCTGCAGATTGTGCTGGCAATGGTTTTTGGTTTCTTTATTTTCTATTTAAAAGAATGGAACTAGCATATGATACACATACGAATTGAGATTGTTATTGACGTTGTTTGTAGTCAGCATCAAGACCGTGACAGGACTGAAGGACACCGTTTTGATTGCGGTTTACCATCATAGGGGATTTGCGCGAGTCGTTCGAAATGTTCGGGCAGAAAAATGGTGTGCGGTTTTCGGGGCCCTTGTTTGGTAAATAGCTCAAAATTTTATCATTTCAAACGCGATATAAATAACGCTGATTGATGGGCTGGTGCGGGCCGGGCCATTGCTCACGTCGGCGGCAGGTGACGGCGGCAACATCGGGCCCCAATGGGGGTTTGACCCAATTCGCGGGCGCGGCCTCCTTCAGCAGTGAATGCAGTAAACAAGGTTCAGTGCATCCGATGCTCGCCCGATGCATCCGCCGAACGCGGGCGCCCCGGGAACGGGAAGATGAATTCGTTCGGCCGACGGTGATGGCCGCGTTTTCGATGCCATTCGCGTATTTCTCACACTTTTTCTCGCCCATTGCCACAATCGGTCCACGGTGCGCCCGGCGTCATCACGGCCATTGCCATCGTTGCGGTTTTCGTTTTCTTCGTTTTAAATCCTTACGCGAGCGGCGGATGTTTGCCTTCGGCCCGGCCCGGCCACTGGGAGGCACGGAATCGAACGCCAAACTTGCGCTCGGATGCTAACGTAATGTCTTAAATTATACTTTCATGACCTAAGATAAATCGCGGGCGAATGATCTGAAAGTAAGCCAATGCACCTAAAACTGTGGCGGATGACCGCGGAGACCAGAGGGGAGAGCAAAAACAAAAAAAAAACACGCCGAGGAATAATCTGATCTTAAGACGCCGGCTGTCCGACTGCCGGGGCGATCCTTCTCTCGTCCTCGGTTCCAACTCGCGATTGCTCTCAATACGCTTTTTGCCGAACCCGGCCCGGCCATTGCCCATTTGGCTGGAGAAACATTTTATGGCGAATGTGATTATTTTAATATCGCCCCGATGTAGAACACAACCCCCGGTGAACTTGTCCCCGTTACACGCAGGGGGTGACGCCGTAAAATATCAAACATATTTGCTGACATGTCTGTTTTCAGTACGCAATCTACGAAAGTGCCACTGGAAGGACGAGGTTCAAATTTTTATTCGCATTCGCAATCCGCTACCCGTCAACAAACGGTGTAAAATGGCGAAGCAAAAATCAATTAATACTCTAAGTAGAGATTGCTACACAGTAAATTCTCTAAAACGATTTTTTTTCTCATTTATTAACAAAGCACAACATTAACATACGCTACGCAGAGCTGCCCCGGGGTCGCTGTGGTCGAAATAGTTAATTTGAACCAATTAAAACGGTAATGCAGTTGTCGTAAAAGCTTTCAAGTGCCGTAGCCGTAGCCACCTAACACGGATGCAGCGCGGAAAGTAATATCGACTGGCGTGGCGTTGGGCCGCAATAAATTCGGTCGCCACGTACCGCAAATGAAAAACGATGGTCCGCGGAGAACTGCGTGGAAAGTTGAGCACCGGGAAATTGAATTCACTCCAACATGCAGATCTGAGGGCCGTAGTGTGTCGTAGAACACCCCCGTCCGGGAAGTGGCGGCCGGACATAGGCCGAAAAGGTCTCTGCAGTGGACTCCCACCCATATGCTGGCTGTGGTGGGGGAGCGGCGCAACAATGGCTGCGTGTCTAATTACGACTGAAAGGAAAAGAAAATATTAGTTCGTAGCATGAATTTACATAATTTAGGCATTTGTCGTCCGCGTGTTTGTTGCGCCACGCTCGGCCCCTGCTGGCTGATAGCAGCGCGCGAAGGTTTGACCCGCCTGCCGGGGTGGCATTCGAAACGGAATCGCTGGCCGCCATCTTTCGGCCGCTGGCCGCCGCTCGTTCCACCGCGATACCTTCATGGTCTTCATATTTCTCAGGGGTCACTCACGTAGTCGGGGGTTTGTCGTTTAGTGTGGCGGGCAGCAATTAATTTTATCCAATAATTGGATTGAGTATTCAGCGACGGCCGTCCGAACGGAATAATTCCGGCACAGAGGGGGAGAGGGAGCGAGAGCAACAACGCATACCAGCACGGGCGGCCCCCTTTCGATCCTTATCGGTGGGACCGACAGAAAATGGGGAAACATTTTTCAAAACGAGATCCACGTTCCGGAGGAAAATCAATCAACTCCACGCACGCACTCCGGCGCGGCCGTGTGCCGTTAAGAGTAATCGCAAGGTAAAAAGGATAATTTGTCATTCCCGCAGCGCAGGTCCCCCCGTTCGATGCGCATGACGGCGATGAGCGGCTCGGGGAGCGCGTAAAGCTGTTGCCGAGCGGCCGAGATTGTCTAAACAACGGATTGTCTCTGGGCTAGCGTGAAGCCAAATGAGCTTTGGCTTAAACGTTTCCGGCTTGAAATTAATTTGTCAGCAGCCGTTCTTTTCTTCCGCAGTTGCGTCCAGTCGAATGATTGCGCTGACGCTGCTGGTTACGCATGCAGAACATTCGGAAAACTGGCCCTTCGCTGCTTTTGTAAGCCGGTTCTCACCTGAAGCAGTGCGCAAATTGAAAGAACCAACCATTCCAACAATTCGCCACGTCCTGCTTTTAATCTGTAAGGAAAATCTGATTACAAACCAGTCAACGAGAAGGTCAACCGTCGAACATTAATATGTCCGCTGAACACAAAAACAATCAAGAATATGCGAACCAATTAGATGGAATTTTTATAATTTGATGAATTACACGGACCGACGTAGTCAATCGATGCGTCTGCCTCTATCGCTTTCGCTTGTCCAGGTGAGTACTTTCGGGGTGGAACATGGTGCTTATAAAATAAATTTAGTGTAATATTTGATTACGCCGCGCACCGCACAGCGCACAGCGCACTGGCTTTCTGGGGAAATTGATGAGTTTCTAACATTGTTTTTGCCGCGGGCACGTCGGGAGTAGATTTTTCGATTATCTTATTTCCCGCTACTACTCCTGGCGGCTACGGGTCGACCCAGCCCTCTACTGCACAACACACAATATTGTCGTCCTCCGTTCGGCTCGCTGGGACGGAAGAAGGAATCTTTCAAAACTCAATTACGTTCATGAGTTTCGCAGAGCAAAGATTTACTTTAACCTTTTCGGTGTTCGTGCTCACCGCGGCGCAACGGTGCGGATGGACCGAATTTTCGGTTACCTGTCCGCAATGCAAGACATTTGACACCCCTCGACGGCGGGGTATGGCCTCCGGTCCGGTCCGACGCAAGTAGGAACGCAACCCGAGTGAGACTTTCTTCCAGCTGACTCCAAACGAGATCAAAGTGCAAACGTTTCGTTTTATTTTTATGCCGGGCACTCGCCGATCTCGCCAAGATGTAATATTTAGATGGCTTCCGGTTGCTGGTTAAAGGGACCAATGCCGTACGTGCGTCGTCGTGACATCCACACCCATAAAGCGAAATGGAGATTGTTGGTTGTTGGTGCGGGTAACGTGTTCGGATTTTAAAAGAGAATCATGAAAACAACAGTCACATTTCTAACTTGCACAGGTTTGTGATAACAGATAAAACAAGAATATACATGGATATTTAGAAACTTTAGTAGTTCCTTAATATTTATTTTATGATTGGCGGTAATAATAGATTAATGTCTTCGTTGAAAGTTAGCGTTAAATTAAATACGTCTGAACGGCTCGTAGATCACTGAAAATCTATTCTTCATTATTTTTTCAAATGCGCGGATAAACTCTTCCAATGAGTATTTGATGATTTCTTTTTCGTACTGCTCGACGTACTGCTCGACATGTTGCTCGACGCGCTTGAATTCGTATTCGTACGACGAGGTCGCTACAGATATGTTCATCTCTCCGTTGGTTGTGAGTTTATCTCGACTCTTTCTTTGTCGCTCGTGTGTTCGGAGAATTTCCATGAAAACAGTTGATAAAAGAAAAATGTATAATGAAGTGAAACGTTGAGTGATGCAACATGGCTCATCCGTACTTATTCCAAGTAAATTAATGAAGTAAACGTCTTCATTAAACTTCATAAACAAATCCACCTCGTGCCCTCTAGTGCGTGTTGTACATTTATAAAAAACTCCGATTGAATAGACAAACAAACCTAATAACATATTGGACATTTCACTAATTGCACAGATCGAGTCTTGTTCCACCGCACAATACAGTTCAAAAGAACCTTCCATCCGGCACACCTCTAGGTGATGGCCCAATGGGGAGTAACAGCATTGCAACGCACTATCGATCACGGGACGTTTGGTTTGTTTCATCCCTGTGCAAGGTATTGTCAAATTTCCTCTCACATACCGTGAGCCAATCCCAAAATTGAGTTCGACTTCGTTTGACCCGCCGAACAGCCCAGCGCGTCGTGCGTGGAAAATTGATTACGGTCGGGTTGAGCGAAAAGTATCTAACGTCGTCACTCAAACAGCGGCCAGCGAGGGGACAATCGAAAATAAACCGAAAAGAGAACGCACGGTTAAGTCAACTCTGCCACCGTGGTCCCTGCCCACGGACGCGGAGTGTAGCTCAACCAGAACTAGGCGCACCCCTAAGCGGTAGGTGCGGATCTTCTGAAAGTGGTCATTATAAATGAATCATTGGCGAGCCGCTGAATGAAACATGAGGCCACCATTCTCTAATCACACCCCGAAACACATTTACAATCGGGGTACGCATCAACGCGCAGACGTTCAACGCGCAGAGTGTTCTATTTTTCCGATTGACCGATCGGAAATCTTAATGGGCCCGGCCAGTGAACATGAGAGAATATTTTCCGCCCTGGACGCCGCTAGATCTCATAACGTCAGAAACGATTACTGACGGCAAAGAGATATGAACCGGAATCTAGATTCTGAGGAGCATGTAGGGAATCGGTAATACATTTCAATGAAAAAGTTTAATAAAACAACAGGGCATTATTGTTATTATTGTGAACAAATTTAATTGTATTTAAAATAAATAAAACTAAAACAACTGATGTTTATTACCGCAAAGAAATCGATTCATCAAAATGTTCATCAAAATTACAAATCATGATGATCGTGCATGATGGTCCGACAAAAGAGCATCTAAATCAGTACTTCCATTTCCATAAAGCTCCGTATTTTCTGCAGTGTAGAATAAAGTGCCGTGCCGTAAAATTCCCTCTAACAAGAATGAACGTGATGCTGTAAATAATACTCTATCTGGGTCGACAGACTAGAAACCCCTGGCTGAGTGTGGCTGAGTAACAAACGTTATCCTCGTTGCTGTTACAAGAAATGGCGTACGACATGAGTACATAAAGCTTCATTTCTCCTATCCCGCCCAAGCTTGGCACGGGAACCCAGCGTTCGATGGTAATCGGGATACAATAATAATTACTCGACTGAACAGTAGAGGAGTCATCCCTTACATTTCGTATTCTGTTTGTTTCCGTGCATTATGTTCGCTCGTCTCAGTCAGTCAGTCATGGCCGACGGAAACCCCGGTGTGGCCCAGGCCCAGCCACTAGAGTTAAAAAGCAGATTAGGTGCAGGAAGACGGAATAATCCACAACCGCAAGCTGCCGACCGCCGAGGAACTGCCGAGCCAAACCCAGTCCGCAGTTACGATGGGATTGTGTCGTCGGTAAATCTAGTTAAAGTAAATTCTCGAAACACACAGCCAAGAGAAAGTATCGAAGAGAAATGGATATAAATGGGAAATAAATTAATGTGATCAAATTTATGGTAATCATACTGATTCGATCCCAGTGCCAGTGGCCCTCCGGAGCATGGGGAGCGGAGTGCGGATCGGAGACGCAGAACGGTGAGCGCTGGAGTCGGTTTATACGGTCGAGCAGAGCAACGACCATCGAGAAACCGCAAGGAGTAGATTTTTGATCCACAGGCTCCCGATGTCTGTCTGAGGATGCCCGTCGAGTAAGTACATTTGTGGCCGTCTGATTTGTGCTTAATATTTGATGGTGCTCGTAGGGAACTCCGTTGCTCGGTCCCCAGGACGAACTCGGGGAGACTTATTTTCGGTTTCATGCCACCCTTTATGAATCCTGCCTAATCGAACCCGTGTGTGTTTTGGTGTGATTTGCCTACGACGGAAGCCGAGCCAGAGGCCGACTTGGGAAACGACATCATTTATATCCTGGTCTTTGGAAAAGGATTAGCCGCTATCTTATGTGGTAGATGCCCATTTGACATTCAGGCGGAAGAGCTCAAGGATTAACGGCGCTTCTAGCATCAAAGTGGAATAGTATCCACCGGAAATCGGTACAGTTTTGCTTTCAACAACCCACTAAATGCAACTAGTGCATTGTGCGCTCCAGGCTCAGAGTCTTCAGCTTATTCCCAAAAGGAAAGGAACGCATAACTGAAATTCACTGAAGAATGTGCAGTAACCAAACAGAGGTCCCCCATACGGGGTGGGTTCGGGTCTTGACAAAATGCGGCAGAATATGTAAGGAAACAAAAATATAAAACACTCCCTCAGACAGCTTTTATCGTCGCATCATAAAGTTATTTAAGGAACCTAGTTTTTCATGCCCTGCCCCGCTTCGCTTCGCGCTCCAAATCGTGGCAGTCTCGTGAATCCGGCCCCGGGTTCCTGCTCACTAAACCGGACCCGAAGCCGGATGATGTAGATGGCACCCCGGCCCGGGGCCGGGCTGGAAGAGCACAGGGTGCACCCGAGACGCTTCCTTCGTTCCGTTTTCATAACAAACTTTACTCATAAAAGTTTATAAGATGGAGTACTTTCTTTGGCAGCGTTTTGTTTCTTTCTTTCTTCGCCTTTTCGAACAGTTCGTTAGTTGCATGGTCCGTTTTTCTGCCTCACTTCTGTTCTGGAGCTGCTCACATTTTGCTTCTCCCGTTTGCCATTCTCTTCCATTTTTTACGCTTCGAAATACCGGGTTCCGGTTCTTCCCGGCGCTTGGCCGCAGTTTATTTAATTTAAGCTTCGTTGACGTGCCGTCGTGGGCCCTGGAAGGGATGCGCTAGACGTGGAGCGAGACCTTCGCTGACAGCCGAGCCGGACCGGGCACCGGCCAAATGAAGCTTTCCCGAGGAACGCTAATAAGATCCAGGCGCAAATTAAAGCAATCGTAGCAATGCAACGGCAAGGATCGAGCACCGATACAGATGGCAGGTCGCGTGCGTCTTGCCGGTCCCGCAGAGGATACAATAAACCATCACAGACGCGACAGATAGGTTGAGGAACAGGAACTATTGTCACGGGGGCACCGTGGAACATGGAGTAATTTGAAAAATTTGAGACAAATTTAATTACGAGAATGTGACGCAGTTCTCCGCAGCCCGCGTCGGTTACGCATCACTGGGGCAGTTACGGAACCGGCCCGCGAGATGGCCAACCGTGGGCCAACAATTATGCCTTGGAGGTTGGAGTCTTGGAGAATGTGGGCTCACGCTATGAATCAAGTAATTCCTGATTCGCTGAGCTTCGGCCAACAGGTCAACGAGACGGGGAAGAACGGCCTGGTTGGAACATTAATAACAAAATTGGCTAACGGTTTACTCGGGGAAAAAGTGTTAGACTAAGAGTTACCAAGTGGTCATAACAGGGCGACTAGGCGACAGGCAAACATCGATGTAACACTGAGGCCAAAAAGTTAAAGAGCTCAGGAAACCAATTGCTCAGGAAACCAAAGACGAGGAGACCAAAAAGTTAGGAGAATTTCGGATTTCGACTTGTTTGTGATTCCGATGCGGTCAAATGTTTCTATTTCTAAGCTAGCAACATTGTTATCAACTTCTGTGTCAAATTATGCGAATTATGCGAGAAGATATTTATCTCTGTTACTTTCTGTATAGGTGTAACTAAGTCATTTCTGAAATTATTTCATAAAATTTTGTACGCAGAATGAAATTTCTGTTGTCAAAACGTTTAAAATGTATAATAAAGCCTTCGGTAAGCAAGCTCTATCGAAAACTAAAGTTAATGTAATGTTGGTAATGTTCAAAAAGGGCGAGAAAATATTAAAAACGAGGCACGGCCAGGACGACCATCAACTTCAACTGATGATCTAGAAATCAGTGCGAGATTTTACTGATCTTATGTTTGAATATCGAAAGTATCAGTGGAATCCATTTTGAGTGACCATTTGAACCTCAGAAAAGGGAGTTGTGGATTCGTGCCATTGGTTCGACGCAAACTCGACCAGGATCGTTCCGTAGTCAGCATATTCGCTTGATTTAGCATCATGTTTCTTACTTCGAACTGTTTGCTAAACTTCAAAGAGTTTTTGATTTATAAGCAAGTTTCGTTTATTTTTTCTCCACAGTAGTGTTGTACAAATATTTAAATGTTATCCTTATCAAACCAGTTTAATCGATTTCACGATGCGATATAATTAACTAATGACGAGAACGTTTTAGTAATGATCAAAACTGTAACTACAATTGCCTCAAAATACTTTCGGTGACAATCCGGTGAATACCGACAATCCGTTTTTGCTCGTCTGTATCGTCTCAATCAGTGGCAACCCGTGCTTGTGTCCCAGGCCCGGCGTGCGATTTGCATTAATTGTCATTATTCTCGGCTCGGCGACTGTCAATAGATGAGTTTATTTTTAAGGAAACCACTCCACCCGAGACCGGGAGCGGATGAAGTAATCTTCCGAGAAGGTGATCCAGCGAGACATCAGCGGTGTGACCACTGCAGCAGCGCTTAACGGTGGCCATAAAGCGAATGCAAACGCCGCGACGGGTGTTCCGAAAATGGTCGCGCAGAGCCTTTCATCGTCGATCATGTCAAACGGCGGCGAAGATCCACCTTTCGTGGCCTGCGCTGGAGTCTGCATCGCTGCGTCGCTTAGTATTCCACCGGCATAGTGTCGACTCCACCGGCAACGGTAATGAGTTTGAGCAATTTCACCGTTTCTCACCGCCGCTACTTATGGATAATGGTCGTCGCTGCTGGTCCTCGCTCCATAACGGGTAGCCCAGTGTCCGCCAAGCCAATGTCGCCCGGCTTTTTACATGCCAATAACTTTAATTTACTCGCAAACCAATCGACGGCCATGACGACGGGCGGACGGGCGAGCCATTTTAATTTCGCTTCGAATTTTCGGTCGCCGGTTGACAGGCGAATTGCGGGCCAACGCTAATTATCTGGGGCGAATCGGTACGGCCATACCGTGAAACCGTCGGTAAATTAATTCCATTAGCACTTACTACATTGATTCATTCGGTGCCGGGAGCTGAGAACCGGGCGGAAAAATCGGGTGCGCCTCCGTTTGTTGCCAGGGAGCCCCGAGTGGATGGCTTCCCGATTGAAGAGCAGCGGGCACACGAGCAGCATTTAATCAATTGAAAAATTTAAATGAAATGTTAAAAAGCCCTCGCATTTGATTATCTCTGTTCGCGGGACTCTCGCCGCTGGCTCCGCGTTGAAAGCGGAAAATTCACATTACGCACCCCCAGCCAGGTCCACCTCCCCCCCGGGCGGGGATCGGTTGAGTGACAGGACCGCAAACAAATGGAACACAAAATGCATCAAGACTGGCACCGGAAACGGCCATTTGATGGGAAATTATGGGTTATCGGGATTGGCAACGCAATTAAATATCCGAAACGGCACCGTCCGTGCACCGTTTTCGCACCCTTCTGGGTTATTTACATTCCCGAGCAGTTCACAAAATGACATTCATTAATAAGCAACGTCGGTGCACTACCAATATTGTGGGACGGTCTCTCTCTCCCTTCACATGTAATATCGAAATGGTCCAATAGTTATTGAACAACCGATGGGCACTAATAAAAGGAAGAATAAAGATTGCCACAGATTTCCCAAATGCCGAACACCAACGATGAGCTCGAAATCATTGGCTCAACTTATTGTTGTACTTAATTTCTAAATCCAAGGTTCTTCTGTAACCTTTCTTTGAGTGTAATCGAAATTATTAAACAATACTTGCGACAAGTTTTGAACGTTCCCACACCCGACATGATCCCGAGTTCCGTTCTGGTTTGGGGCCCGTAGACTCTGCCCCTGTGTGGAAAATGCGCTTGCAGCACGCGAAAACAAAAACCAAAACTGAAGCTGAGAAAATAAAAACCAAAAACCAATTTAATGAACTTTTCACCACCGTAAATTTACTCGTTTTCGGGAGTTCGGGAGACCGTTTAGGATATGGGCAGAGAACGGTTCGACCTCGTCGTCCGCTCGCTTGGTGCACGTTGGAGTGCAAATTAAAACAAACTGTACTCATAAAAGCGGAAAAAGTTGCCACAGAAAACCGTTGCGCTGGAAATGAGAGTAATAAAAGCCGGGGCCATTCACTCGGGCCGATTTCCCAATAAACTGTGATATTGTCCAGGAAAAAAGCGAAATGGGGTGCATTGAATGCGTTCTTGGTTCCTGTTTTTGCGGCCCCACGGTTAGTTCTACCCGTGCTGGCCCCCCCAAAACGGGGTCGAACCCTTTTCCGACACGACGCACGGAGCGCAGAAAAGGATGCAGGCGATGGCGAGTGTTGCAGTGTGCAGTTGAGTAAATACAGACGAGCCCTGCACGGTTAATACAAATAAAGTCGCAAAGCTAACGAACGTCGCGGTGTAACGGCCGAAAAATGGAAAAACAAATCTATTGCGGAACGAAATCTGAAGATACGGCTGCGACTTTTGGGTCATCCTTCTTCCGACCGCAAGGGGAGACGGATAGGCTGGGGTGGCTGTGCATCTTCGTGTCTCGAGAAGGTATCCGTATCACTCGGAATGTGGGTCAGCTATTCTGGCGAACATCGTGTTCACCTCAGAAAAAAATATGTGCGAAATTTGCATGTCTTCCTAGCTGAGGTCGTACGGTCGAAATCAAACATTTACAATACCGTTGCGAATATCACAGTTTGGAACTGAAATTGTTTTGTTTTACATTGTGTTTCTACGGGCGAAGGGGGGTTATTGATCCAGCGAGTCAACCTCCTGTAACGCCGAGCTCGGGAATCGAACCCTGGCCAGCTGGGAGGCAACGACGAGCGTAGCGCGGCAACGACCACTCTATCAACGATGGGTCGAAAATACGTTCCAATTAAAAATGTTCAGGTATCTAAAACGTCGATCGATTATCACATTGAAAACAATATCATCCCTTTAGTCATTAGAAATAGCAGGTTGTTATTTATATTATATTTATCAGGCCTAACAATCAAGAAACAGGATTTTTTTTCAAAAAACCACATGTAATAAAACTAAAATGAAAAAATCTATTTTATTCAAAGTACTAGCAGACCCGGCGAACTTTGTACCGCCCCAAAAGCAATGGGCCCCCGGTGATAGAGCAGGTGGTAGCGCTGGCCATGGGTTCGAATCACGATACCGGCGTGTCAGAGGGAGTTGGCGCGGCACAAACAACCCGTCGGCCCTTCCCGTAAAAACAAACTGTTACAGAGAGCATCAGAGATTAACATTGATTAACATTAACATGCTTTGCTAGGCTTTCTTTTTTCTGTTGGACTGTTTATTATCAGTCGCAAGGACAAACAACGCAGATGGTCTTCCGAACTGTGAACCTGCCACATATAATTGACCATGGGAAAACATTTATTGTCCAAATTCAGTACACAAACTTCCAAAGATTGGCCTTGTGATTTGTTAATGGCCATAGCGAATGCAAGACGGATCGGAAATTGAAGTCTTTTAAACTCGAACGGCATATCGGTTGGGATCATCGGAATGAGAACTTCCAATGCGAACGCTTTTATGCTCGCTGTACTTAGTGATGCAATCGTTTCGAAACGTTGCTCGACACAAATCAGCTTCTTCTTCGGGTAGAACCGCTGATCTGACATTCAAATCAGCATCTTGTCGAAAATTATCTACTTGTTGATTTCTATTTTTCGCTCGCCGATTTCGCGCTGCCAACCGAGCCGTTTCACAGGCAATTGTATGTTCTTCTTCAGTCATTGTATTCGCATTGTTTCCCATCCTTCTTGCACTACGGCTTTGATGGGAAAGATAAATAAATATATATAGATATATAAATATAAAAAGTATCATAAAGCCTTCCTTGTGTTTTAAGCTTCCTCCCTACCAATTTTCAGCCAAATCGGTTCAGTCATTATTGAGTTATGAATGATGTTACCTACGTGACTCACACAACTTTCCTCTATATACATAGATGTACCATCGGTAGATATCCATTTATCACATCTCTCTGCTAAATCGTGAATGCAACGCCGAAAGAATTGTTTGTCTTTAGTAATTAGCAAACCAATAGCAAAATAAGCAAATCAATTAGTCATTTCGATTTCCTCGTAGGAAGCGAATGTATGGAACCAGTTTTAAGATGCTTGTGATACACGACACCTTTCTGATCCCACCAGACACTCGGTATTGTGTTTGTGCAGAATCGATCTGGTTTGATGGTTTTCCCGGACTGGCCCATATTTTTTTTCTTTTTTAGGTTCTCAAAACTAATCTACTTTCCTTCCATCTCCAATTACGATCTGATGGAGAAATGACTTCCTTTTGCAGCTGGCGAGCAGAATTTCACATTCGGTGGTGTTTCAGTTTTCCTGTTGTCTTTCGTTAAGTTCATGTGGCATTCATTTTCCAAGCTTCTGAATCTTTCCCATGATCTTCAAACGTAGGGCTATGGCGTATTGGGGCACATTTAACTGATCCCCGAATTGTTGTTGCATTTGCGTCGTAATCACCATATTCAAATTTTTTAACCCGCTTAAAGCATGATAATGCATTAATGCATCATAATACTCTGCGTAGGTTCTCGTGGGGTTGCGTTGGAGAATCTCGGTTCTCGAATATTCCAAATATAAGCTTAGCGTATTTGTCAGTAAAAATTTTTAACTGGAATCTTCTAAGCTGTTCCTGTATCCCGTTTGGCATCTTTGTGTGCTGGAGCCGACCCGACCTTAAAACCCGCCGTTGCGCCGTTTGCAACACAAGAAATGATGGCCGATCGTAAAGTTCATCGTAACATGCATTTGACGAGCCCATTCGAGGGGCTGCAGCACTGAACTGCACGATCCTTCGCCGTCGTAATCGCCGGCTAACGACACTTTATACACGCAATCGTTTAGCGGAGCCTATTTTCATCATCGAAAAGGTACGATGGCCGTGCCCGTGATTTCGCAGTGCTCTGATGCGATCATTACCCTGCCATAAATAAGGATAATTTACGCGTTTGCCACCTCAAAGTGCGGCTCGCTCGGGCCCGATTCCCATCAGATGTGCAACATTATTATTATTTGCATTCGCCGCGTCCGCGCTGAGTCATGGCAGCTAGGCGCGGAGAAGTTGCCGAGCATCGGGCCGATCCATCTTCCTGTGCAGTCGTTCGTTCAGCCTGGACTAGGCTGGATGTGGCGGGGTGTGAACGGATTCGCGCATTTAATTACCCCAAACCGGGCGCATCACTTTTCGACGCACCCGGCCGGTCTCTCTCCCGTGCCACGTAGTGCGGTGCGGATAATTTATGTGCGAGAGGCCCGGTCGGGTATTAACACATCATCGTCGCCGGGTTTTTTGACCTCTCCGATGGCCACCGACGGGCAAATGGATCGCGGGCTGCTTGCCGGTGATCATCATCGTTTCAGCGATCGCGACAACCGCTGCGCACAGCATCGGCGTGTCCTCGTTACCTGGCCCGGCGACCTAGGCCGGCGGTAACGATCGCCCTTGAATTGGTCGGCAAAAAAAGAGAACCAGGACCTGGACCGAGGCGGGCGATGAAGTTTGTCGACATACCGGAGCCACTTGATTGATATCTGCAGGCCCGGGCTAGGAAGTTGGAATTCCGGACGCCAAGCGAAGCGACGCCAACGACGGCGGCAGTTCAATGCCATTTCCCCTGAAGTCCGGGACCACGATCGAAGTGCGTTGAAATCCTCGACTTAGCGGGCCGCCTTTGGCCGCCTCTTAGTGCAGTCTTCGCGGTGACTCATTGGGCCAAGAGAAGCGACTCCAACGGTGGACCGGTAATATCCGTTTAATCATCGACCGAAATAAATATAATCGCAGTCACCAGCAGTCAGTAACGCGTGAAGTATTTCGCAACGACGACGCTCGCTCTCTGAAGACGCCGCCAGTGATCGGAGTGAATGGTGGTCCCGGGAAGGCGACAGTTCTGGGCAGCCCATCGGCGGGTTTTGAAGTACGGGGTGACTGGTGATTCCGCCAGTCGTCGGCTTGGAAGCCGGGGCCCGGCCTCCCTGACCGGGAACCACAATTTATCATCCGGCGCGTATATTACTCGCGCGAGTCGTTCGCTTGTTAATTTGGAAATTTATCTATCTTCCCCGGCGGGGCACTCCAAGGCTGGCGCTGTGATCTTTACACCGCTCGCAATCCTCTCGAGTGGGGTACGAGTTAGGCCCGCTTCATAGTTGCCACACCGCGAGCACGCGGTTCTTGATCCTCGCTTCGGAGAAACGTTTGGTCAGGTTCGTTCCGGACCGCAGCGCCGACCTAGAGGACGATGTTTTCCAATTAATTAGCTTTCTTCGAGCTGTAGGGCGTTTTTGGAGAACTCTCCCCCGGGTGTCATCCGCAAGACACTCCGGTTAAGCCAAACGTTTGCCGGTGCCCTTCGGCCTAATGCGCAGCTCGCTGAACCCTTTTACCAGCAGAGCACCATCAGCACTGGAGCTGAACTCCGGCGTTCGAATATGATTTATCTGTGCCGACGAAAGATTAATGGAGGCTGACGATGAGTGCATTCAGCCAGTTCAGCCAGGTGACGAGCGCAATACGATGGGGCGCCATGGGGCTCTTCGCCAAGACCACCAAGCCTGGTGGACTTGGTTTCGTCGAGGGGATTGTGACAATGCGTCACACTAATCTGGCGCCGTGGCGCACAGAGTGTTGCAATTAGTCGCGTAGCATTTGAATAGAATAATTTAAAATGCGGTAGTTGGGAGAATCTGAAAAAGAGAAACTCAGAAATTGCATGCTGGCCGTTGAAGGGTGTCTGCCGAAATGTTTTCGTTATGCAATTGCTACACACAAGCCCCCGGGTCTAGCTCGAGAAGAAGGAGAAAGTAAAGGTGAATGAATATTTAAACTAACAACCACCGTCAACCGGGGCGGCCGGGCGACCGCCTTCCGACAGCGCCTGGCGACAGCTTTTATCCATATTTATTCAAAAGCACTTACTACACACTCGGGCCGGCCGGGTCCGGCGTGTCCGGCCATCATCCGGACTGCCCAGCGGCCAGCCCCAAACAGTGCCGCGCTGTAAATGAACGAATGGTGTATATCTAATTTATAGAAGACTGAAATCCACGGCACGTTCCACGGCGCAAAATCGCAATCAAGCACGAACCTTGTTTGGCCAAGAGAGCGGCCTCTGGCGGCGGCGGTGGCCCCGCGTTGCGCACCGAGACTGGCGGGGCCTCATTAAATAATCATGGAATGGCTACTTGTTGATTTTTCGAGGTTCTGAATGATTTTATAATGCGTTACTTGAACCGAATAGGATTACCATCTGCATCGGCGGTGTGGTGGCGCAGGGAGCGCGCGCGGAGTATCTCTGGCCCGCCGCCGTGTATCGGGCGCCGGCTGATGATGATATAAAATGCAATTTGAATTAAATAAATGATCGTAGGTCTACAAATACCGTGGTCGTTAGCATGCATAATTCTTTGGTTTCGTTTATGCCCATCCGTGCTTTAAAAATGAATAATTTTCCGTTAAATATTCGATTAATTTATTTAGGCAAAGGAAATTGGGAGCTGTTGGGAGACCCTTCCAATGTGTAATTATAACAATATTTACCTTTTTTTCTTGATCTTGATTCTTGAACGAGTTGAAAAAGTTTAATCATGATATTATTCAAGGGTGTTGCTGATAACTTCAAGAATTACTGTATGTTTTGGGAATTCTTCATCAATGTTCTGTGTGTTGCAGCGATTATTTTAGGCTGTTCAATAAGTTCTTTGCCTCGATAAGAAAAACACAATATTTTATGGTTTGAAATTCACTTTGTTATTTAGTATAGCATCCCCGAATATCAATGTACTTGATCCTAAGAGACTCCAATTTAAAAATTCCATCTATGAAGCGAAAAACTGGAACGCCTCAACAAAACGGTTCCGTGGCTTGAATCGTCTTGAAGGCCATTACCACCACATTTGAACTCAGAAACCGCCGTTTTTATTTTCTAATTGAAGGTGAAGAGTCCTTACACACTTTCAACATTCGCTCATAATTTTCCTTTGCTATTAAGCCTTCCAAAAATAAAAACTAAATCACTTCAATCACATTGTAAAAATTACTGCGTCTCGTCGATACAGAATGGCTAGTAAAAAAAATTGAAATGAAACTTCACATACGTTAAGATTAGGCTCGTAGCAGTGCGCTCTGTTATCGAGGTAAAGAACTTATCGAACACACTAGTAGAACTTCGATGGTAACTTTTGTTGGAATTCGTGGCTACGTTCGTACAGCCCATTTACAGAACCTTTCGTTCGTAAGCTTCATCCCCAAGTGTGTCATTCGCTTGCAACCGACAAGCGGCAGAATTATGATCAGTGTGCTTACTTTTAATTTAATTCTGCCAAAGTCTCGTCCTTTTGCACCATGCAAGATGCATCCGACGGGCTGGGCCGTGTGTCCGATGCGCTCCGAGGGCCCAACTTTGGAACGATATGTTAATGCAGAAGCGTCTCGCCAGCGTTCCGGAATTCCACCAACACCCGCGGCTCACGTTTGTTGTTGCGTTCCACCGAGCACAACTTAGGGAAGGAAATCTTCTCCGTCTGACAGTCGGGGAGGGGATCCGCTTCTAACTGGGACAGCTAAATTGGTACGCGCTGCTCCCCATGCACGGCGGCGAGCATCCGAATTTCAAGTGTAAAGCTTCTTATCGGTGGCCGGGCCAATGGGTGGCCGGGCCATACATTCCCGGGCATTGTTGTGGAGCACCACATTGTAGCGTCGCCAAAGGACCCGACGAGGTCCTTTTTATGCAGGGCAACGTTT
>NC_071285.1:31041737-31044001 GCF_943735745.2 Anopheles bellator
CGTCGCCAAAGGACCCGACGAGGTCCTTTTTATGCAGGGCAACGTTTTGGGGTTCGCAGTGTTCGAAGAGGAAATCTCGAAACCCTCCGTTCGCTGACTCGCTCGCTCCGTGTTCGTGTGCTTTTATTGTCCCGCGCCGGAAGTGCATCCCTCTGCCACCATCCCTCCCGCGGGGGGGAGGTTTTGTGGAGGGTGACGAGATAAAATTGATATTTGTCCCCCACGCAGAAATAATGATAATAATAATGCTAATAATAATATGGCTTTATGGTTTGCGAGAACGTGCTCGAAAGAGACGGCGGACCGAGCGGTCTGAGACAGCGAGAGCTGTCCGCTGTCTGAGCGCTTGCGGAAAACTCGATTTTCGGGACGTCGATGGAAAATCCGTGCCCGCTTCTCGCGTCAAAAGCCAGTGGCTTTGTGGAGTGGAGTTTAAAAAATACGGATGTTTAATTTAATTGGGACGCTGGCACGTGATCGCTTTGGTGAACGAACGCCCGATGAGCCCGCGAAGCCCGAGGCCGGATTATGCTGTGCGCCACACTGTCACTGCCACCGAGCCAATGCAAAACGGTTTTTGCACCGTGGCCCGTATCCTTTAATGTGATAAGAAGATCTGGGTGAAACTGTAATTGAATAAGCTGCCAAGAAACTGTTTATGAGGGAAAGCAATAACGCGCCCCCGGAGTGGAAGTTGCCGTTTTTCCTTTTCGATACTGGTGTAATTTTATTAGTGTTTCCCTGTTGTTGGTCGTACTCGGTACGGTGGAGAGCTGATAACTTGACCAAACCCTGAACTCAATATTTTGTTCTTTAGATGAGCGCAATGTTTTGGGCGGAAGATTGAATCTTTCGAAACGATTCGTCAACGTGTCATCGATTAATTCGATTGACGGTTTAAGAAGGTTACGAAATTTCTCTTTTCCGTGTTTAGAAATTAAATGGTTTTCTTAACACAATCTTTTGCGAAACACATACTGCTGTGGCCAAAAAATAACAGAAGTCTCTTGGTGCTAAATCAGGCGAATACGGTGCGTTGAAATTATCGAGAAATGTTTACGAAAAGGTAATGCAAAAACCAAACCAACAAAACCAAATCGTTTTACAAACCAAATACTATTCCTTTTTGACAGTTTGTCCATTTGGAAGGAATTCTTGATTGGACACTGTGAATACCACAAGAATCGAACTGACAACCTGACGTTGAATTTTGACTTGCTTTGGCGTGGCTTTTTCGGTTTCTGCTCATCTTTAGCACTATCTTTACTCAATTGATCGGTCGTTTCCAATTCGTAAGCATAGATTCAAGTCTCATCTTCTGTCATGATGCGTTCCATTTTGTCTTGATAGTTGAAGAGCGTACACTTCAAAGCGGAGGTGTTTTTCTATGAAGCTCAGCTTCCATGAAGATCCTTTCGTTATTTCAACACGGTCCGCCAGATCTTAGCCTGCCAATCGACGGTTTTGGAGCACCAATTCTTTGATTTTATTGACGAGTAGCTCATCAGTTGATTCTCAAAACCTAAGAATTCACTTGGCAACTGTTCCCAAAAGAACCTGTATCGCAAACACTAATTAGTATTTTTTACAATTTAGATTGTAGCTTAGAGTTTAGATTGTAGCAGTAATTTTCTTGCACTTGCCATTTCGTTCCGAAACGTTGCATTTGTTTTACCATTCCATTTCGGTTGTTCCTTTTGATTCCCAGCAACGCTTCACCTGCTCTGAAGTTCCGCTCTGCCGTTGGATTGTTTGTGTTATCCATTCGCAACATCAACCCCAACCTGCGGACGGAGGTGTCCGATGGTGGTCCGGAACAAGAGCTCACCCCCAAATCAGCATTCAACTGTTAATGAAGTAGATCAACCGACGGTTCGATTCTACGCTGTCTGGGGTTTTATTTACATTGTCGGTTGTCGGTTTGAAAAAAGTGCACGAGAAAGAGCAGCAATTCGATCAATTTAATGCAGTTAAATGTCGGTGAAATTCTTCTCGATATTTTGTTCAACACAAACACACACAACCCTTGATATGAAAATGTTCTCTCGAAACACAAAACGAACCTATTCCCGTTTGCGTGAGCACCGTACTTGAGGGGCAAATATTTATCCGAGCCAGATTGCAACGGAGCCCCGACCGGGGACCATATTGTACATATTTATTTATGCTCAATATTACGTGCAAAGTGGATGCTATCGATTCCGGCTCCGGCGAGACGGCGAGGGGCGGCCGATACCTAACCTACCTCAACAGCGCGGTACCGT
>NC_071285.1:31044501-31051131 GCF_943735745.2 Anopheles bellator
AATCGATAAATCCAGCCATCAGATTCCCCATCGATGAGGTTTCCGATATGAGGGCGCAAAGTGGCGGTGTTAGCCGCCCCCAGGACGCGTAGCCTAGTCCCACCTAGACCGGCAAAGAATTCGCTTCCGTTCTGCCGACGGAAGCTGAAAGTCAAACACCGGGCTTGATAGGGAAATTTTCTCACCTGCCCGGGAAACTCCTCGCCCGGGACGATAAATATAGCCCCGTTCCGGTCCGTATGGAGCGAACTGCACGTCGCAAACAGATGACGATCTCCGTCTTCGCAGACGCGCAGGTGGTGCAGTTCTCGCGCGAAAGGACGAGCGAGCGGAACCGTCGACGTCTGGGTCTGGGGTCTGGGGTTTTTCTTGAGCAGACGCTTTGCGACGGCGTCCCGCGACCGTCTCCGACACCTCGCTGCAGGAGCCACCCACTGTGCGGGGCGCTGGCCAAACAACCCAACTACGTTAACTGGAGAACTACTGAGCACATGTCAGAAGCGAAAGATACCGTCTGCAGGAAGATTGATGTCTATCGAGTTTTTAGATGTATAGTTAATCATCACCGTCCTCTCGTCGGCCCGGCCCCCGGCTCAGTGCAGCAGGCGCGAGGACCCTTCGCCAAGCACGACGTTGAACGCTCAGATTTCCATCGCCACCGCCACCGCCGCCGCCGTACGACAAAGTTTGTTCCGGTCCGGAAAAAAGAACGATCATACGCGCCAAAGTAAAAGTAAATATACCGGGGCAAACTTTCAATAAGTAACATTAGAAATTTTGCTCCAAGAACCCCCCGGCCAACACCGGTACCGGTCCTGGCCCGGTATCGGCACAAAAAACAACCTGCGATACCGTCCCGACCCAGACCGGAGCGTAAGGTGTAAAGTATTTCTGTTTGCTTTGGACTACCTCGGCCCGGCCCTCGTTAGTTACGTTGGGTTTCTGTGGATAATTGAAGTTGTTTTTAGTGGTCTGTGCTTAAGGAACGAGTTAATGGAAGGATTCTGCTGCTATTTGCCATAAGGAACGTGATCGAAAAACGCCAGTCTGCACCATCTGGTGGTGGTGTGAAACTCGGCAAGGGAAAGTTACGGGAACACCCGATAAGTGCAGCAGGGTTTTCTAGTGAATGGAGTCGCATGGTGGCTTGTTACGGATGCTTAGTGCGAGCTCTACGTAGTTTGTATCATAAACTTGAGTAAAAGATGTGGAGATCCGAATGTGTTACGGGTTTTTGGGCAAATTTGTTGCGCAATTGGCTAAGAAGCAAATGAAGTTACTCGAATCTTGTATTGAACGAAAATAGACAATCGTTCAAAAGTTGAGAAATTCTGGAATACTTCCAAAGGCTGTTCCACAATCCCAGCTCCTCCGAAATGTTTCAGTAATACAAGCTTCAGGTCCTGCAACTGAATGGTGCCTGTTGTAGCGGGCCGAGATTGTGCACCGGTCTTACGAATCCATCTCCTAGCGACGGTCATCGTCGAAATCCTTTCCTCCTCCAGGCGAACTTGGCCGAGGTAAAGGTGACAGACATTGTTCTTTCGCCCGACTTTCTTCATTCATCATTCTCAGCTTGGCACGGCCGGCCGGCCAGTCTACGGTCCAGACCCCGTCGCTGACAGGGAATGATGTATTAAATTTTTTAGAACCACCAAGAGCGGTTTAGTTTACGGCGAAGAAGCAGTTAGCGTCGTCTGGCGCAGGATTATATTTTGGCAATTTCTGGCCCCAGACATTGGAAGCCGATACCAACGGGCATTGTGTCGAGCAACGAGCCCGAGCCGTGCGGTGCATCCAATGCATTGACGCAAATCGAGAGGTTCCGGTCGATGCGCCGAAACATGGCCGAAGAGCCGAGGAATCTTTTATAGTAACGTCCGGGAGCAAAAAAAAAAAACGAGGGGAATTTCGCCAAAACATCGTCTTTGCGGTGTCTGCCGCAATCGGGAAACTGCACCGCCAGCAGCCAGGATGGTTAACCCTAGCGAGCAGCAGATTGGAGATTATGCTGCCAATTTACTTTTCCGGCGACAGCGCAGCGGCTCCGCCAAATGGCCGCCGGAAGCCCTCCGGTACGTCTTAAATTGGAATAAAAAATTCACATCGCGGGAAGGAACGCGGGCCGGCTCCGGTTGCGGAACCGGGGTGAGTTCGGAGATGCATCGACAGGGAGTCTCGTTAACCACTTGCAACGCTCAAAACTTCATCCTGCCGGTCACGGGAAGCCAGCCGTCGCGGGCCGGGCGGGGCAGTACGATTTCGCCAAGATTCTCTGAATAATAAAATAGATCCCACGAAGAAGCTGGGCCGTCGGCAAAGTCTCTCTGTATATGTGTGGTTCATCTTGAAGGTGCCTCCAATTCAACCACATCGCTACAATTTCCAGTTCCACCAGCTGCAGGATGCTTTCTTCGACCCCGGACCCCTCCGTGGCTGGCGATGTCAATAAACCACGGCACAACCAACCACCGGGAAAACTCACCCCGGGAGCCGATGTTTCATTTCTTCCTTTGCCGCAGGATGTCCAGTCATAAGCGGAGGACCGCTCGCTGCGGGATTCCATGGATTCCGGTGGTCGGCACCACGGGACAGAGAGGCAGTAACAATAACAACATAATTAACACTTCCACTCCTGCACGGTTTTCGAGGAGAATTTCATTAAATTTATATACCTCTTATATTAATAGTCTAGACGGGGTTCGCACGACGAGGTCTGCCCCGGTTTTCGGGGTCCTCCGATCGAAGAGACGGAAGTCCACACACACAGCACCATGTGGAGCGGGCCAAACCACAGAGAGCCGTGCTGGAGAAGTTGGCCCGGCGAAGGGTAAATTAGCTTCGAAGCGTCGCCGAAGCAATTTGGGGCCCTGCTGTCTGCCCATCGGAATGCCCGCCGGGGGTTCCAGTCGCTTCGGATCCGGTGTTCTTTACAGTTGGTGTGCTCTCATTTAAAACTTTCGTTCCCCGCTTCCCAACCTGCGGGCCGATCCTTCCTTCCTCCCCGTGTGCGGTGGTCTGAGAATGGTTACAACTTTTCATGTGTTTGCTGGAGACGCCACACACTCCGACGGGACGGGCCAGGCAACGAAGGCCAGGGACTTCGGCCACCGAAGAACTCTTGAAGGACGAACTTCACGAAGGGGCCGCCCGAACCACCCAGCTCGCTCCAAGGCGGTGGAGACAGACAGACAGACCGGGGCGGGCAGAGAGCCGGACGAAGCACAAAGTTGACCGCGGGAAGCAGTGGGCGCCAAGCCGGACCAAGTCTCTCAGCCAGCCAATTGGTTGGCTTTTGGAGATTATCGTTAGGGTAGGTCTTGCGAATCCCTGGAGTGGCTCGGCGAATATATTAGGCTAGAAAAAGTGAGTCGCGATTAAAAGTCCATATATCCAGGTCCAAAGAATACGTCTTCTGAACTTTATGATTTGGAAACTCTGCACGAATACATAGAACCTACAGAAATCGGTATAGATTTATAATAGTTTTATTTTGATACAAAATTGTGCTTGGTTCAGTCCTAAACCCCTGGAATTATGGCCAGGCTTATGGTCATCGTGTTGTCTGTGAAGCTGTGGAAACCCTACTGGACCTCCTGTGCTATCTGACGGCCACCAGCCCAATTTGGGATTCGAACAATTGGGGACCGGCCCGCCGGCAGTTAACCCAAATATAACAACCTATCACGACGCGCTCTGTAAACGGTCATGAACGTGGGTGGTGGAACTCCCACCCCCCCCCGACCCGCGAGTGGGGAAGGTTATGGTTCCGGCGAAACGTCAAAATAATGCTAAACAAGCGCAATACTCTCTGACTAACGGACAATACGGAATCGCACCGAAGCATATGTTCGCCGAACGGCAGCGCACAGCTATATCATTGTTGGTCTGGACCTCCCACCCTCCCACCACCACCCACATCCTGTTCCAAAAATGACGGAGCGCGCCCTCACTCACACAGCGGCCAAGGAATGTGATGCCATATTGGCGTTTGTTTTTTCTTTCGCCTCCGGTTGTCTGACGCTACTGACGCAGGAAGAAGAGAGCGTGAAGCAGTGCCCCAGACGGGACACGATCCCCAACGGGCGTGGTGGGGTTGGGAGGTGCGGCCAGGGTGCGCTGCGGCGGTGTCTGCGCGTATGGCGGGGTCGTGGTCCGGTCTGGAACTTTGCTCGGGGAACCGTCTGGCGGCAGCGTGGAAGGTTGAGGTTGCCGCCGCCGACAACGGAACGGAAGGAAGATGTTTATCCAAACCGCCATTGCCCCGTTCGCCGCTCGGTCGGCGGCTAATGTTTGTGCTGTAATGATCGAGAGAGAGAGAGAGAGAGAGAGAGAGAGAGAGAATGCGTCATCAACATCATCGGAGCTGCTGCATCGGAGTGTCACATGGCTGGCTAAACATTCGTCCTCATTAATTATCATATTAAAATTCGCCTGCGTTTTGTTTTCATCGCATTCACTTTATGGACGTGAATTAAACGATCAATAATGGGACATTGTTGTAAAAATAGTTTAGGAAAATAATAAGAAATGTTTAAAGTAGTGGTATAGAGAGTGAAGTGACAGTTTTTCGATCCAAGCATCCCGAGTGAAGGCAAGATGAAGAGAGTCATGTTCTCTCTCTCGCTCTCTCTCTCTATTTTTGGCTTTTTATCGCAATCCAGATTGGAGTTTCTCGTGTTTTTCGCTGCGTCGGGCGAATTTTGCGCACTTCTCCTAAACGGGCCCGAGGTCGATTTTTTCGCGATAATTCCATTAGACCCGTTCGCTGTTCTTATCGTCTCGCCGACGCGATGTTGCTAGAAAGAGTGTGTCTGCATGAGAGCGAGAGAGAGACACGAACAGCAACGAAGGAAAGGCGGCCATCTTCGTTTGCTTCTTCTTCGGTTCCTTCGTTTCGGTGCGCCATTTCGGCGTCGTGCGGATGATGAGTAGGCGAGCGAAAATAACTGACCTAACCTAACTTTTTTTTCATCGAGCCAACTTCGCGCCCGCGTCATTTACGCCATTGTGGGCCATGGGGCGTGTGCATAACGGGCACACACGTTGCTTTGTACCTCGTCCAGCGTCCAACTTTTCGCATTTTTGGACGGTTCGCGTTGTTTGTTTTTCTTGTTCCCACTGCCCCATGTTGGTGAAATTTAACGCCAATTGAAAGTGAATGATAAATGGAGGGGCTTCACTTACACCACTAGAGGCCGACCGGAGCCGAAATGAGGTCAGCGTCGTCAGTGCCGCGCGCGGATCATGTGTGGGGGGATCCTGCGAAAGGAAAAGCGACGACGGGAGCGAGAGAGAGGGAGACACGAGAAAGAGAAGGCGCGAGAAGTGTCACCTTTGTTGAAAGTAAAAATGATCGATTTGAAGGCGAAACGATGACAGCAGCTCCTGGCTCTGGCGGGGTGGTCATTTCTCACGAACCGGAAGTCGGCCGGAAAAGAGGGACACCACACCGACCGCAGTCCATAACAAAGAGAGACTCTTGCGACGTCCGTTGAATAATCGGCCCGGTACTTTCGAATACAATCGCGTCTTCTCGTACTTCCTGGCCATTAGTTAAAATATGCCACAAATTATTTGTACGAATGCCACGAAGGAACTGGGAGACTGATTTGGGATTTGGGACAAGAAACAGTGAAATCTTAATAAAAATAGACCGCGGATGAATCGGATTCGAATGTGGCAGTACATGATCAGTTCACCTGACCTCGCCATCGGAGATGCACTACTGTGGCCAAAAAATAATGGCTAAAAAATAATTCAATGCGTTATTCTATAAAGCGTCCTCTTCGAACCTTGTTTTCGATAGAGCCTCCTCACCGAAGGTCTTATGCTATGCAAATTTTATTTCGCACACAAAATTTAATAGAACTGCGATGTTTCAGAGAATATGAAAACCAACGAATTCACTTTATATTCTGTCAAAAAAGTAACGGGAAATTGGTGTTTTTATAGAAAATGTTTAATTCGATTTTCGATTTTTTGTGACGTTATGTTGCTACTCATGTCGCTCACTTGCTGGATTGTTCATTATATTCGGAGCTTCGATAGAAAAACACATTTTTATGTTTTGAAATACACTTTGTTATTCAGTATGGCCTTGCTGAACCATATCAATTCACTTGTTCTAAGAAGACTCCAATTTATAAATTCCATCCTTGAAGTGAAAAACTGAAATGTATTCAAAAAACACTTCCCCAGCTGGAAGTCGCTAAAGGGCAAATCTGGTATACACGGCGGATACTTAAAAAAATGGAACATTAATTGATGGATTTTTGCCATTTTCAAAATGTTCTTGTCTCTTGTATTTTTTCTACAATTTCAGATGTTGTGTCTGGTTTTTGACGTTTTTAACAAGGATCGCCTTGAAGGCAATTACGACCACGTTTAAACCCAGAAACCCCTCTTTCTATTTTCTAATTTATTGCAAAGAGTCCTTATACACATTCAACATTTGTCTTCAAATTTCCTTTGCTTTTAAACCTTTCAAAATTAAAAATTAAATCACTCCACGTTACTTGATATTTTCCATTGAAAGAATAAAATTAAAAAATGTTATAAAATAAATAAAAAATGTAAAGACCGATTCAAATGAAACTTCACGTTCATATGTAGAGTGTGCCAATATAA
>NC_071285.1:31051631-31053331 GCF_943735745.2 Anopheles bellator
CGCATCTTATCACGTTTTTGAAATCTCACTCGACCGAATGGAGCGGGCCCCATGGTGGGAACACTGATCTACGACAAATTGGCAAAAGCGCGCTCGGTCCTGCGATAATCCTTATCGGCTGTTTACTGGCCGGCGGTAGATGATAAGGTTACCTGCAATCGGGGGGGGGGGGGGGTGTTTCAAAGTCAAGGCTCCGCAAACGCCCGCAATCGACGCCATTCGCCCGGCCTATCTTGCCATCGGGCCACGGTACGTGCCTCGACGGGCGTCGATCTTTTTCGCACGACAACACCCGGTGTCCCGGGGACCTCGGATCCCGGCCAAGATATCGCCCCCATCTGGGGGCCAAAAGTTAAACAACTTCATCAGCCCGCGTCAGGTACACTAATGGCGGCCTACTTCCGCGCTCGCCATTAACCCTGGCCCCGCCATGATCGTCCAATTTCCGCGAAACCTCTGCGAATTCTGGGGCAACGAGGGCTGCGAAGAAAACAAAAACCCTGAGGGCTTAGCCGGGGGCCCCCCGGGGTCAACGGCACTTAAATGATAAGAAGTGAAACCAATGAAACGCGAAGGCGCCACTCTTGGGAATCCACCCGTCCCGAGCGACGTGGACCAGCGCTTCCGGTCTCGAGGCTGATTTGTCAAAATATTTCTACAGATACTAAAACGGGGGGGAAAAAACCGGAGGCGAAAAATGGGTCATCCGGCGGGAGGACGGCCGCCTGAATCCTTCTGTCTGTCGTTAATGAGTAAACAACTTCACGCATCTGGGTCGCGTTCATTATCTTATCCGAAGGCGCTACTCTACACCGTCATATTTGGGGTGCCAGCGAGGAGTCGTCCATGTGGAGCCGGGTTTCTTTTTCGCCTCTTAAGAGCCCGTCCCGTCGGGCCTTCCTTCGCTCCCTGACCTACCCAAATGCATGCTTGTGGGGCCGCTTCCGTGCGTATTCCAAGGTCGGCGCCGGGCGAGCTTAGTTTCGTGTCTGACATTGCGATAAGCGACCCGTGTTTGTTGCTCGATAGCCATCCGCGAGACGGCCAGACACGATGGCTTAACACGTTTCCGGGCCGCTATCTATCTCCCCGCGTATTGTGATGCCGTCTCCTTGCGGGTCCGAATTCGATTCGAGCTTCGAAGAGGTCGTTTTTCGTGGTACCGTGACACTGCGGCGGTACTGGGTGTCATATTTTGTAAACAAATTTTCCCCCCGGTCCCCTCCCTGGTCGCGGTCTGTGTGGTGCAGATGTTGAGCAGATGCTCAGAAAATGGCGCACGTTGCTCGCCATCACGGCCAACCATCTCACCGTGCATCGCAGCGGCACAGATGCACGGAGAGAGGTTAATAACCATGGCCTTGGATCGTCAGCCGGCGATGGGGCACCGTCTGTAACACGGTGGCCAACAAGTAGCGGGAATTTGCATCAAATTATTTTGTTTTTCACACAAAATTTGATACAAATTTCTTGACATCCAATTTTTGGGATCGACACAAATTGCCGATGAGCCAAAGCACGTCCAAGCAAAACGGATGTCAAGAATTGATTGATTACTCAAAATGGCCGAAATTTTCACCAAACTGGGTTGTTCATTATATTCTCGAGCCTCAATATTAAAGGGCGCTGCTACGAGCCTAACTTTTTTTTTTGTTATATTGGCACACTCTACATATGAACGTGAAGTTTCATTTGAATCG
>NC_071285.1:31053531-31093276 GCF_943735745.2 Anopheles bellator
GAGATGCATCAAAATCGATTAGATTGCACAATTGCATCGAGTGCATCGGCAATCCATCGTAAATATCAATAACTATCAGGCATTGCGCCAGCAGCATCACCATGCAATCATCAATTAACGTACTCCAACCCTGGCCACCGCTCGACTTGCCGGTGCGCGGTGCCGGTGAATTCGCCAGTACTTATCAGCCTTTGGTCCAAACCGTCAGCATCCGAAGTCGAAGTCTTCCCGGTGGCAGCGGTTTTTCGAGGCCGCTCGCTAAATAATGCATTAGTCTGTAAGTGATGCCCCGCAGTATCCCCGTTTCCCCGGAGTGGTCGACCGGAAGGCATCGAATGCAAATGGTCGGTTCCATTCACAGCTGCATGACGTGCCGAGACGCAGGAAAAGAAGGAAATAGGATGCGGCTAAAAATGAATCGCGCGGCATTGATCTAGGTCACGATGCGTGTACCGTGGACCGTTGGACCCTTGGACTGCAAAATATCGATGCTCATAAAGAGCGGACGGAACACGACGATCCACACAAACTCCGCAGAGATCCCGGTCTCCGTATCTGGCTGAAGTGATACACACCAGCCACTTGTCAATCCGCTCGGATTCTTGATAAATCATTTGGACTTTTAAAATCTTTCGGACTCTATCGTTCAATCGTTCAGAAAATTATTGGTTCGTTCTGTCAAACCGCTGTCAAACATTTACCCAAGTCTCTTCGGATGGTTGTCCAACTCTTTTGAGCCGGTGCTGAACATTTTTTGCAAAATACTAGCAATAATAGATTGGTTTTTTAACATGTGTTTTACGTTTTATATAGTGGGCCCATTCTGGTCGTTTTTCGATGCATTCGTTCAAATTGTTCATATGTTGTGGGTAGGGTATTTGAAATAACTTTTTCACCAGGTTTTGGGAGCTTGTGGTACACCACACCTTTCTGGTCCCATCGGAGACAGAGGATTGTGTTTTTGCCGAATCGATTTAGTTTTGAAAGCGAAGCTGATGGTTTTCCCGGTCTGACCCATGGTTTTTGTTTCTTTTTAGGATTCTCAAAATGAATCCATCGCCAATCACAATCTGATGGAGAAGTGATTTCCTTTTGTAAGGAAAGAGCTTTCCAAGAGCTTCAAACATAGGGATATGGCGTATTGGGATACATTTAACTGATCCTCGAATTGTTGTTGCGTTTGTGTGTCATTTTAGTCACAAAGTTCTTGTAGTTTAGCTTCCTAGACCTTTTTTGGGGTCCTTCGACGCTCTTTGCTTGTTACGTCAACATCGAAATTTTTTTATATTTTTAAGCGCCAAAAACACTGAGATCTTACAAAAACATGCTTCAACAAGTATTTGATGTGATTCCGTACCAGTTTTCTTCAGCATGTACAATAATCCCTGCAAAAACAATGATCCCTGCAAAACGTCATTTTCAGACACAAAAGTCTAAATCTCTTCAAACCTCTAACCTCTAAACTCTAAAGTCTAATGGTTGCTAAAAACGCATAATTAGGAAGACCAAATTGACAGCTAGAGCCATCTCTTAAAAAGTCTCATTTTAGACTTTTAGTCCTGGTAAGATATTTTCCTTACCTTAAGTGAATTACGTTTACAGTATGAACTTTGCGATTGGCTTGGGTGACATAAAAAATATCCGCTCTTATGATTGATTCATTCATTCATTGCACATGGATTTACAACAACAAGTGGAGAGATTAGCCGTTAGTGTTTACCGAGGGGACGCTCGTCGATGCCACGTGACCCCCGTTGGTGTCCGCGAAGTACCAATGTTTCAATGAACCTCTGGTCTGGCAGACCGATCAAGCTGAGAAGAGCTGTGGCGCAGCGATCGATTCGGCCACACCAATACCTTGCCGATTGCCATTTCAGGGGACCAAGAAGACCCCCGCGCGGACCTGATAAGGAACACACTGGTCAATCCGAACGACGACGAACGACTTTCGGAACAAACATTGCACTTCGGGCGGAGGCCAAGTAATTTGTCGATCGTGACACTAGACGTAGACGGGGCCCACGAAAGCTCCACTATCTCGCGGGCTATCTTATCAACCCCGTACTGTGCAGTGGGCATGCACCGGGCATTTATTACGGAATGCAGTTGCAGCCTGTGCAGGTTTTTATTTTGTTTTAGTTTCGGGTGCGATGCTGGTACTTGTTTGGGTTATAACCGAGCACCGATCGTTTTGACGTCATCTCGCGCGCGCTCCGAAATGAGGTCAAGGAGATAAGGAGAAGATGATGGCAAAAAAAAAATTGGCGTTGCTCGACTGCCGATTCGTGGAGCAAAAATTGAACGGCCCGGCGAGGTCGCTCCCTGGAAGGAATAAATTCCACGAGTCACGGTTTCGCAAGTGAATTACCGCAACGTTACGGGGAGCTGCTTTTTGTCTACTTTCGAATCGTAAATGACTATCAAATTTCATGCCTGAGGAAGCCCCGTAAACAGGCGTATTAAGGTGCGCCGTGTCCGGTTGGTGTCAGAGGATCGGCCAGTTGCGAAATCCGCCGGTCCGCTTAACGATGACACGCACCATTGCAGTGGAATGTTCTACAAAGTGAACGATCATTTGTAGGGTAATGCAAACTTTTTCGTCTGTCACCTGAAATCCATTTGAATGGTGGGATGTAGTGCAATTAGGATGTGCCTCAAAATGCATCCAAAGTGTTAAATCGTGATATGGTTAAGATCGCTTCGTTTTAGGTCAAGGAAGCGTTCGAGACCGTAGCCACTTATCACCCAGGCGTCTTATCAAGTAACACCTATTTCACAACACAATTAACACCCGCAGAGAAGCCCCCTAAAATCTCGCGGTTGATAAAATGGTGTGTTCTAATTTCGGAATGCACTGGCAGCCGCCCGCTAAGAAGTGCATGCACGAAAAAGTGCAACGCAGTTATCAAAATTTACACCTCCCGGCACTCGGATGCGCCACGGCACAGCAGATGCGTTCTGACCTCATTTCGGTCGGATGGCGAAAACACGGAAAAAATCGATCCACGCCACACATTTGTGTGGCGTACCCTTTTTTTTACCTCCTGCAAATCGTGTGCACAGTTGTGCAAAGTGCAACTGCATCAACCTTCTCCGACTGGCTGGCGTATCTAATCGTTGGCCCACTTCGGCGAGGCTGACTGTCGTTTTGCAAAGCATTGTTCCAAACATTGGAGACTTCAAGGGGAAACTGTTAGAGGTCTTTCGTGACATTTGTGTCATTGGTCAACTTAAACCATTCTTTAATTTTTTTACTGTCCCCAAAGAATGATGTGTGGCAATGAGATATGAGAACCTTCGAATGTAAACATTTTATAAATATTATATTTTCATCAACAATGCTGAAGAGAATTATTGTAAATTTTCAGGGAGGCCCAACGAGCGTTCTTTTCTTGAAGCATCGACTTTTGAAACGTTAAACTTCATTCTGAAAATTGTAAACATTTAGCAAAATTTTTGAAATTTACGAAATAGAAACTATACGCTTGCAGAAAGTTGAGAAATATAAAAACTCATTCTCATTTAACCTCGGTGGTTATGCCAATAAGCAGAATTATAGTTTTTGGGGCTCGAAAAACTCACAAGAGAAGAAAAGTCGTGCAAGAGAAGCCAATGCACCTAAAACGAGTGACTGTTTAGGTCTGACGACATCATCGGCCGCAGCATGAATGAGTGAAGCCGCTGTAACCGTTGATGGGGTACACTACCGAGAAATGTTGTCTGTTGTCCGGCGAAATTGAAGCTGAAAACTTGGACTACATTCGGTTTCAACGGGACGGACGCTACGTACCATACAGCGACTCATTTTCTGAAATCAAATAATCAGAAGAAATTGTGTTGTGAATTGGCCTCCAAGAAGTTTGGCATTTGGCACCATTAACTTTGAGAAGCATTGAAGGATCAATGTTAGGCAAACAAATCAGCAACTATTGACGACCTCTAGACCGAAATTCAAATGGCTATTTCCGAGATAGGACCACAGACAATTGAAAATGTGGCCAGCAAAATTGGGTCGACCGATTGGGCCAGCCGTGGAGGACACTTGACCAAAATTACTTTTCATAAACAAACTTTATGAACTAACCTTGCAAATCTGCAAGCTTTGAACACTATTAAGGCCGTTTTCTTTTTATAACTAAATGAAATCCTAAATATTGAATGTCCCACCCTGTTGTTTTCAACATCTTAAGCTGTCGCTGAAGGAGATTATTACGCCAAGAGTATTTTACACCGATTTCTATCATACAGCGACTCATATTCATAAGTTCATAAGTTTGTTTTTGGTACGATAATCTTGCTAGCAAATATAACCGAAAGACCAACGACACAAGTTCTGTGACGGAAACAATCTGTACAACTTTGTCAAAAATCCGAAAAGTTTACTACTCGTACACTCTTACCGGCGGCGAGTGGTCGGGCTCGTTGCCAAAGTGTACCGTCGGCCCATAAATGGCAGTGGCTTCCAACTGGCAGTCCTTATTTGATAGTCAAGTCGAGCCGGAAATGGCTAGCCACGTCCGGTGCAGGAGTTGAAAGTGATTGTGACACAATAATTTGAAATTGTTTTGCTAGAAAATTGCAAATCCATCGCTGCGGGGCACCGTCGCTCTGGCTAGAATATCGTTAGGCCACTGGCTCGGATCGCAGAACCGTGCCACGATTGCAGCAGGTGCGCCGCGTGTTGCGAGAAACGGGGGAACATTTGAAGAAGGAACTTTCATTTCACAAAGCGTGCACAATCCCGATGCCCGGTAGCTCTTTCGCAAAGCGTGACTCTGGGAGCTGCCGACCCTGCCGACTGCCGAGCGAGGCGAGAGGCTGCATTGCTATGTCTTTGGGCACAGCACTCGGAGCATGGGGCTTGCCATCCATCAGGTTCAGGATGATGTCCGGGCAAAAGGGACCGTTTGCCGGCTGCCTGTGCCGTTTGTTGTGCTTTCAAAAAGTTGAAATACTCTCGGGGCGATTTTCCTGGCCGCCATCGTTTGCATTTGATAGCGCTACGGTTCGGTTTCGAACGGTTCGGAAACGGTTCGAAACGCTGTTGTCACTTCGTCGGACCCGTCCGGCCACAGTCGTAGTCGTAGTCACACGGGGCGTACACACTGTTTTCCATGGTAGAATTGCCACTTAACCCGCCGCCCGGCAGACGTGTCTAGTGGATTCTCTGCTGCACCACCGATGGGGACCACCAGAGCCAGCATCGCCCCGCTACGGCTTAGACGGCGTTTCGAGGGTGTCAGCTCCGGACTCGATGAAGAATCGCAATTTCCTTCGTTTCGTGCATCGGGAAAAATATTGACATCTTCCCGCCAACGCTTACACAGCCAACTTTTTACTCTACGTCGGGTCTGACGGCCCCGGCAGTCGATACTATTATGCAGCCGACGGGTGATTGACCATTTTTGTGTCGGACCAAAGTCAACAACTTCGGTCGGATGCTCTTGGTATCACTTGGAAGGTTCTCGTTTTTTCTTGCTAGCGCTCTGATCTTTATTTCAGCGACGGGCAACATCGGATGTTGACACAAATTTTTACCACGGCGTTCAAAGTCGAACCGAATGGCTGAAGAGTGTCCTGAAGAGAGTTTCCCAAGGGTTAGGTCCAGATGTGGAACCCATACTTGAAGCATTGCATATCGCGGCTTCACTCGTTAGTAGAATGTTCTGTGGACGTCTAACCTCGTGTTTGTGCGATAGCAATACAGAGTTTCTAATTTTTTATTGGATTATTTTCTTGATTTTTACTATTCTTGAGTATTTATTCATCAATTGAATCCCTATCAGATATTATACAATTGCAGCAGTGTTTTTTTCCAATCCTCGAAGCAAAAAAAAATATCAAAAAATCTTTTTTGTGATCTTGTTCAGCTCTTTCGTCGATCTCCTCGTCGAATCGTAGCGTAGCGTCGTCCTTTCATAGGCTCTTTCAGTTTCCGGAACAAGAAAAGTCACAGGGGCCAGATCTAGAGAATGCGGTAGCTTTGGCATTATTAGTGCGTTGTTTTGGCAAAGAAATTCGAACAGAAACCACGATATGTTAGCAGAAGCGTAACAGCAAATTTTGGGTTTCCCACAAATCCGGGCGTTTGTGACGGATTGCTTCGGGCGAATTGCGTAAAACCTGTAGGTAATATTCTTTATTGGCTGTTCTACTCTCTGTTCTACCCGTTAATAGCTTCACCATAAGCCACATTCCGGAATCTGACCGCCTAATTAAATTTATGTTTCACACAAAGCATGACACACATTGTTTGCCATCCATGTTTTGGAATAAACAAAAATGGACCCAAAGCCAAAACCAAATCCAAGCTAAACAGCGTGGTATTGTGAAGTCTGAGAAAACAATTAAACAGTTTTTGCTGACATATTTGATAGCAAATTGTCCGACCATTTTCCACAAAACCGCTCAACAGTTGCCATTTCTGATGAGAAACTATTTCCGTTCTCCAATCGGGATCGGATGAAACTTATTCCCGTCGTCGTATCTTGCGTTCCGACGGCAGAACTGTCAACTGTGCCCACCGTGGCCTTGAACTTCTTGAGCTTGAGCGCTGCGCGACGGCCAAAGTAGCGCACGTCAAGCATTAACCCGGCGATGCGATCTGTGCCAGCTGCACCGGCGTCGGAGTTGTTCGCAGCCATAAACTTCTTCCTCGGCAAGTTCTTCACGCCGGGCGATTACTTTCCCAGTTCGGTGTAGTTCCCCCCACCCGACCGGGTCCCTGCCACTCATCCAGCAGGGCGGTTCGTTCGTTCAGCCACATGCTTTCTCATATTTCCGGTCCGTCCGTGTCACCCGGCCGGAGACCGGCAGGGCTGTGGGGAACGCGCGATGGAAGGATGACTAATAATGTAGAACCATAATTTTATTACAGTTCATTGGCACTATCTCTTGCAGTGCAATGAGTGAGCTGCATCGCTGCTGCAAATGTTTACGGCACGCAGCGGGGCCATGCCTCGTCGGAGCTCGAGTTTTGTGTTTATATTTCCCAATGTCAATGTGATTGATGAAGAATTCCCGGCCGCGCGGATGCAGTGCCGTCGACAGTGGTCCCGTCGGGCTTCGCCAATATTTGTCGGCCGCAACAGGGGGACGATAGTGGGACGACTGTCTTCAACTCTTCCCCCGGTTGTTGGACGAATGCGCCCAGAGTCAAGACAAAGTGCAGCAACGTGTCGCGGGTCTCGGGTTTTCAGTTCACGCCTGGGCGATCATTAAAATATCCAGAATATCCCGCCGATCCCTTGATCCCGTTTTTATGCAATTAGCGTAACGACGGACCTGCTAAAGTCTGACATTAGCTGCCGATGAAACAACTATTTGTTTGAAGTACTATAATCCTGATCTCTACTACGTCAGACAACGCAAAAACAGTGAACCAAATGAGTGAACGCATTGGAACCAATGCGTCTCTTCCAACATCTGGCAACGGATGTAACACCAGGACTGGTGTTTTCGGCTGACACACTCGGCCATAAAAGATAAATTTAACTCAGCGTAAGGACACGGGCACACGGGTTAACGTCCACGTCGTTCCCGCTGACAGGAAGTTGTCTCAATCGTTCGTCGGTTCACCCCAACTAAGGTAATGCTGATTTTCTGGCCCACCGCGTCCCGTCTTTGGAATTTTCCACCGACTCGTTCAGAGGCCCCCATGACAATGACAAAGCTGCCACCGTCCGTCGGTGGTAATTTGTGACACTTTACATTTGCAGCGGCAAAACCACGCCACGCCACGCTGCACGCTGCACGCTGCACCGTGAGGCCTCCACCGTGGGGTTTCCTCGGGTTTGGGGTCGCGAAAAATGATGGACGTCTCTGGGCGGGGTGAGGCCAGTGCGCGACACAATCGATGCCGCGATTTTCCACCGTGCACCGTGGAGCCGAGAAAAACGGAAACACGCCAGCAAAAAGGAGGGAAAAAAGAATTAAACGCGTTCGGTTCAACCGTGAAGCTGACAGTTGGCTGGCTGCCTGGCTGAAAGTAATGGGAAAATCCATCCCATCTGCCACCACCCGAGGGAAAACGACATTTGCGTGATAATTCGATCGACCGCAGGAGGGCGCGCGGGTCGCTGACCTCGCTGTCGCAGTCCACACCGTTCTAAGCCAGGCCCCAGGGATTGACCAGGGAGATGAAGTACGCTGGTGCAGCGTGGCGTGTGATGCAACCTCCGCGAAAATTTGGACCCAAAAATAAACCGGTCACCGTCCGGTCCTAGGCAACTCGAAGTCCGATGACCGCTCGGTGACCGCGCGATCGCTAATGTTGCCCGATGCGCGTGCCGTGCTTATCTGCACCCGGGCCCCCGGGTCATTGGTTGGCCGATCTGGCAGGCTCGCGTTATGATTTCTGACCACCCGAATCTTGACCGTGAATTAATGCTTTCCGGTCGATGACCCTCGGGCGCGCGCACGATCGCGGCCGGTCGCGATCGCCCAGCAGGGAAGCACTTCGCACGCAGACCAGCACGCAACGGGCGGCCAACGAACGGGATGTAGTAAGACACACCACGTCAAATCGTGTGTGATCGTGGGGAGGTTGCAAGGTGAATGTCCTGGCTCTGCATGCTGGTCGGTCGGTCGGGGAGCGCGGCAGTGCCTGGCCAGCATGTGTTTCTTGAAGTTAGTTTCACAAAAGTTCAGCTCACAACAACCGGAACATCAAAATGCAAATGGCACCCAGCACTGCATTGGAGTTTAATATCAATTTAGAGTGTTGGTAGCCGTTGAGTGACTCAATCCACGAACTGACGTTAGAACTGTTTGACCATTCGTCTTCTAGCCCCGAGAGTCTTTTTTCTCCAAGTCTTTCTTTCCATGTCCATAAATTATACAAAAATTAAAAAAATACTAAGCATGATCATGCTCTATCTTTTCGACTTCGATGACAATTATGAACTGCTTCCATGCATGGCTTGGCAATACCAATTTCTAAGTCTGGATCAGATTCAAATCGGGATCACTCAAATATGTAGCAAATATGGTAAAGAAGCGCACCGATGCTGCCGCTGGGGGGATCGGACGGCAGTCACCGAAAGTTAAACCCGCGGAACCCAAACACGTTGGAACCGATCCCTGACCCGCGCAATATTTTTGCACAAGGTCATCTATTTTTGCGACTCGCGGGCTAGCGTCGAACGGCGGTGAGCGTGGCCCCGAGCCATTCGATGAAGATCATAAAAAACGGTGCGACGAACAAAACTCGGCCATACGAGCGACGACGCGACGGACAAAACGATTTATCGCGAAGATTTTACGGGCCCCAAAATGTGAGTTAGCTAGAGGGAGCGGCAATCCAGATTGATCCAACTCAGAAATTGATTACAACTCAGAAATTCTTTGGTTATTATTCCAAATTTACGCCATCACCATTAAAATAATCCCTGCTCTATGCGATACATCTGAGTCTACGTTTGTTTCTATTTTCGAAATGGTCCGAAAAGTTCTTTTTTGGAATAGTCTTCAAGAGAATAGTCTTCGTTTTGCCTCCTATCTCAACTATTGGATCGGTTTCTTGAGTTTAGCCAGATCAGCCAGAAGTCACATGGTGGTGGAACAATCCGGGTCGAGTTTGCGTCTAAATGAGCACGAATTGTTCACGAAAATGTGATGCAACAACTTCTTCGTGATGTAAAAACCAAGAATAGTCTCTAAGACCATAAATCGGTCTTTCCGGTTCAAAAATCGGTCAAACGCGCACGCTAAGGACTTCCAACATTCAAATACAGCCTAGGCTAGAAAAAAAAACAATCTAAAACTCTGAAATCGCATTGTGGCTCTAGCTGTCAATTCGGTCTTCCAAAATCAATTTCTTGTCGAAGCTTGTTTTCGGAAGATCGCCGGACTTTGAGTGGTTTAAAAAAATGAAAATGGCGATTCGGACCTTACAACCAAAAGACGTCTGAGGACTTCAAAAAATTTCAAGGACGCTGAATTACAAGTACTTTTGGACGAAAATGACACGCAAACGCAATAACAACTTGCGAATCAGCTAAATCGGAAGGCCTTGGGAAAGATCCAGAAGATTGGAAAATGAACTAAACAAACGACTTTCTCCATCATATCATAATTGGGGATAGAAAGTGGGTTCATTTTGAGAATCTTAAAAAAAAATCATGGTTCAGTCCGGGATTTGGGGGAACCGATTATAATTCATTTTCACCGATGGGACGCGTACTGGCTGAGCATTACTTCGATTCCTACGAGGAAGTCGAAAATTGTATGACTAGTAGGTTTGCTTCAAAAGACGACTAATTTCTTTCGGCATGGAATCTCCGCTTTACCAGACAGATGGGAGAAATGTATATCTAGCAATGGCACATACTTTGAATAGAGTTTTCCATTTCAATGCAATATACATTTGATTTCTATGAAAAAAATCAGTTTCATAGTCTTAGACTTCGTAGTATTCTTCGTTGAAAGTTTGGCCATTTGTAAGCAACTCTTGAAGCAGCACACCACGATAATTAAAGAAAACTATTTCCTGTGTTTTTTGGCTACAGTAGTTTTTTAAGTGACCTTTCGGCAAATCGGTTTCCAGTTTCCTTGTGCCATCAAGCGCAGCACATGAATAATGTATGAAATGTTGGTGTCCGAAAGTTTGTCAATAGTTCAACTAGTTGTCAGCTAGTGGTCGGCATTCGAGAGAGAAACGACAAGAAAATGGAACGATGTTTGAAGGAGGGTTCACGTTCATTTGCTTGAAACTTCAAATCAACTTTACCGGCCAAATTCCAGACAATCGATTCAGTGTTGTAGTCAATGTAACGGAAACAGAACCGTTCGCTACCTCAACGAAACTGGAATCGCCCGCTGACTTCGGCTCAGTTTATTCCTAGTCCATGGCACAATCCCTGCCTTTGATACACCCGCAGCGTCGCAGCGCATCCATTGGATCGGGGTTTTAGTAGTTGCGGCTGTTTCCAACGTTTTTTAACGGATGCCAAAAGTGAAATATGTTGAAATGAAGACTTTATTTTTACACTTCCGCCGTTCCGTCTTGCGCAGATTTTTATGACCCACACAGCTTGCATATTGGTAGTTGGCGCTGTTGGCTGCATCTCCTGCGACGGCCACTCGGGTCGGGACATAAACATTAATTCTTACGTACAAAAAAGGGGGGCCATAAAATGGCTCCCATCAAATTCGCCCATCCCGCGGCAGCCTGAAACCGTCCGAACTATCAATTGTGTGCCTTCGGTGCAGTGTAGATCCACGGTGGGTCCCCACACAGATTAGCATCTCCATTTATGATTTCTTCGGCCCGTTCATCATTCCTGTTGCCATTTGGTGTGCTGCTCCCGGTGTTGTGTGGCCTCCACCCCGCTGTTTTATGGTCTCATCTTGCTGCCCTTTGCCCGGTGTCGTCGACCCAAAAGAACCGGGAGCCGTCGAAGACCGTCCTGGACCGAACGGTGCACCGAAGATGCGGATGGTTAGTTCCGGCCGGTCGGCGGCCCGGTAGTTTCCCGACACTTTTCGTCACCTTCGCCGATACGCCCACCCATCGGTTCGCCGGTTCCAGCAAACGGCGGCGGGCCATAAAGAAAGCCTCGGCTCGATTACCGTTCACCAGTGGCTTGGAATTTCGGAAGTAGCCAACCGTGGCGTCTGACCCCCGAGGGCCCTCAGACACTTTCCGGTTGCTCAAGTGGAAAAGCAGCGTAAAGTTGTCGAAATTAACATTTATTACCCTGCAACGAGGAAATGGCGACCGGATCGGGTGGCACTCCCGTGCCGGACGTGGCAAAATGGCAGACGTCATAAAAGCGGCGCTGGGCAGCGGTGGGAACGAACGAAAAAACAGCCACGAAAAGGTGAAGCATAATCCCTGGGCTCCGCGATTTGGATTCGGTGCAGTGCGCTTTAAATTATCCGCGCGTTCATTCGAACGACATTACCAGCTGAGTGGATTGTAATAGAAATGTGCTGTGCACCGTAAAAAATATCCGCGCTGCAGTTAAGATGAAATGGAAAGATGGAGCTGAGCCACCGGCACCGATGGTGGGGCCCGGGCACCGGGAATTGAAATCGTTTTCGTGGAGAATCGTTTAATCAAATTATATCGCTCAACGGAAGTGCATTGAAATGAGCATTTAAAGAAGGTGCGCTTCATTCTGCTTGGCCCACCCCCCGCTTCCGAAGACCGGGCCACTTCATTTAACAATGATTTGGGAACGTTCCGCGTGGCTTGACACGAATAGCCGGCTTACGGGGATAGTCCTTGAAGTGGGATTTGCTGGGTGCGATTATCAATCGAAAAGACGAGCGAAACGAATTTTTGCATTTCATAAAACTCGAGAATAAATAAAAACGACTCGTCACACGGCCGCGGGCAATGTCAGGCGTCACCAGAAACGCAAATGTGCGCTCGTTAATGAGCGTCACACGTCTTCGCGTACGTGACAATAGTCAATTTCCCTCCGGACCATGTGGCCCGGTCGTGTCGGGCCGGTCGATAAATCTGACCGCATCTGGCAATACTGGGCGTGCCACGTTGCACCACGAAATGCACACGAGCACACGTACCTCTCGCGGGGCCGTTGCTCCGGTTTCCTCCGAGGCGAGGCCTCTCGACGTCTCGATGGTTTTACTTCCGGTCAAAACTCTGGCCCCCAGACGTTGCGTTGATTAGAATGTGCTTTGATGTAGGCATAGCTTATACAGAGTATTATTTACAATGTGAACAATAGCTTAATTGTTCGGTTTGTGTTTTGTGAACTTGATAGCAAGCAAAGAGACATACGAGAGCTGTTCAAAAATTGTTGCAACACTTGAATTTCCGTGGGCTACGTATATCCGATTTTCATTTATTTTGTTGGCGTTAGATTGCTACACATCCCAGAGACTTATGGTGAAAAGTTCGGCCATTGTGAAAAATCAATCAATTATTGCAGGTATCTTTCTCCGTTTCGATCCTTCATGTTTCAGGTCTTATCAAGAAGTCCTCTGCTCTTTATTGAATCTATGCCTTTTATCTATTCTACATTGGTTCCTAATCCTGTTCCTATTTGTATTTGTAAGAGTGAAAGAGACGACTGGAGAGACGACGATTACTGCAGTAGTTGCAGTGGTTCTCCACTAAACTTTAGTCCAGTGGTTCTCAACACAATATTTTACAGCCGTTTAGCTTGGACATTTTTTTGGCTCCCTTCATTTACGGAATAAGAAAAAGTCACAGGGGCCAGATCTGCAGAATACGAAATATCCCCGAAATAAAGTTCTAAAACGGAAACGGCTGAATATTTTTCGATGCTTAAACATTTGTTTGAAAGGTTGATTTTTGATTTTTTTAAACAATTTTGGTCAAATGATCACCACAATTGGCTTGGCAGTAGCTCATTCGGCCGACTTTTTTCTGAGTACATTTTCGATTGTATCTGGTAGCAACACGATTTTTTGGCTTAAGGTTGTCGATAGTTGCTGGTTTGTTCGCTTAACATAAATATCGATTGTAGCAGACGCTGTATGGCACGTAGCACCGTCCTGTTGAAACCAAA
Organism: Anopheles bellator; assembly: GCF_943735745.2. Taxonomy (NCBI): domain Eukaryota; kingdom Metazoa; phylum Arthropoda; class Insecta; order Diptera; family Culicidae; genus Anopheles; species Anopheles bellator. The sequence continues at coordinate 31,067,037 of NC_071285.1, forward strand.
AGCCGTCCAAGTTCTTAGCTTCAATTTCAGTTCAATTTAATTTCGCCTAAGAAGTAATCAGACAAAATCCGCAAAACACAGTCAATCTTGTGGGTCCATCGGCTTCTCTTCCACGAAGTATGGGTTTTCAGAACCACAAAAACAACAATACTGCTTATTAACATAACCACCGCGATTGAAATGAGCTTCAATGAAATGTGCTTTTGACGACTACTTTGAAAATAATTTTCTTCTTTTTCCCCAATTTTCTGCAACCGAAATTTTATTTCTTGCAAACAAATTTAAGAATCAACTCTTCAAATAAATATTTAAGCATCGAAAATATTCAGCCGTTTTTGTTTTATAACAATGAATGAAAAAGGCGCTTGTTTGGACACCCCAGATTAATCTTCTTGAAACGATCACAGAATTGATAAGTTAATAAGTCCAGTAAACTGGAACTGGATCTATAATAGACCGGTTGATGCACTTCCTAACGGGCTTAGTAACTCCCAATATTTATTGTTCTACAAACTTTTCGTATTATATGCTGAACATAGGGAATCCAAACGGCCTTGTGCAAGAAAGGGGACAGTCCGACAATGCACAACTTTCCGATGCCTCCGGATACGAACGGCCAGATGTACAGGCGATAGTGATATGCGATACTAATGGTCCTGTTTGTCATCTGTTAGATCAGCTTTAATCTTCTCCCATCGCTCGGTGGTCATCCTGCTGCCGGAGTCTCATTGGTTGCGACACGTCCGTGAAACGTTCGCCATCCGCAGGGTATCTTCTTCAAAGAACCTTTCCCGCTCTCTCTCTCTCTCTCTGTCTCTCTCGCCATTCTTCCGCCAGCGGGACGATGGTTTCGGAATTTATAAATAATACTGTTTAGGAAATTTATGTGACACATTGGTGTAAATATATGTCACTTTCCATGCAGAGAGCCTTTCTTCCGCCGTTTCGATCGGGCGCTGGTTTCGGGGTTGGGATCAGGTTGATTGAGCGGGGGGCGTCCGGAACCAAATCTCGGCGCTGCTGTCAAGTCCAAGTCCAGAGCCCCAGCTGTCGCGACGCAACCGAGCAAACCTCGATGCGCCATAGATCTTCCGGGCCGTCCGGACTGGGGCTGGACCGGGCTGCGCCAATTCCGCCGCACAACGCGTTTAATCCGAAAACGCCATAATGGGGTGCCGATGTCAGGGTGAATTATTTTTATTTTTGCTTATTATTTAATTAATATTCTAACATTACTCATCCTGACGGCGAAGGCTGTGCGTGCGTATGCGTGTGTGTAGTTTATTGGTTTTGTCGCTTGACAATTATTGGCTCTGGCCGGGCCAGTCGGTGAGTCCGGGCGATGCCGAGACACCAGGAAGTGTTCACAAGGACAGGCGATTTTAAATGGGCATCGAAAGGGGTATCCTCCGCGACTCGCGCAACGGCGTGGAGACCAACTTTCGCGGACGTAATTACGTCGACCGTATTGTCAACCCGATGGCCATGACGTGAGGCGTTCTTCGCGTCGACGCTCATCGTGGCAGAATATTTAAAATGATGCGCGAATAATTGATAATTGCGGCGTGCCGTAAAACGTGACCAACGTAGTAAGTCAGGCGGAATTCATTGGCTGAGTAAAACACGTTAGTAGAAAGTTATAAAATAAAATGAATAGATAGAGAGAATGGAACTATTTTTAAATATGACTAGTTTTAATCCATGCAGTTTGGCCTCTGGAATCTTCACAATGCGCTCATAAGATAACGTACACGAAGAAGTAGATGACCGTGAAGTGGGCACTTTTCTTTGATTTTCGGCAACAGCGGCAGTAACAGCTGCCTGATGCTGCCATTGTTCTTGCAATTGCTGTTGCTGCTGATACGTCTGTGGCACTTGATGATGCCGACCAATATATTTTTTGTATTGCTATCTAGCTCACTGTCTACAGGCTTTGGTTCCCATTTTTCCAACAAAAAAGGTCTTGAGAAAAGCATTGCGCTAAACAGCAAGCAAACTAATAAGTTACAGAGCGTTTTAGTAGGGCTATATTGCAGAGGGACAAGAAGGGAACTTGATCAACAAAAGGGTTCTCTGTCCAACTATCGGAAAGAAAGATCAAAACGATCAGCTTACCCCTCCTGCGGCATAGGCTTTCGAACTGTCACCAATGTAGGAAAAACGATACGCCCTTTATTTATCGACGTGATCGGGAGAAATGGTTAATGGCGAGAGCGGTGGACGAGCCCACGTCGGGCACGTCTGCTCGAGTCGGAAGTCGCGGCAAGAAGAGGCAGAATAGACTTCTGATCTCTGGCAGCTGTCAAATTGGCCCTCGCTTGAGTCACATTTTCTTGAGCTGGCGAATCGGTTCAAGAGCTAGCGGCTTGGCTGAACGGAAAAGACAAGCAAATCATTTTCTTCGTCAGTGGTGAGTGATTTGAAAATTACCGTTTCATTTTCAAAACTTCCGTTTCGCGCATCGCTTCCCAGCGAGTTCTATTTCCCACGAAGGTTCCATTTACGTGAAGAGTGTTACGGTCGAAAACGAGTCAACTTGACGCAGTATTTTTCATAGTGCATCAAAAAAATCCTGTACACATCTCATTTCAAAGATGGATTCAAAGATGGCGTCGAAACAAGAGGAGCATCGTAGTAAGATCTTGCACCGTCAGCGCGAAAATCCGAACTATACTCGCACGCCAAGTTAGCGAAATGGCAATAAGATGAATTATTTTTACAACAATCGCATTAACGCAGATTATGGCCGTTTAATGAACCATTTGACCGTGTTAGCTAAGCGATGCCGAGCGTGACTTAATCCACGATCATGTTTGAAAACAGCGTTAACCCTAATTGCATCAGTAGACATACCAAGGGCCCACTGTCCGCCTCCTTATCAAACTGTGTCGCCTTTCCAACGGAACCAACTTTCAAACTTATTGATTGTTGATTAACGACTTCTCACCCCTCGCCGCGATTGTGCTCGGTTTCTTATCCCGAAGTGTACTTTGTTGATAAGCTTATTGTTTGCCAAACAGTTGCAGCAGTTATGCTGTGCCATCCGCCCTATCCTTCCTCAGGTGATGAAGGAGATTCACGAAGTCCCACGCTCTCTCACTATCAGCGCACTCGCTATTATCGCACGGCACCGTTCTACTAAATCAAAACAATTTTGCCCAATGGGCTGATCTGACACTAATGGCGCATGATTTTGAGCGCAAATAAATCATCTTAACATCGCTTGTTTCTCCACGCTGGTCGGTGGTCGGTGGTCAACTTATGCTGCCTTCGGCGGATAAGGTTGTGAGTTTTGTGTTATGTTCTTTTTTGCATTCGGAAGAAAGACGGCCACGGCGCAATAATTAATATCAACACACCGTTTTGTAACCAATTACCGCGGTGATCTCTGTGGGCCAAGGGCACCACGGCCGGCGGTGAACATGATTGTTTCAAAAGTTTGTGGTTCCTTTCGGCTTGTGTCGCTTGGTGCCTCACGACCTCACGATCGTTGCCAAGCCCGTAGCATTCCGATAAGCATCGGTGTCGTTGACAGACAGACAGTCATGACGGGAATGTACGCAGAATGTTTGTCATAAAGTTGATAAATTAATTGTACCTTGTTGTAACTTTCGGTAATGTGATATTTTTTGGTCCGGTAAACTCCGGCGAATCTAGTAATAAAATATCAATCCTTGCCCAAGTCAATCATGCAAGAGGTTGCAATAGTCGGACTCGAATGACGGTAATTAAAAACTCATTGTACACGAGTCTTAACGTGGTGCAGTGTCCTTCACGCGCGCGGTGGGCTTCGTTACCGACGGACCGACGAACATTGGCGGTTCTGCGAACGAATGCCCAGGCTCAGCTGCTTCTCACTCAGCTGTTTTTTACACCGTTCTTCGTAGGTGGTGACAGACAATCAATCATAACTGTCACATTGAACGTGTGCTTTTTTGTGAAACACTCGGACAGATCAGCGGCGATAATGACCGCAACCGCTAACCTTCGATCGCACGTCGCGTCCTTTAAGGAATGATCGTGTTTGTTCCCTACCCTTTTTGTAGCGTAAAGTTAACTTTTCTATCGATCATGTACCACACCACAGCTCGATCGGTGGATACGATAAGCCGAAAGGATTAATTAATCCGCCGTGACGATTTACGACCAGCGCGTTCACAGGGCTGCCCTTTCGATGCGTTGCGGTCCATTGCGAGGCCCGAGAGCTGTCTTGCAATGTGTAAACAGCCTTTCACGCCCCTAGAGTAAGATGCTAGACCAACAGAGAGTGCAGACTCCGGAAATTTGTGTAATATTTTCACTGTGCGATTCCCCGCGAGCTAATGTCTTTCCTAAAAGCTGCCATTGCTGCACTTTTTTTCTGGTCGGTCTCGGTCGGCGTTCAGCGAAAGGGACAACTATTTACATTTTTATCCCTATCGGGTGGAACCCCGCCCGGGTGGAAGGATATTTATTTGCGGATATTATTTCCACCGGAAACGGCGCGTCCTGCAGCTCACCACGCGATATCTTGCCGTTTTGGGGACAGGAAGCCGGGATTCACCGTACGCCAGCGAGTTTGGCCCTCGTTAACCCAACACACACCGGGGTCCGGGGTTCTCTCATCTGCATTTCTGGCATCGGGCCAACCATTTCGAAGGGGTTTGGGGCAGCGGTGGGTTTTATTATCCGCAGGAATATCCCGAAAATCTCGGCGCTCCTTCGGCCGGCGCAAAACATTCCCAAGTACCATAGTTTCGCCGGCGACTCACGGAGATCACGGTTTGTCACGGCGTGTTTCGGGTCGTTCTTTCCGCACCGTTGGGAACGAGCTGTGCTCTTGTTTATCTTTTCCAAATATTTTTCTGCTCACATTTTTTGTCCCGTTGCCTTTCCACTTACAACCACATGACACATCGCGGACGCGCCGGCCCGCCGACAAAATGTGCCCTCGTGGTGCGGGTTTCTTATGCAAATTTGTGCTACTCGAAGGGCGTAGAAAAACTTTTCTTGACTCCGTTCCATAAAATTCTAGTTTTTCGCTAACCCTTTTACGGTTCCCCCCGGCCCGGGGCGGGGGCCATCCTGGGTTCTGGAGGCAAGAAGCAATTGGTGGGCAACTTTCAATTGCACTTTGACGAATCTTTAAGCCCCGTTTTTGCGCCGGTTTCCGGAGATTTAGGGAAGCAGAAAGAAAAATGAAATTTTCGGGACAGTCTCGGGCTGACACCAATTTTTTTGCGTGTGTGTGGTTGGTTGACAACGTTTCTGTTTACACTCCTACGCCCGAGTTGGCTTTCCGGCGTCCGGAAAAGGGAGCACACTCTTCGACAACAAGTTCATTGGAAAAGTTGGGCAATTCTTCAAGCGCCACACCTCAACTTTCGACCGTGTGGTGGGCAATTTTCGTTTCTTTCGCACAAACTTTCAAAGTGGCCCCAGCGTTGGGCCCGAGCAAAAGGGGAGAAGTTCTTTTAAGGAAAAAACCAGCCCCGGCCCGGGGGGCTGCCATTACCGTTGGTGGTGCTTAAATATTTATGAAAGTGCAGCAACTTCCGGGTGCAGCGAGTCCTTGGAGCCCGCACCGCCCAGCCATTCAGTTTTTCTACTTGTTGCCGGAACAGTTGCTATTGTTCCCATGGTTTATTGTTTGGGACGTTGTACTGGCGAAAATTGACGGACATTCAGCGTCTCGGGCGGTGCCGAATACTTAAAGTTTTTTACACAAAATGGCAGTGTTCGTGTCTAGCAAATAGTAATAATTGTTGTAATAAATATTTGTTGAGATTTTGGCTGTAACTACCGATGATCACCGATCGGAAAGCGAAATCATTCACGATCTTCAGTTGGTCGACTGCATAGGTAGAACCGATCATCAGGATTGTTGCAGAAGGCCTATTCGGACAGTCCATTACGACGAGGATTGCATTTTCTTGAATGGCTGGTTCGGTGGCGACTTCTCGCGTGCAGTTCTCGTTCGGCCGAAGCCGTCGACCAGCTGATTGCTTTCCCAGACACCAACAGCCAGCCGTTCGTTCATAAATCATTGAACGACCGCACCGTGTCGATAAAGGGCCTCCGACTTCCCACCCAGAAAAAGTATGGTGACCATTACTCAGTACGGCGAGCAGCTGCGGCCCGCGAAACCTATCCTCGGGGTCCGTAGGGAAATTGGAATGAAATCAATAGCACCATTTCAAATCTCGGGCCCTCGGGTCTAGAATGGCGAAAAAATCCAATCAGCATGCCGTAGATTTTCGCGATCTTTCCCAAGGATCTTTCCGCCGGCGCACCAAATTCAACGCAACCGATGCCGATGTGTAAGACGCAATGGTGTGAAGATTTACGCCACCGGCCGAAGGAACCGTGCAGAACCGTGTGCAGCTTAGCAGGCTTTAAACTATGAATTATCGCTTTTTAACCGCTATTTCAATTAGCGAACCGCTTCCTGAGTGTGACGGAAGGAGCTGCGCTCGGAGGAGATACGACGGCGCCGCCGCACACGCACCGTCGGCGCAAAGTGCAAATGCGCGTACGTGTGGTTGGCGCATGTCCGCCCCACGAACGCCGACAGGACTTGTGGGGGGGGCGGACGAGTGCCTCTCGGTTGCGTTGCAGTTTTGACGCCGTCAGCGGCGCTACTCTCGTCACCTTCACGTGGAACGATTTGTGATTCATAAATAAGAGCACAGAAAGAAAGGAAAACGCAGGGAACCGTTTTATTAATTATAATCATAGCCGCACTGACATTGGCCATGATTTCTGAGGCAACCCTGTGTACGTGACAGACCGGGGCTTGCACCTCCTTTGGCCGCATCTTGTGCCTTGGCTCGTCGAAGTCGAAGCACGACAACACGGCCACAGCCACAGTCGTGCAGAGCGACTCTCGTTAATTGCACGTCTTCATGCCGAGCAGTGCGGTGCGTGACCGACTTAGTGCCGGTTAGAATTAATTCAACGGATTCAACGGGTTGCCATCATCCTCACACTTGAACCTTTTCGATGAAGAAGCCACTAAAGAGGTACTGAGTGCAGTTCTTCGGTAAATGAAGTCTGCGTAGAAGAATGCGACTATAAAGTTGTACTGCAGTAGTACAAACATAAATATTTTAAACATTATTTAATATATCAATCAAGTTCAATTAATATCTAGTCAATGTTTTCGCCACAGATCTGAAACATTTTGAATATGTAATTCGTAGAAGTACTAGAGTGTTCAATAAGTTTTGTAGTTCAATAAAGCATGGCCCACTTAGAGTCGGGAACAATTGCATGATTTCTAGCAGCGCCTCTGGTGGTCGGATTTCAAAAGTGTTGATAGTCATATCTTTATTAAACATTCGACTTTCAGTGCCGAAAGTTTCATCTTAGTACGTGGAGTTTATGGAAAGTTATGCTCAGTTGAGCTCGAAAGAAGAAAAATAATTCTGCACAATCACGTCGACAACCTCACTTGGTCTACTTTAAAAATCTCAAACACAAAAATTCGCAAAATCAACTATATATACTGTACTTTACCGTTTCTGGGAACCCAAGTAGATTGAAATATTCAGAGTAGACGTCGTAGTGGAACATACAATCGGCAGCTGAGCTGGAAGGTTTTAAGATCAATCGAGGCAAATCCTGGACTTTCGGTTCTGGATATTGCAAAAAATATGGTACCAGCAAAAGTATTGCCCAGAAGATCTGTCTACGAAGAGGCTATTGCTTTTTCCTTGTATGTAAGCATCCAAAAAGGACACTTAAACAAAATCTAGTCATTAAAACACGCGCTTCTAATTGTACGAGAGGGTTTTGACGAGGTAAAACGGATGCTTGCTTATGGACGACGAAACATACGTGAAATTTGATTTTGGACGGCTTCCTGGACCAAAATTTTATCTCGCCACGGCACGGGAAGATGTCCCCTCCAAGATCAAATTTGTATTCGCCAAAAAATTTGCGCAAAAATTAATGATATGACAAGGAAGTTGCACCTGTGGACAGAAATCAAGGTTTTCATCACAAACACGACGATGAACTCAACTCTACACAAGGAAGAGTGCCTCAAAAAGCGAGTTCTATCATCTATTAAGTCACACAAAGGTCCGGTAAAGTTTTGGCCTGATTTGGAAAGCTGCCACTACAGCAGGGATGTACTTCTGTGATACTTTTACAATAAGGTGGATTTCATCATAAAGGATATCAACCCACCAAGTTGCCCTAGACTCTGCCCAAATCGAAAATTATTGGGCAACAATCAGTAGGAAGTTGAAGATGAGTGAAAAGGTGATGCGGAATGCTGCAGAGATGGCGAGAAATTGGAACAAATTACCCGCTGAGGTGGACCAGAAGATTGTGCTGAAAATTATGGCGCCCATTCCAAAGAAAGTTAGTGATTTCATCCGATGACCGACATAATAAATTTCTGAAATTTTTCTCTTAAAGTACAATAAAATACCTTCAATTTGACACCTTGATGTATTTCCTAAGTCAAACCAACCCCGAGAGCTAATGCAATTGTTTGCGATTCTAACTGGGCCATGTTTTATCAGGAGGCACTGCAATGAGTCCTTATTTTTTTGTTATGTTGGTACACTGACTATAGACGTACACTTATGTTATAGACGTATGTGAATTTTCATTTCATTTGGCCACTTAATTTTTTTTACAAACCATTTAGTATCGATATGTCACAGTATTTATTATAATGGAAAAAGTCAAGTATCGTCCATCGATTGAATTTTTAGTTTTGGAAGGTTTAAAAGCAAAGCAAATTTATGGGCGATTGTTGAAAGTGGACAGAGACTCTTCGTCTTCAATTAATACAATAGAAAGATGTGTTGATGTAGTTAGACGTGATCGTACAAGCTTTGAAGATGATTCACTGAACACCTGAAATCGTGGCGAAAAGAAGAATCTCGTATTGGAAAAAGGCATCTAATTGGGCATCTCTATGGGTGAGACGTGGGTCTATTACCGTGAATCAAAACAAGAGGCTAAGGAGTGGTATGAACCTGGTTATTATGGCCCAAAACGAGTTCGTGTGTAGAAATCGCCCAAAAAAGGTGTTGGCATCAGTTTTTAGGGATGCGAATATAATTTTGTTAGCGGATTACTTGCAAACTGATAAAAAAATAAATTTCGATTATTGTTATAACTCTGTAGACCGATTGAAAAGGAGCATTCGTGACAAAAGGCCCGTTTTGCATAAGAAAAAAGTACATTTTCTTCAAGTGCAAGGAAAACCTTTAAGTGCTTTCAATCTTTTCACGTAAACTCTTTAAACAGATCACCTTCGCCACAGAATATTAGCAGCAAAATCGAATGTAATTATTGAGTTAGACAAGGAACTGAACTGAGTAACTCCTGGACGAATTCTCGCCATCACTTCCAACCAGCATAATCCACGGAACCACCTTGAAACCCGCAAACTATGTGCGGAAATAATGAGCAGAAAGCATCACAGACGTAACAACTCTATAAAAAGGTGGCAGTCGAAGCTCGATTTGTGCAATAATTCGTTTGTCTCGGACCATTTTTCAAAACCAATCGTCATCATCGCGCCGTCATCTGAAATGTGGTCCATAAAATCAATCGCACTCCGTTGGCTTCTCTTCGTTGACATTCTTTCACTTTCTTCGCACGGCAACCATTACACACCCTGGACCCTGGCGGATTTTCCACTTTCGCCGATTCCGTTTCAATTTAATTGGAATTTTCCCAGGCGAGCGTCAGGGTGAAGCTTCTCTCTTTGACGGTGCCATTGGTGCCACAATCCCCGAAGGTTGTGGTACACACTACACCAGGCCAGGGCCGTACTCATTTCCGTAATTCGAATCGAAAGGCATTCGCTAAAGTGAGCCTGCGAGAACGGTGGTGGAGTTGAGAGTTGGCGGACCCTCGACGAAACGGGGTAATTCTCGGTCCAACATTTCCGCTGAGTTCTACACTTTTACCTTGGAGAGCATTTTTAGTTTCCCAGCTTTCCGGCGGCCACCGATGGTAACAATCAACCTCATGGCAAAACCAATATTGAAGTGTTCCCCTCTTCGGTGGAAACATGGCGCACGGCGCGGCAACTCCTGCCACGGGTCTGGCCCGTCGTCGTCGACTTCTAGTGGCCGCGAGTGGAAATCTTAACCAAGCAATCTCGGGACCATTAAATGGCTTCATACAATGAAATCTAGTTTCCGCTGGCGTTCCGGTCCAAACCGATTGAGTATGGTCGAATGCAGGAAACCTATGGTTACGTGATTGGACCTCGGAGCGTTTCGCTCGGAATGGCACCACCACCCGGAGCATCGCATCCTTGCGGTCCGATCTGAGCCAAACTGCCGTGTACGGCGTAATTGTCGATAAACTCGTTATTCACTTCTAGCATTCTTTCGACGATATGATGATAAGCTGACCCGAGGGACACCAGGGCCGCGTGCTAGGTCGAACTCGAAGAGGCAGATAGAGGGAGGCAGAGAGAACGAGAGAGAGAGAGAGAGATGGAAAGAGGAAACTCATCGAAAGGAAACGAAAGGAGAAATCAGTCGGTGCATCCGGCGCCCATAGGACCCTCTACAGAGGATTCCGCGAAGTGTGCCCCCATCAGCGATGACCCCAACCGATGCAACACTCCTGTAAACTTCCTGCCCAACTCCCCCCAACCGGGACAGTGCCCGGGCCCGGATCATCAGACAGCGTTGAGTTGGAGCATCAAAAAAAGGCACTGCCACGGGGTCGCAGATGTCTTTCGCGAAGCGTTATTAAATGCCCGACGGTCACTGATTTATCGGTTCCGCCCGGTTCCCGGCGCGCGGACTGGCGTGGTTCTACGGCTGCCCTTCATTGGGAATCCGGTGTAAGTCTCGGCCCTGGAAGGCAGACAATTCAATTAAACCTTCGTCGACGCGATGCCCGTCGAAACGATGTTGTTAGAATTAGTTTCTTGAAGTGCTTTGTAGAATGTTTTTCGTTTGATTGGAGTGGTTTCGTTTGATTGAGCTGACAAACAGACCAACTCCGTGGATGGGAAGCACACGAAACATGCTGGGTTCGGTACATGGGATGAATTTTTAAAACCTACCGAAGCCTTAATGGATGGAAAAAAGGGGGTATGTTTTAATTGTGCCCCAACAACTTAGTAACGACCCATCTGAGTGTTATCAACTAATCAATAGAGTTTTAAAATTTATGATTATACGTGCTAGAAGCATCCGATTTCCTTAATTTCGTTGCTGTATTAGGTGATTACAGTAACAAAATTAGTTAGATGGAATGTACAATTGTTGATGGTCTCGAAAGAGACGATTTCAACCAAACACATCACCGCATTATCATATTTGTGTCCCAAACGTGTGCATTAAAAAACTCACCTCTTTCGAGTTTGATAGAGCGATTGAAACTGTTCTGAAAATCATTTCCTGATTCCGATATAATGCACCATTGAGCTTACTCAACACCAACATGTAGAGAATGCAAAACTAAGTGCAAATATTTGTGCATCAAACAGGACAAAAACGGGTGCTCATCAAAATGGGAGCTGCATTTTTTTGGTCCGTTTCGGGTTGGAATTGTATTTCTGGCTTGTGATGCATTCGCTGCACGTACTTCAGGCTCGGCACAACTAGCGTGGAATAATACACATAGAAGCGAGGCTTCCCAAACACGGTTAAGCCCCCAAACAGTTTTAAAAACGGCTATAAAATAAACCATTCACAGCAAATACATGTTGTGTAGCGGTGCCCTCAAGGCCTGGAACGCAAACACGGCCGTGGCTGATGACGAAAATTCATAAATAGTCGAGCTCAACATCGAGATCCAGGACGGGTTAAAAAAAAGGGATTTGTGGTCCGTTCGACGTGCTGTGATGTGTGAGTTGGGCGCATTCTAGAGTAATCCATTCCATTAAATGAAACTGGAAAACCCATTTTTTTCGATTGAAAATCGCATAAAAAAAGTTGTAATCAAACATTTAACAAAACAACACAGAGAGAGGCTCGGAATAAGTTCGGCTGTTCACAGGCCATTAACGCTAATGGTTCGAATAGGCGAAAAACTGAGGATTGCATTCGTAAACCAAATTTCCTTTTCGCTTCTTGTTTCGTGTCACATCCGGGCGTTTAACGGTCCAGTTACCTAATGTGGACAACCCGGAAGAGAGTTTTCTGAGGTGAATTAATTTTTCAGAACCTCACGGGGAAGTGAAGGCGCTGAAGATGGACGATGCACCGACGCTCGACGCTAATCTCGAACGGCGAGGGATGAATGCAATCTTCGAATGTCGCGTTTGCCAAGATCCTCCTCGGGAAAAGGATCCTGAGTGCGTCTGCATTTCGGTTAGTTTTTGGCATCTTCGTCTTCGCTCGTAAGTTTCCCCGTATAGCGAAATAAAAGACAAGATGCATGAAAGTCCCCAACACGGCTAATGCTGATTAAATTTTTCCTAAGACTCGGCGTTTTTTTTTTTTTGCACCGAGCCATTCAATTACGGGTTAGGTTAGCCGGCGGCGGATCGATGGAATGGACGGATGTTTATAGCGCGGGTCGATTTTGGTCCCGACCGGACCGAGGACGATGCTGGCGCACCGTTTTACGAGTCTTCCGTTTCGGATGTGCGGTTCGAAAGCTGAGTGAAAATTCAATTCCGCAAACAGGCGTCCACTTGCTCCAGCCATTTCCGGTCCCAGCCGGCCGGCCGGCCGGCGTAGGTCCCTCTACCAGCAAGTGGTAAATATGTTTGAAGAAGCAAATGACTGGATCGTGTAATCCCACGTCAGAATATGCAAACCCACCCAGCTCCCGCCACCGGCTCGGCGACCCGTTCTCCAAACACACAACCCGGTTCCGGTTGGGTGCACTGATGCACATAACCCCTCTTTGGTTAGCCCCTAGCTCCGTGATGCAGTCCCAATCTATCGCCGCCTCAGACAAAGCTGGCCTCACGAAAATAGCTCCACGATGATATTTATGCTGCCTCAACCTCGCCGGGTGCGGGTTTATTGTTCTAGCTGATGCTTTCGCTCTTTCGCTGCCACTCCGGAAACTGGCTGGCAGGTGTTTGGGCTGATGGGAACGGGAACAGGATCGGGCAGCTCAAACAAACTCCCTTCTGGCTGAGTTGACGATGGATTGAAGCAAATCAGAAACTGATGCTTCCAGCGCCCGTTCTTGCCCGTATTCTAAACCATGCTCCCGAAAGATTGTTTCACAACCTGAGGGTATAAGCAACTGGAGTAAGACGGTTGAAGATCATACAATAAATTACTGCAATAAGTATTTGTACCAGTACAGATGTGCAAAGTTTGAATCTTTATCTTTTTTTAGCTGTTATTTCGCAAACTGTTAGTCGAAGAATCTCAGCACGAACCCTTGTACTAATATACTAATGTAGGGAAAAGGCGAACATTGAGCGACTTCCATGTTTTGAGAATTTCAGTTACAGTTCCATAAAAAAGATAAATTAACTATGACCAACCCGAATTTTTAGCCTGCACTTAATGAAGTTTATCAACTTTGGTAGTATAGTAAAAACGCTCTCCACGTTGGTTTCACTAGCTAGTTTTTGCTAGCTTGATCGGTATATTTATTTTAAGAAAACACTTCTATGTATTACGAACGCCTGGTCTCTTGTAAAACAAATACAAATTCCCATATGGCAAAAGCAAATTGCCTTAATGTATTAAGTTGTGTTGCCTTTCACGTAACTTTTGCAAATGTGTTGTCCCTCCTATTTTTCTATGATTGAGGTAAAATATGCAAAATGTTAAAGTTTTCAACTCGAACAATGTTCCTTTGTGCAATTTGATGTTTAGAAAAAGAACCTGAATGAACGGTGAGCTGAACTTAATTGATTTCATAAACTTGAACGACGATAGTTCTGAGATTGAAAATATGGAAAATGTTGTCCCGGGCCCAAGTAGAGCACGGATGTCCTTAGAGGAGCTTTGTAAGCGTCAAAAGCGACGCAGAATGAGTGAAATGGAAAATTTATTGAATGACAAATACAGAAAGAAAGTGTTTGAATTGGTAAGGAAAATGCTGTGAAAAGAAGTCTAACTTGTTAAGGCGCTTAGGACGTTCACTTGTTAGGAAGTAGATAATATCGATATGATTTTTGATAAGGAAATCAGTTTATTAATATTCCGTTGTGTGTTTACACGCATAAGGGATAAGATTTTTTTTTCAGAATTTCGAATTTTACAGATGACTATCTATTGAAAAGTCAACTATGATTAGCATCCAACCAGTTGACATGCCCATTGCATAACTTCGGGCGTTCAAATACCTTAAAATATCGAAAAAGGCTAATTTAGTATTCCTGAACGCGTGTATAAGAGACGAAATGTTGAATTTGATAAAGCCACATGTGAAGCAAACAACACGTTTAAAAACATACGCAGATTCCTACTGAAACCATCAATGTACACTTTAGACCAATTCACTTTAGACTGTCTTACTAAGCGACAGGAACTACTTAAAAACAAACAAACAATCAATTCAATGCAATAAAGGAAAGCAAAACGACAATAAAGGTTAAAGAGTTTGTGCACGATCATGGATGGAAGCTAGACAATATCAGCTAATTGAAAGCAGTCCATTCAACAGCACTACTCGACGGTTTCAATTAAATTTTATTTTTACATCATCACTACTGTAGTACCTGCTATGCTTTGTTTAATTAGGAATAATTGAAAAATGTATGGCTTTCGAACTGCGAAGCGACGCTAAGAATGGAAATTTAAACCGTTGATTCATCTTCACCGGGAAACGGATCCTATAATTAAAAAGCAAGAAGCGCGATATCCATGTGTAATTAATTCCATCCGTCAGCGTCGCTTTTCCTCCGAACATATCGGAAACAGTTACACCCGGTCCCGCATTACACCCGAGTCCCGAGTCCCGAGTCCCGAGTCCGAGTCCTTTGATAGGAGCAGTTGGGTTTTTTTTTTCACCTCACCCATCAATCAGTGGGATTTCGCAAAAAGTTGCGTGTGCCGGGAACGATGATTATTCGTTCGGCATCGCGATAGACGAAAAGATATGGCAGAAACGCAGCCCGCGGCAGAATCGCTCAATTAGTAGTGCGCCGGTGGAATGCCCCGTACCGTGCCGTGCGCTTCTTCCGAGTTCCGCGCCTTTCGTTTGATGATTCCGTGGAAACTGTGAATGCTTTCCGGCCTGTTGACGTTGGTTAATTACTTTTTCCTCCTTCGCCGCAGTCTTGCGGGAGTTTTCCCGGGAGAAAAATTACCACCCTGGCGATCGGCGGCGGTGCATCGGCATCCATTTCCGGTTCGTCCTTTTTGCACCGAGTGTAGGAAAATTCCGAAATTAAATTTTTGTTTGATTGATGTTTTTAATTTTCCTTCGCAGCCGCAGGATCCACACTCGGGGATTCGTTGAAGGCACCGAACGTGTGTGCCAGCTCGCACCACACGGCGGACAGCGCAGCGGATCGACGGATGCATCGAAAAATATCAAAAAATAATTAAAATAAACCCCCAGCGGGATCGATGGCAAAGGTTATCGGTTACCGCCTGCCATTGTCAGGTTTGCATTATTTCGGTGCCATTATGCTGGTTTATGTATTTATCGGGGACGTGGCGAATATGCTTCAACGCCGGCCAGAACGACGAGTGATTGCATATGCACGGCCAGACAATCCATAAAGCGGTGGAGCACACACCGATGGTGGGACGGTGTTTGATGATGGAAGCTTTGTACTGTCACTGCGTCTGCCGAGAGAGGACATCGTCCTGAACGGGCGGATGGGTTGCGGGCCGGGAGGCGAGATGATAACGCGTTGACAGGCTGTATGTTGGCTCACCCGTTGATCCGTCCGCTCGATGGATGATCATGCGTTGGAAATGCATCGCTGCACATTTGCAGCCCTCCGGTGCACCACATGCACCGGATTTGGCGTTATGTCAAGCGATCGTTTGCCGCTGGCAGAAACTGCAATGCCGGGGATTAAGTTTCCTCAGCCGCAAGTTGCACGTGTACCTGTGTGTAATCAAAACTCAATTTGTTTGCGTCTCCTGGCTCCGTGCTTGATACATTTGTGGACCCACCTGGACACATGGCAAATCGGGCAGCCGAGTCCAGCCGATCGATCGCAATGGCGGGTCGTGTTCGCTTCGAAATAAAGCACACCGGGCGAGCCTGGTGATTAGTGTTACAATTCTGATGAGCAGTGGTCTTGGCAAATATTTGGCTAAGCTTCACTCGAGTTCGGTGCGATCTGCGTATGTCATCTACTATGCAAAAAGGCGCCCACTGTCAGTAGCCACTTCTCCGCTGTTGTGAGTATCAACAGAATTCCTATTGGAACGAGTGCCTCAATTGGGAAATCCTGGATGAAGCGAAACAATTGTTTGGTAGTAAAATAAAAAAATACATTACAGCTTATTTTAATAAATGTTCCTATATTACTGCATATCGATTATTGTAATGGTTATTTATGTGTATCCAATTGGGCGGCTGAAAGGATTGAACCGAAACATTCCCGCAATTACTGACTTCCGGTGAAAATTTTGTCACGTCTACTCGGCATTCAATTTCTCCTCGAAGACGTCGCTCTCACTCGACATTACGTTATCCCAGAGTGCAATCGGATTCACGGTTTTGTTTAATTAAACACGTCTCACCGGTTGGCGGGCTTCAAGATCTGTGGCGCACCGACGGACCCGGAGCCGTCTCAACCCGAGAGACGGCAGTCAACAGAATCGTGACAAAATGAGTTCATCATAAATTCAATTTGTCTAACGCCATAAAAATGACACGATTCGGCGGGTGAGCGAGATTTTCGGTGTGGAGCACCGGCCCAGCATAAACGGTCCCAACCAGCGTCGTCCGACGGTTCGAGGAGACAGAGTTGTGACTTGAACGTACCGCGCTAAGCTTTCAGGGCCATCGCCTGGGCGACGGGCGAACGAGACATCGATGACTTCGGTCCCCGGGGTGCCGGGGTGAATGCTGAGTGCTTATAATTTATGCGCGATCACATTTGACTTCATCTTCACGTTCTTGCAGTCATTTGTAGCGATTGCGCCACGGTCGCCACACCGTGACGTCTCTCGGGCGCTCTGGTTGTTACAGAAATTATTTCCCCCGAAGCCGGGGGCACCATTTTCCCGAAACACCACACCGCCCCAAGTTCGGGACACAAGTGTCCGGATGGCGGACTTCGATCAGCGTAGCCGCCTGGCATCGGGCGGCACCGTGGACGGACGGAGCGGTTGAAAATAATTACATTATTCCATGCATCGTTCCGTGAATGAAAAGAAAATCGTAATCTGATAAATTTCGTGCCTGTGAAACGGTCGGTCCAATTGGGTAGCGGTGGTGTCCGTGCCCTTTGGTCCACGCCACGAAGGCAGCAAACCGGTGAATCAAGAATGAACGGAAAGTGGGTCCGAAAAATTCGTGCTAATCTTCAGGTTCAGGTCGGGAAACAATTGTAGTGGGAATGGAATTGCTAACGGTGACACGATCGGTGTCAGTTCGAATCCATCAAAGGACCAACTATTATGTACAACAATTTACCTGCATTATTTAGAAAGTGCTTCACTCTACCCAGTTTCAACAATTTCTTCAGAAAAGGACTTTCTTGTGTCGGATTTTGTCATTTTCGAATTATGTTAAAGTTTGTTTCAAACCAGAAATGATCTCAGAATTTTTACGAATATTTTTCTTTAAAAGTCGACAGCGATCGTTTCTCGAACTCACATACAGGTGTCTCACATGATCTTGGATACTCCATTCATACAAACATGTGGGCCATTTGCAGATCGTTCGTCTAGGATGATTCCTATGCGATACCAACGTTGTCGCCAACAGGTTAAAGCATGGCCCAGTTAGAATCGGGAACAATTGCATTAGCTCTATCTCTGGGTTGGTTTGACTTAGGAAATACATCAAGGTGTCAAATTGAAGGTATTTTATTGTACTGTAAGAGAAAAATTTCAGAAATTTATTACGTCGGTCGTCAGATGCAATCACGAAATTTCTTTGGAATGGGCGCCATAATTTTCTGCACAATCTTCTGGTCTACCTCAGCGGCCAATTTGATCCAATTTCTCGCCATCTCTGCAGCATTCCGCATCACCTTTTCAGTCTTCCTCAACTTCCTATTGATTGTTGCCCAATAATGTTCGATTGGGTGGAGTCTAGGGCAACTTGGTGGGTTGATATCCTTTGTGATGAAATCCACCTTATTGTAAAATTATCACAGAACTACATCCCTGCTGTAG
The DNA here is from genome assembly GCF_943735745.2 of Anopheles bellator. Lineage (NCBI taxonomy): Eukaryota > Metazoa > Arthropoda > Insecta > Diptera > Culicidae > Anopheles > Anopheles bellator. The sequence continues at coordinate 31,085,240 of NC_071285.1, forward strand.
TGGCAGCTTTCCAAATCAGGCCAAAATGTTACCGGACCTTTGTGTGACTTAATAAATGATAGAATTCGCTTTTTGAGGCACTCTTCCCGGTATAGAGTTGAGTTCATCGTCGTGTTTGTGATGAAAACCTTGATTTCTGTCCACAGGTGCAAATTCCTTGTCATATCATTAATTTTTGTGCAAATTTATTGGCGAACACAAATTTGATCTTGGAGGGGACATCTCCCCGTGCCGTCGCGAGATAAAATTTTGGTCCAGGAAGCCGTCCAAAATCAAATTTCACGTATGTTTCGTCGTCCATAAGCAAGCATCCTTTGTACCTCGTGATAACCTTCTCGTACAACTAGAAGCGCGTGTTTTAGCGACTACGTTTTGTTTAAGTAACCTTTTTGGATGCTTTCATGCAAGAAAAAACAGTAGCTTTTTCGTACTTCTGCTGGCACCATTTTTTTTGCAATATCCCGAACCTAAAGTCCAGGATTTGCCTCGATTGATCTTAAAACCTTCCAGTTCAGCTGCCGATTGTATTTTCCACTACGACGTCTACTCTGAATGTTTCAATCTACGGTATTGGGTGCCCAGAAACGGAAAAGCACAGCATATGTAGTTGATTTTGCGAATTTTTGTGTTTGAGATTTTTAAAGTAGACCACGTGATGTTTTCGACGTGATTGTGCAGAATTATTTTTCTTCGTTAGAGTACAATTAAGCATAACTTTCCATAAACTCCACGTACTAAAATGAAACTTTCAGCACTGAAAGTTGAATGTTTACTGAAGATATGAGTATCAACTTTTTTGAAATCTGACCACCAGAGGCGCTGCTAGAAATCATGCAATTGTTCCCGATTCTAAGTGGGCCATGCTTTAGTTCCAAAGACGGCAGTTGCCAAAATAAGTCTGCCGATGGAATAATAATGATCTCGGAACAACCATTTGTATCGAACGCTACATAGTCACATAAAACATGAGTACCAGCTTTTTTTTAAATTTGTTTTTAATTCTTAAGAGCTTGTAGCTAAGAAAAATGCTGCAGTGGGAAAATTCTCTCCGTAAATATTGTGTAAAACAATTTGAATGATTTAAAACATAATTCCCTCATTGCGAAACTTTCCACAACTCACAGAGTGTTCGTATTTGACAGATTTATGAAGGAATTAATGATACCCGTAACTGGCGATAAAGCCGTGTCGACAGTGAAGTGGGGCTGGCTGGGTCAATTAATTTCCAACATCTCGTAACCTTGCACCGATGTCGCATACTTTTGGGGAACTCGGTGCCTCAACATATGCTGCGGGGAAATGGGCCGTAACTGGGACACCATGTGGAGCCATCCCCACGAACCATGTGGACGATCACCATCGTACTCTTGTCCAAAATGGTCCAACATTTTTCAAGTCATAATTTTTGTCAAAATAAAGGGTCTCGCACCAACGAACCAGGAGGGTGATGTTGAAATCTTCCCGCCGCTCGCTGCTTAGTCTGTTTGTTTTAAGGGACGTGTTAGATTTCCTGCCCAGATCGGGCGCTCCCGAGGGTCCGAAAGCAAAGTCATGCAGGTCCCAAGACAACACGGAAAGCCGATCGGTCGTCGTTGTTGTTCTTTCTATTCCCAGCTGTCCAGTGTTAAATAGGATGCAAACTGTTTAGCTACACCCGGGGAGGTTCTTGGACAGCATGTTAACCATTAGTATTATCGCTCAGATCGTTTCCGAGTAGCTTCCTAAGGCCGATGTTAACGATGGCCGACGGGGTAGTTGATCATCGTTCGAGATTTATGATGCATGATTCAGCGCGATCACCTACGGGTAGTGGGTTAGGGACCGGGTGCCGCGTTTTTAATAAGCTTTCGAAGCCATCGGCTTCGGCAGCGCACGTGTTGCGCGTGAGAAAAACGCCGAATGAGCCATTTTTGTCAAACGAAGCGTGTAATGAATTTGGAAATGTGGCCGTTTTTTCTCGTTTTCATTCAACCGGCAAAGAATTTTACGCAGCAGCTGCTTCTTGTTGTCCCTCTTTAGAGAGCGCTCAATCTATTCGCACCTAGAATGCTATAATTTAACCCCGGAGGCCGAAGAGGTTGTTGCGGTCTCACTTGCGGAACGAACGTGGTTTAGGAAATCAGATTCATTCTATGTTTCATCAAACCGTTTTGCGGTCATGGCGAGAATGTCGCGTATAAAGTGTAAAATAGTTCCACAATTTAAGTTGAAAATATATGATTCCATGTAGAGGGGAAGTCTTCACGAAGAAGATGATGGACGGGACACCGTGAGCAACCCGCTCAGGTCACTGTCTTTATCGGCAAATTACTGTAAATGCGACACTCAAACGTCCAATGAAGACAAACGAGTATCGGATTGATGTATCATTAAGGCTGGCGGCGGTCGTCGGCCTACGGCCAAGATCCGTTACATTCCTTTGCTTGGCTGGCGGCTAATACCGGTGCTCCTCGCCAACTCCCTCCGCCGTTTCTTCGTTGTCTTGGGCTGATAATCGATCCTTCCTTCTTGTTTCAGCAAAACGTTTGCAAAAGTCCCAAGAGCTTACATCGCGGGTTGGCCATCACGCGGAAACGAATCATAACCGGCGTGCAGTATCGGAAAGCTTCACGGCCAAAGTCGTCCGTATTTTCCATAAATTGTCCGACTTTATCATGCGTGGCCGGTTCACCGAGCCGGAAAACGCCGCTTGCAGGACACTGAACCCCCTGTGGCCAAGCGTGCGTGTCCTTAGCGTGAACCGAAGCGATGACGATTGCAATCGGGGCGGGGGTTGATGTATTTACACACTTCACCAAATGTTGGGTCGCGAACCGCTCGCGGCCATGCACTTGCCGGCTACGGCTCGAAAATGCATTCGCGCAAACGGAATAATGAATAAATTTATTAACATTTTAATCTCGTTCTGCTGTTTTGCGAAGTGCGAACGATACGCGAGGAAGTTGCCGCCTGACCCACGGCCGGCCCGTGTAGTCTGCTTCCTTCTTCTATCTTCTTCGGTTGTGAGTAGTTAAAAATCTGCAATACGTCAACTTTCAAATTCATCAATGACGTGTACGCAATTACATTCCGTAGACCTTAAGGACCTTTGGAGGGAGCCCGGGTTTAGGAGCCCGTTTAAAGGTATGAAGGTCCGGTCGCATTATTTCTGCTCGCGCCAGCGCCATATGCTTCGAACTAGCCCAGGATATTTATTTTACATCCTGCCATGTCCTTGCCGACACCTTGCCAATCCGATCCCCGCCGGTGGGTTGCGTGTGCCACGTAGCAGGTTTGTGTATGAATTATGGCACACGAAAATCGATATCCATCCGACGCTGGGTTGGGCACGTTGACCCGCCGGTTCGGACCGGGTCCTGGCCACGAAGACAAACACACACCGGACCAGCGCTGCCGGATCGATGCACCAACACTTCCCGAGCGGCGATAAGTGTATATTTCACCGTTATGATGGGGTGTCCCCAGCCTTTCCACCACGGTGTCCGAGTGGCCACTTCCGTGCGGGTGGTGTTGGGTGGCGAGAGGGCGCACTCCAAGGACCGCTCGGGTGGACGGGTTTTTGCGCCATCGGCAGCGCCTGACAACACAGGAAAAGGATAATAAATAATGCATTAAAGCTGATTGATTGACATCCCATGAAGTGTCGAAAAGCTATTACCCGGGTACCAGCGGGGGTCGGGGAGAGGTGTGCCGAGGGGAACGTATGTGTGTACGTCGGTCCACCGGCTCCGGGAACTCCGAGGGGGTTTTTCGTTTGTTGACAATCCCTTCGGAAGAAATCCTTCCGACACTGGACATCGGGACGTGGTTCAGCTCGACGTTCGGGGTTCGGGTTCGGGTTTTGCGGAAAAGTGTGCGGTCCACCGGGAGAAGCACGGAAAAACCGGACCGGCACGGCAAGCCAACGGCCAACGGGTGGACCGGGGCCTTTCAATGACTGGACGCATCACCGGACCGGGAACGGTCCGCGTGTAAAACGGGCCCGGGGACGGCGAGTGTAAATATGCTTCGACCTGAGAGACCACTTTCCGGAAAAGGTGGTAAATTTCTTCGACCTTAGCTCGCCACTCAACAACGCCCAACGCCCACCGGAAAGCATTTTAAGTGTAGAGTTTTCACACATTGATCTTTCCATTTCCGCCCCGGTCCGCCAGCAACAGGGCAACAGGGTGTCTCGAGTGGAAAGCAGCTTAGGCAGGGAAAACTGGAACCTCCCTGGTCCCCGGGCAGTGTTTTCCGGGGACTCCCTTTCCTTTTCCACGAATTCTCCGCTCACACCACACCTGAAAATTTTCGAAATTACACAAACGCATCGGATTTAACCCAATTTCTTCTTTGGCCACAAATTGCAATAAACTTTTTTACATTATATTTTAAACTTTGTAAAATTGTTGAAAATAGTACACAATTTTTATGCACAGCAATTCCCGTGACCGGATGACAAGTTCCAAGCTCCTTCACCGAAGACGAACAAGTTCCGTCCAGTTATCCAATTAAATCGGATCGGAACAATTAAGTCGTTCGACCGTTTCCCATAAACACGGTTAATTTGCTTTCCAGTTGAAGATAAACGAACAAATGAAGCATTACCGAAGCAAATCGATCTGATTGCGAATCTCGAGTTCTCTCGGCAACTCGGTTATGGAAATGGAACAAATTGGCTATAATGATATGCCTCGGTCCCATCTGCATGGGTTGCGACCCGGGGATAATAAGGCGGACGTGGCTCTAACGCAAGGTGGCAGGAGGCAGTTTGAAGCCGAGCACGATGGAATTATCTTCGTGCTAAGGGCCGCGCCGCATGGGAATGGGCGGCCGCTGATCACTCGAAGGGCGTGCATACCGAACTTTGTAGGACGCCGCGTATTGAACTGATAATTACATTAGTAATGTTCTTACACAATGACAAGCCTGTGCATCCTCCAGCGAAGGGGGTGTCTATTGTATGATAATTTACTTTAAAAGGCGCATTCTGCCCCAGGCTTCGTTCTGCCGGTCGACTGTGTGCGGATGTGACATGGTAACGCATGGCAAAGTCTATTCCAAAGATCATGATTAATGGGATAAAGTTTTTTTTCTTAACTTTACCCGGAATATTCAGAACGGCTGTGGAGTGTTGTATTTGCATTGCTTGAAATGGCACGTTCGTTACGGTTAGTAAAACTACCCATCTGTCAGGTAGCAGCAGGTTTTAGAAGACACATCCATCACCAGTTTGAAAAAGCTTTACCACATGAAAAAGAGCTTCAAATAAAGCAGACAACCTTGAAACAAGAAAGGAAGTACTGCTTACCTTCTCCAACTGTTTATTGTATTGAAATGAAAACTCTTTTTTATTCAAAGTATGTGTCGGTATCGTATCTTCCAACTCCATCTTCCAATTGTGGTCGTTTCTCGATCAATCCATTGTTCAAATTGCTCATTTGTTGTCTGTAGGGATTTGTGTTAACGGTTTCACCGGTTTTAAAGAGCCTATGGTACACCACACCTTTCTGGTCGCACCAAAAAATCCTTTTCTGGAGTACTCCAACGCTGTTTGCTTGTTAAGTCAAAATGGCATTTTTTTAAATTTTTTAAACCGCTTAAAGCACTGTAATCTTACAACAACAACCTTCGACGAGCCATTCAATGCCAGTTTTTTCAGCTCGCAGCAGAAAAATATCGATCCTCGCGAAACTACATTTTCAGTCACAAAAGTCGACATGATAACATTTCAAAGGTAAATTGCACTTAAAGATTTTTAGTCTTAAATTTCTCCAATCAACCTATTGGTTCCTGTTCACTTGGCCACTGTTCCCATTACTAAAAACCTGAGTTGTACCCCCATTCGAGGTTAGCAGAAGAATTACGACATTAAAAACTTCTAATATATTTTTATCTCGTATCTCGTAAGTATGTCCGAACACTATTCATCAGCTGCAGTGACTGCATATGACAAGAAAAAAGTTTATCAAATGACGAAAGCATTAAGAGGGACAATTCCTTTTTATATTTTGACTTACAACCTACAGCTTACAATATGTCTTACCAATTATGGTGATTCGATGGAATGGATTGCGAATGTGGCACCAAACACAATTCCTTTCCATATTCCGATGTGTGGCGAAAACCCGGTACAGATCGGTCACAACAGATGCTGGTTTCTGGTGAACGCTGGGCTTTGCCTCGCTCGCTGAACTTTTCCAACTGCAATAGTCAATCAACGGCACTCATAGTTTTCCTTTGCTTTACGACCAAATGACTCACGATTTTCATACTTCACGAAGGTAGCAAACGAATGGTAGGCAATTGCACAAATGCCGCACCGCCTTTTTTGACCTCGTACCACCAGGGTCCGGGCACTACCAGGCAACTCCCGTACGGTCGGTACGATCGGCCGACCGTTGGCGACCGTCCTTGTTGGCATTAGACAATTGGCATTTGCGCAGGCCCAACAGCTGGGATGGTCCGGCCAATATGATTAAATTTATTTCAGAATTTAATTAAATAAAACGCGCATAAAATACGAACCTTATGTCCGATAAATCTTTGACTGCGGAGCAGCGAACGGGGCACTTATCAAACGGTTCTTCGGGCAGCTACGAGAGGATCTGGACAGGGTGGAACTTTACGCATCACGACGCTTTGATCGAATCAAGGTTGATAAGTAAGCCTTAGACCCTAGACGTGCCGTGTCACCGGGACGGGAACCGGACCAGCTCAGGGCCATCACGCAGGAGAGCACCAAATCGAACGGAACGCATTCAATCAAATAGGCCGGCTTGGGTGGCCTGCAGGAAGGTAACCCGCCCGGTGCCCTCTGATCTACATCGGGCGCTACACGATGCTACGCCAGGATGGGTGTTTCGGGTGCTTCCGTAGCCTAGAGCGCTGGTGGAGGACGTTTCGATCACATTGTGTTGCGAGCAGCACGACTGAAGGAAAATAAATTAGAATGATATCTTATTCAGATGGAAACCAATTGAATAATTGAATGGTTTGTTTTTATGACAGCTTCTCGTATGCAGATTGGTCATGCTTTTGAATTGCAAAATGGGCTGCAGAAAGAGCGGGCTCAAACTGGCTGGAAAGGGCTTGACCAACTGGAAGACGGAGACATGAGTAAAGTCTACGGCCCTGCCGTCCACCAGTCTGCGGCCAGTGCTATTTTAACAGCTTGGGGAGTGCAAAAAATAATATCGAATAGCCCGGCCCGGCTTTCATCGCACATCGCCATGAAATGAAAATCTGATACGGCTCTTGTCAAGCAAACTGTCAATGCGAGATGGTTCATTAAAATTGAAAGCACCATTCATTGCGCCGAGCCCAGCTTTCGGTCCGCGCATTGATCAGGCTGCACATAAATTCAAATTCAATTCGCGGAACGGAACAAAAAACCTGGCGAAATATTTCACGCACGCACAGCGGTTGCGTTGCGTCAACTATGACAGGATAAGGCGCGCTATCGGGTGACGCAAACATAAAACAGGCACCGAAAGGCTGGCGCAAAATACGGCCACATTGAAACATGAAAGCGAAAACCATCAACAGATGCTGTTTATGAGTAGCGCCAGGATGACAGGAAAAAAGATTTTTTTTTCCGAACTAACCGAACGAATCACCGTGAGGGAAAAGCCCATCATTCCCGGCGTGCCCAATGCTTTCAACAGTTTGCGACATCCTGCCAATGGCGACATGACTTTGAAATTATGGGTCAACATACAAAAAATGCATTTTAATCACCATCGCCCGCATTGGCGTATTTACGGCTAGTCATTGCTATCTTACGGTCCCCGATCGTGAGTAAAAGTTAACAGGTGATGTACTACCGAGGACATTACTTTTGAAACTTATTCTATGTTATCAAAAGAATGGCAATGAGTTAACGAATTGCGCCAGCTTTTTACGTGCAGCATCATTTTTATTTACGAATTGAAATAATAGAATAGGAGCTAGAAATTACAAAAGGTAAGCTAGACTAGACTTAAACGGAAATTTATATTTATCCTTAAGAAGCTAAGTGGATGCCAAGTTCTTCAAGAGCTGTTTGATAAATGT
>NC_071285.1:31093376-31159387 GCF_943735745.2 Anopheles bellator
TGCTGTTTATGAGTAGCGCCAGGATGACAGGAAAAAAGATTTTTTTTCCGAACTAACCGAACGGATCGCCGCGTGGAAAAGCCCATCATTCCCGGTGTGCCCAATGCTTTCAACGGTTTGCGACATCCTGCTAACGGCGACATAACTTTGAAATTATGGGTCAACATACAAAAAATGCATTTTAATCACCATCGCCCGCATTGGCGTATTTACGGCTAGTCATTGCTATCTTATGGTCCCCGATCGTAAGTAAAAATTAACAGGTGATGTACTACCGAGGACATTACTTTTGAAACTTATTCTATGTTATCAAAAGAATGGCAATGAGTTAACGAATTGCGCCAGCCATTTACATGCAGCATCATTCTTATTTACGAATTGAAATAATAGAAAAGGAGGTAGAAATTACAGAAGGTAAGCTAGACTAGACTTAAACGGGAATTTATATTTATCCTTAAGAAGCTAAGTGGATGCCAAGTAGAAATCTTCAAGAGCTGTTTGATAAATGTTGTGGTCTACAAACTCTAATCGCCCATCCTGAATTTGGATTGGTTCCTGCAGCATTTAATACTTGGAATTCGCTGAAGAATAAATTAACGCTTCACATTCAGCCGGTTATTCTTGATCTCGACTTAACCATTTCATTGATCCCTTCCCAAAAATTCCATATCGTTCGCCCTCCACGACACTATCCCCGTCCTGTACCTTGAAATAAGTTTTTTTTATAAAGAACTTCCAAATTTATGGTTGTAAATTCAATACCGCCCCGAGTTTCTCCCGAAGTATGATTCATCCGGCGAGAAGACAGCGTGCCAAGCCACGATTTACTTCCTCTCATGACATGCGCTCATTAAAATGTGCATGATTTTCTGCCAACACACGAACTCGATTGCCCCCGGTTTTTCTTTGGACTTATTTATTTCGTATCGCGAACTTTAATAGCGACCCACCGTTCCTGGCCCGATGAAGGTTGCGGTTGCGGAAGACGGCGAGAGTGACGTGCCCGCCGACCCGGTCGGTCAGCTTACCCCGAGGCCGAGCGGTTACCGAAATCTGGCAAATAATCGATGCAATTTGAGGTGCAGTTGATTTTGCGCCTGCTCCTTGACCCACAATCAGGATCCCCGGACCCCGGACGCCCTGCGGCAGCAATTTCGATGCAGCCAACCCAAACGCGGCTGGTTTGCCACGGCGGTTGCGGTTTTGCGCCGTGCGGATGACGAAAGGGCTGGCGCAGAGGGAGCTCAAGCCTGCCCAAAGGACATCAATAATTGACAATTAAGTTCAACGTTCGAGGGAACCTAAAAATAGCGCACCGGAGGCGCTCCAAACGGTAGTCTGTTCGCAGGGCGCTGCCATGAACTAATTTATGCTGGGCTTCAGCGACCCCGTGCTGCCGGCAGGATTTTCAGTGGCACGGCCGAAGTCACGGGGAGGTTACGGACTGACGTAAGCAGCATGCAATATTGAGAGCGCCAAATGCTGCACCCGGCACGAAATGGTCCCTAGTTAGGCGGGTAATTTCCTGGTCTCCTGTCGGGAAACAATAATTTGACCAGTTTGACTTCAAATGGCTTCGATTGACGGCGGCGTGATGTGCAACATAGTTTCGATATAGCTAAAGAAGAATAGAATCTATGTCCCAATCCCACTAGTATTAAAGCCAAACGATCGAGACGATTTGTCCCCAATGGGAAATATTTAAAAAAGTTGTTGTCACACTAGAACTTATCAACGGGTTGTGCCCCAATCGTGAGCAGACATTCGTTTGAAATCCCACAAAGCAATTCCACTTACGTGAGAGATAATATGCCTATTTACTTCATTTGCCTTAAAATTATTTAATCATAAAAAAGGATTAAATATTTAAACAGAATAAAGAGTCTAGCAACATCATCAAACCAAGTAAAGAAAAGGTGCACCAAGCTAGAATTTGAGTCAATTTACATTTTTACATATTTCCAAAAACCAACTTTCGACGGAAAGTTGCGGTGGTCGATCATATAACTTTTCCGACTAGCTTAGCCCAAAGACCACACAAACCCGGGGAATATTATTCGTTTGTTATCCCTGAAATAGGATCATTTGGATAGCGCAAGTGGCAGCAACGACCGCTCAACTACTACACCCCGTGACTCACTCTGTGCGGTCGTAAAGCCACGGAACAGTGATACATCCAACTAGCACTGAGTCATGGCCGTAGATCGCTAACCAAGGCACCGGAAGACATTGTGCTTTATCTACCCAAACTCGCCCATAATAGATCATGAGATCAGCAGCATGATGGTGAGATTCCATTAGATCAGGTATACGATATGCGCGGAAGCCAACAATAAAGTTAAACTAATCCAGTCCCAACTACAGGCTGGTAACCTTGCGTACCGGGACACTGGAACACAATCGACATTATTAATCAGATGACAACAATCGATCGGCGGATCCAGGAAAGGCATCGACGCTTGAGCCATCTGTGGAAAACATTCACACCTCCCTGACTTTCTCACCCTGGGACCCCTATCAAACGCTGATGATCTGTGCTACTTGCGGATCCGAGGACCGTAAATGGACGGATGATCAGGGTCGAGTAAACCGTAGTACCAGCTACCATATTTGTATGTGATTTAATGTGTATCGTTTATCGTTGCAATCAGTGGAACTTGAATGATGGTACCAGGTACTCAGGTGAAAATGACCAATTCGAGATTGTTTTCTCCTTCGATGCTTTATTGTTACCTCCGAGTACAATCGATCGATAACAGTACGGATCCAGTGTTTACTAGAGTTGCTCGGAATGGCTCACGCACTTGAGTGTACTCGCGTCACTTGCACCGAGAATGAGCCGGACACAAGGTACCGGGTTGCGTGCACTACATGATGGTCGCGTGCCCCGTAAATCCGCAATGAATACTGCGTACCGAGAACATCCTGTACGCGTGTGAGCATGTGAATTATTGCCCAGATTTTCCCCCGGGCCAACGGGTTGATCGGGTTGCCAGGAGTGGAAAGAGAGAGAGAGAGAGTCATACCAACCGCAAGGACTGCTTGACAGGCGAGGCCCTCGGTTTGTGTGATTTGTTATTCATCGGTGCGAGAGTGCGAGGGCAACGTGACTGCGCCACGTCGAGATGCAACTGGAATATCGCCATCACCAAAACCCAGCCGGCATCCACGGGCCGGTACAAACATAGGTTCCATTCCGCATGATTTAGCATCAGCAATCAGTCGTCCGCCCGGCACGGCCCGGCCCGGCATTCTGGGGGCCCACTCTGCGTCGCATCATGTCACTAAGTTTTCCCTCTGATGTCATTCGCAAAGAATGTCAATGACACCGCGTACGGATACGGAGAGTGCTGACGAGTCGGCACCGACATTTCCGCCTCGTCAAAGGCGGAAGGTGTAATCTGCGACCCAAACACGCTCTCATTGCGAGAATCCTGTGGCTCCGCATCGAATGCACACCACCGTCATCAAAGATCAGACTGTGAAGGCTCCGTGAGAGAGGCTTTGGTATGGTTTTGGGGAGGGAAGGATCCGGCTTCAGGATTCGTACCGGATGCGAGCGAATATAGGCGATATGAGAATACCTCATTAGCAATTCCATTTTAATTAATCGGCGCGGTGCACACGGAACCGGCTTCGTGTCCTGCCGTGAAGGGCCCCGGTTACCGGTTGCTCCATTTCAACGGTTTCAACGGGTAGGGGATGCTATATCCTTCCACGCGGGCGGCGTGGAGACATCCGGGCACGGGACAGCGAATTATGAATTATTGGGAATATTACGTACGAAAATTTATCTGCGGGCTTCGCATCTTTCGACTCGGAGAGCATTGACGAGACGAGCGTGCAGTGTGCAGCGTGCCCGGGCACCCGGGCACGGAATTCCGTGCATGACGTCTGTCAATTAGTGAATAATTCCACAGAAATGATTCATGATGCTGTGCGCAGCGGGGCAAATCTCGTTTGAATATTGTACTGCGGGCCTTTCTTTGAACATCCAGCCAGCCAGCCAGCCAGCCAGCCAGCCAGCATGCAACGGTGTTGCCGCTCGGAACACGCATCCGAAGCTCATAGATCTCCGTGTGTCCCAGTGCGTGAGAGGTCTCACTAAAGCTTGCTTCCATTTGCAAATAATTGCTGCTACACTAGCATCCACAGGAAATGATTCAATCCTTGGGCGGTTCTCCACTGTTTAGGGTAACATTCATCGACGTAAAAAATAACCTCCAGCGTTCGGCTCGCTGTGACGATGCAAATGTCGTTCAATCGAAGTCTCGTTACCGCAAGTAATCCCTTTTTTTTTTTGGTTTGTCAAGGCAATTCGGTCGTGTTCTTATGGTTGGAATCGTGAAAGATCATACCGGGTATGCGGAGTTCGGAACAGAATGGTTCGGAACAGAATTTGCTCGTTACAAGGCAAAAACGGGTTGCCGTCGATCGACCTCACAGTGGTGAACAAAGTTTTCGCCGAACAGTCAGTGATGTTTAACTTTCTTCAAATTTTTGAGAGAAACGTTCAACAACGGACCTTGTATTGTTTCGTCAATGGAAAAATATTATTCTTAAAAAATTTATTTTATTCAGAATCTGGGTCGCTATTAGGATGTCGATCGCTTTTCGGCTTCGTTCGGCGACAACATTGTCCCATTCGTCCGGCCGTTCATAAGCAGATACGCTCGAAGGCGCCCAACGACCCAACGGTGGGTTGTCAGTAACGACTCGTTAATATGACTGTAACTAAGTGTAAATTGGCCACAGGCTTAGGCCAGGAACGCGAGTCACAAAAAACCGCTGGCGACAGGCGAAAAGGTTGTGCTGTCGGAAACTGGGGCTTCAGGGTTAACCGTGGCTCGCGCGGGCTCATAGCTTCGGGGGGCGAGTGTAGCGTGATGAAGAGAGCGCAAAAAAAAAAGGAAACCAAATCGGTCCCGCGGCCGATTAAACGCATTACATGCGCCACGAGAGAAGCATACGCCTGTCAGCCACGCGGCCGTACGCGGAAAACGATCAAAACACGCGGGTATTCAATCAGCTGTTCGGCCGCCCCGGGGCCGCGGCAAACCTGAGGAGGAGGTGGCTGGGCGCAGTGAAGGGGGCCGGGCGCGCACGAGATCGTTACTGGTTCGAAACGCGAAGCATTGAGGCCCCCGGGGCCGAACTATGATTCGTTGCACTTCCTATCGAAGGGCTGCAGCCCTAAGGTGCGGCGGCCCCGCTGCCGTTCGTGCCGCGTGCAGCAACACCCTTTCCTTTTGTTGCAGTCACACACTTGCGTTCGGAGCATAAATTAGATCTATCAAATCACATAAATCATAATTTGCAATTTAATATGATTAATTTTGCCTGCCCGGGCCGGCGTTCAAACTCATTTGTTACGCGGGTTATTGGAGTTGTACTGCCCGTTTTTTTTTCTCTATACATTTCCCTATTTTCAATTCCTAGTTTCTGCAGGACTGGGTGCAGTTTCGTACATTCATCTACAGTCCGTCCCGTGCTCACCCGTTAAGGCTTTTTACCCAGTGGACGGTCATTGTGGACCACGAGCAATGAGTACACGGTTTATACTATCTGAATACTAAATATTGCTGTAAATACAATAACACGTAATATTCCCAACAGACACTGTATAATTGTCTGTCAAACGAGTCCCTTGCCAGGATATTACGTTTGTGACGCCCGAAGCCACGTGGGAGAATGGCAGAAAGTAAAGTAGATCTAACGCTTCTCGGCGGAGAGACGAATGTCAGACTATCACAGTCCAGTCTCTATAATACACAAAAAAGTATATCTATTTTTTTTTATTTTTTTTAACTTCATTAGTCAGAAATGCTTGATTACGTTGAGTACAGAGATACAGACTTTGGGATTGCAGCTAGTTAACATGTTAAATGTCACGCAGCTCTGGCCAAGAAGAAGTATTTAAACATATTTGAAGTGAAATATTGTTTCCACAAACCTATTTAAGCTTCAACAAATGTTCGAAACACTTGAACATTATGCAGGGTGGTTTTTTGAAAAAAATCCGGTTTAATACTTTTCGATGGTTGAAAATTCATTCGAAAGGTTTATTCATTACATTTATGTATAAAATACAGCTGTGGTTGCAGAAAATTAGGAAATACGAAAATCTCATTTCCAAAGTGATAGGTCTTCAACTCAAACGATGCTCAAACGGTTATTTGAAAAGCTCATTTTATTTAAGCTCATTTCCACCTCGGTGATTATGTTAATTATCATAATTGTCGTTTTTGGGGTTTGGAAAATACACACGTCGTGCAAGAGAAGCCAATGCACCCAAAACGAAACTGTTTGGTGTCTGGTGTTTGAGTCTAGCGACATCATCGGCCTATTTTCTTCGAAAATAAAGAAGTTTTTGTTTTACAACCTAATGACAAAAAAAATCTTATATGGACCATTCTGTATAAATTCCACCAAGGTATAAGATATGCAGAACTATTCATCTTTCTTCATCAACAATAAAACTCACCATTTAGATTTCATCATTTGCAAAATGTAATTTTTTTTAGTTAGTATTATAGTCGTTAGACGAAGCTGCGCCACAAGCCAGGATAACGAAGGCAGTCCATCTGGCAGCTGGATAACAAATTATTGTTTTACCTCGTTACAGATGGCCAAGTTAAGCTGCTTAAGCTAAGTGACCCGGTTTCTCTCGCGACGGTATTTTCGGCACTCCGCCATTCGGTTCCATCGCTTCCGCCCGGTTTACGGAAATTCGCCGGTCTTCGCCGGAACGCGATGCGGGGCGTCTCTTGTTTTGCATCAATCCGACCCGGCGATTGTCACGTTGCCGAAGGGATCGCGCGACCAGCTGCCGTCCGTCCCCGCAGGCAACAGATCGCCGACGGCGACGACGAATGGCAGAGCCGGTCAACCGGCTGACCTTAAGTTGTCTAATTGGATCGGATTATGGATGTACGCGGGGCGTATACACAGCGATTACGTGTCCCGCGTAGGGCCTCGGTCGGTTCGGTCGGAAAGGGACGACTTGGCCGAGAAGTTACCGGTTAGGTGTCTGTCGATTGAAATCTGCCAGCGATGGTTGGATTACGATACGGCCAGCCGTACGATAGCTGCCCCAGAGAAAAGTATTGCAATCTTGGGTCCGGTGCGGAAACTCTGCTGAATTGAAGTGGAAATGCTTCACAACAAACGCCATCTAACGTAGACTGGTTGGTAGGAGTTGAAGAATTTTCCAGAACTGCCAGAAGCTTCCGGAAGTTTCCACAAGACGACCGAGCGCTCTGATCACTTTACGGCCGCGGATGGTCCTGATGTGTAAGATTACGGATTCAAACGAACCGTCCGGTTCGAGGGGTGCCCATCTGGTAGGCGCACTCGACGGCGCACGCCGTACGTAGATCGAAAGGGCGCGATAGTCCCGCGAACGCGAAACGTGTGTTGCGCATAATGACGGCGGCGGCGGCGGCAACAGCATAAAAGCATTTTCCTCGCCGTGCAGCAACCGACCTAGCACCAATTTATCGCTCCTGTGCAAATATGTATTCTCCTGCCGGAGACGGAGACGCTAAATGGGCAGCGCGGAACGCAAAAAAGCTCCGCGGCCAATAAACAAACCTGATAACTGGTCCGATTTTAGATTAGATCCGATGGCAAACGGAGCCTTCCCCGAGCGAGAGTGTGCATCGGCCAAGGGAATGCGCCGCTGGCCGGCACGGCAGTACTTTGGTGTAAGCCCCGCTCCTGTATATCGGCCACCGAAGCACCTACTAAACAGAGATAATAGGAGCTATAAATCGACACTTCCATTCATGCGTTTACGACGCGACGGCCGCTGCGGGGCTGCGGTTCAGACCGCTAACGGGTTGCCGACGGGACGGGCGGCTGGTGGCAAAGAATAATGAGTGGGCCACGATTAGACGCTGATAGCCGAACCCACCCTTGGCGATTGTTTCCTTTGGGCTTCGCGTTGATGCAGCTTTCCCAAGTCCAACCGAGCTGTGGGGCGGAAAAATGAACAGTTTGCAACTGCACGCAGCAGGGCCGCGCTTACTTACTGCCTGGACGTTAATTAATTCAGCGTTTGATTGTAAGGCGGTGGCCCATTAGAGGGCAATAGAGAGAAACGTTTAAACAATTAACTAACGATGCAACGACGCGAGTCAGTCGCGGTGTCGATGCGGCGGTGTAGATGCGTTTTCAATTTTCCTTCTCGGGCGTGAATGGAAACCCAATCACAATCAATCGTGCACATAGCACTGATAAGAGCACACAAGCCCGGGGAAAATGTTATGTTTAAAGTGAGAAAGAGATGTTAAACGTAACTTATTGCAGATGGTGGAAAACTACATGCAATTTAATGAAGTTTGTCGATCACTAAAGTTCTAATCGCAAAAGTTCTATGAATGACACAGTAACAGTATGTGGCGATCTCACCAGCAGCAGGAGTAGAGATTCCTGCCTTACTGACAGTATTTAACATAGTGTTCAGTATTTTACCAGGTCTAGTTCTATGCTATCGGATTGTGTAAAAATTGGCTGTAACTCAATTTGGTCTTCCTCACACTATGCTTTTTGACAACACAGTCACAGTTTTAAGAAGAGGTAAATCAATATAAGGTAAAATCCAGTTTAGAAAATGGAATTCCACATGAACGAAAGACAATAGGAAAACCGAAAAACCACCGAATGATAATGAAAATGAAATCCTCTTCGACAGGTACAAAATGACTACCTTTTTTTCTCCATCAGATAGTGATTGGTGATGGAAAGTAGATTCGTTTTGAGAACCCACAAAAGAGAAAAAAATGTGTGGGTCAGTCCGGGAAAACTATCGGATTCGACTTCAAAACCAGATCGGTTCGACCAAAAAAAAACAATGCTGTGTGTCTGATGGGACCAAAAAGGTGTGGTGTATCACAAGCTCCTAAAACCAGATGAAGCCCGTAATTCAGATCCCTACTGACAACAAATGATCAATTTGAGCAATGAATTGATCGAAAAACAAACAGAATGAGCCAGAAATCACGGAGCGGTAACTTGGCTCCATGACAATGCGTCTGGACACAAAGCAAAGCAACTCCTTCAAGATACAATCACAGTACTTGGTTGGGAGTTGCTATCACCCCACTATATTCACTAGACTTGGCCTCTTCCGATTCATTTTCATCGATTAGACACGTATTGGCTGAACAGCACTCCGATTCCTATGAGGAGGTCGAAAATTGAATGACTAATTGGTTCAAAAGACGATAAACAAACATATGACTGTTTTAATGAAATTGTTGTCCGTCGTTAGCTACTACTTTCACGCATCTTTCAGCTAATTTTCTGATTCCGTGACGATAGTACTCCTTATCTTTATCCAATCTAATCAGGTTTTGGGATGTTTGGTCAAGCGTTTTCATGTTGATAAATCAGTTTGTGTCTTTTATCGCACTCTGCTATTTTTATGGCCAAAGCTTACTTCAAACGCCTTAATTGTTTTTGATAGCACTGTCCATCTATAATTTCATTACTTTTTAGAAGCTTATAGTACACCACAATTTTCGTATCTCACCATATGCTCAGCATAACCTTTGCGATGTGAATATTTCGCTTTGTTTGCGATGGACCTAGTTTACCAGGATGTTTAGAATTAGGATTCCTCCTCTTTTCGCCAATTCGCAAGAAAGCTATTCAACAAAGAAATTCGCAAATGGTTTTCCTTCTTTCAATGTCTCTTTCTTTCACTTCATGAGGAATCGAATAAGACATTTTTCTAATCATTCCGATGGCACTCAGCCGTTTGGAAACTGTCGTGTGGTAAATTCCTAACAGTTATGCAAGCTCTTTTTGCATCTGACATGCATCCCGGTCCCGATCGAGCAATGGTGGAAATGCTTAATGATCAACCTTTTTTGACTGTTCAGATCGCTTTAGGTCTTGCAAGTCAAAATCGCCTATTTAAAACCCTGTTATGTTCTGAGTTAGATGCATAACGACAGTATCATTTAGTAAGTAATGTAATTGTAAAACCGCATGAATTAATTGGAGGACCTAATCCACCGACAATGACGATTGCGCTGTCAGTAGAAATTGGTTTAATAGATCTTAAATCTGTAAGATCCATAGCAAATCACTGGCTCAAAGACCCTAAACCCCGTGCCATAAGCAGCCTCTGCCTCTGCAGAGAACTATTTTTCATCGTTTCGGCAACACGCCCGGTGACAGTGCACTACTCACAAAATGGCTGCGTCGGCTTGCGATAATTGGCCTGACTTAACTCCATCGGCTCCCAGCTGGAAGTGAGTCCCGCAGCCCTTGGCCACTGCGGCTACCGGCGATCGGGGTGGCGAACGCGCGCGAGCATTACATTAATTTACTCCGATGAAAGTAAACCCATAAATCATTCGGCAAAAGTTCGAAATTACTCTATTTCAACTAAGAATCCCACACTTTGCGCCAGACAGACACTCGCCCGCTGCCGCTGGTGCTGCGTTTTGCTTTCCGATTCCGCGGCCGGAGGGTTCATTACAAAGACCACACCGCGGAACATTTGTCACTTTCCGTCGCGGCCCGAGGCGTTCCGCGGCGATTATTTGTGATTTGACGCGTTGATACCCGGCCCCGGCCCCGGCCCGGAGGTCCGGGGCCGGTGGCGATGCAATGGGTGGCTTCCACCAGCATTGGACAAAGTCGATCAATTTCATCCGCCGGCGGCAACTTCAGCAGCAGCAGTCGTCGGTAGCGCCTAGCAGTCGGTCGGTAGCGGGTCGTCGGTAGCGCCTAGCGCTCCGGACCGTGACACTCCGGTTGGCTGGGCCCTGGGCTGGTCCGCCATTTTCGTTTAACGTTTGCTGATTAATTATTTTGCCACCAGAGTGTGTTGTGTGTGCCGCTGTCGTGGCTGTTGACGGGCCCGGGCCGGCCCGGGACTCGGGAGGTAAATATTGGCCTAACCCATTTCGGAATCATCTCCTCCATTTGTCAAGTTAAATTTACCGAAGCAAAACACGCGCAACGGCCGCTTGTTTGGGTTCGGGACGAAGTGATACTTCCGACCGGGGGGGACGGCCTGGCGAACGACGGCACACGTGTTCACGGCACACTATCGTCCACACAATCACCGTCCTCGGCGAGCTTCGGCCAACAGCTTAACCCGCCCCGGGGCAGCACCACTATCGGGTCCGCCTGTGGACACTTGGGCCCAGCCAGGAGCGTTACTGCAGTAGCGTCAATATTGTGTGTGGAGTCTTAAAATTTAGGTCATTTTGACCGCCATTTAACAACAATGCTCCGCTCGGCTATCGATCGGGTCATGCGATCAGCTGAATCCACACCCAGAAACCCCGGTGCATCTCATTTCAGATGGCGTTTGTTTTTATATTTCCGGTGGACACAACCGGGGACCGTTCTCGGCGTGACATTGACGTTGGAAAGCGGTGCCTCTTGTACCTTTTTCCGTTGGCCCACTGGCCGGGCTGACCGGCCGGTTTCAGCGATTAGTTTGGAATCAATCGAACCATTTGTTTAATGTACCGTGCAACTATTTATTCTACCCTGCTACGCAGTCACGCTCGCCCGACGCTTTCCTTCCCGTGGTCGTCCAAGTCCATGCCCGGACGCCCGAATTTATATCCCCTCGAAACTACGGAACGGACTGGATTCGAACAGAATTCGCCAGAGCAGCACATTTTGGATGATCCCACAGCCAGAACGACCAGAAGCAGCAACAGCATTCGGTGGCAAAAGTGTCGGTGATAAACGATGGCCATTTATCGTTCTTCGGGATGCCGCCAGCAGACCGTCCCACCGATACTATTCGTCCTGTCGTCCCCGTAAGGAATAGAGTACAAAAAAGCCCATCCGGACCGGACCCTACCGGAGCGATCGTCGTAGATTTCGTTACCGCTATTTGGTGAATATTGAAATTCGCCGTCAAAGTCCACACACCAGCAGTATCGTTGGGCAGAGTTGCATTGAACGAGAATATCGAACACAAATTATGCGAAAAAAGGTGGCTGAAATGCAGTCCACGAATGTGCAAACTCATACGGCACTAGTCGTTCCGCTTGTCCCCGGTTCGAAGTGAACCAGTGAACATTCTCAGGTCAGCAAGTTTGTCGCCGCTGGGGAAATCTTTCACTCAGGATACTGTTGTTTTGGGGTTTTTTTTCTATTAAAATGTTGTAGGTTTTTTAGCTGGGAAATTTGAAATGAGACTCTTGCTTTGGTCCTTCAGCTTTGCCCGGGTGTCATCATATTATCATTCGGGCAGGGCCAGGCCTTTGAAGTGGATAGCGAGAAGAAGTTTAGTTCAAGAACACAAAAGTGTTTACGAAATACAAGGACGAAACATTTACCTTAGTCAATGAGTCATGATTTTTTTACTGCATTTAGGGATCAATAATACAAATGAGAAACTTCAACCATACATATTTAGAACGGGCAGAATTCCACATACGCGAAACGATTTTTAGTAAATAGTATTCCGTCTCATTTTTCGAATTCGACAAGCCTGGTCTTTGAAGTGATCTTGACATTAATATCTTGACTTTCGGGGCACTTCGAGACAGTTTCATCACTAAATTACTAGTTAGCGTCCTGGAAGGGACGAAGTTAGTCACTTTTAACCTACGTCGGATGATTTGTACTCTTATAAAAAATTTGGACAATATCCCTATTATTTTTAACCTTGATACTTACATATTAATAGCCAATTTACGTTCTTCATTTATTACTTAACGAAAATAAAACGTTCTGCGTTCTAACAAGCTCAGAAACAGTATGATGGCTTGTGAATTTTGTAGGTTTAAGTTTGCATTTTGAATACGAAAACATACAAATGATCAAGTTATGATTTCTCATAAATAGCTTATTCTACTGTAGCTGTTTTTTACCGAGCAAAGCAAAGGAAACTGAAAGCTTCAAGCTTCCAACATCAACTAAATTTGTTTTCGCGGTGCTCAAGTTCACATACGGCCACAATCTACTAAAATCTAGGCTAAATCTACTAAAATATTCGTTAATCGTCATAAGTTTGCTCTTACGACCTCAAATTAACATTCAACGTCTCGAAAGAGTGATTGCAAAAGAAGATATACTCATAATTTCACGTATTATTTAAATGTTCAGTAGTTAGATATCTTTTCGCTCTAAACGAGCGTTGCAATAATTAAAGCTCGCTTTTAGCAATACATGACGCAGCCTGTTGAACTTATATTAGTCTGAATTCATCGGAAAAGCGATGTCAATAATTTTACTAATAGAGTTTAGAAAATACTCAAGTCAAGTGGAGTGCAAGTGCATCATGCAATCGATAGATCACAATTTTGTACTTCGATTTGCAATCAATATAAACGATGAAAGAATCAGACGTGAAAGGAGTTCCATGCTTAAAATCTTTGATACGATAATAACAACAAAAACATAATCCTATACAATGCTTTACCGTAAAGGTAAAAGGCGTTCAATGGTGAAATAATTGAAGTTTAAATAAAACTTTACGAAACAAAAGCACTATAAATAAAAAGTATTGCAACGGCAAAAACCACGCAAATGAATGGTCGAGTTGTTAAAAACAATCCAAACCTAACTACGGTTTAGGTGAGCAAAATCAAAATATACGCCAATGTTTCCCATTCGTTGAAGCTGGAAAAGACTAACGTTTCCACAAACGGCACGGTGTAGCCGGCATCAGTTGCCCGACCGACCATGTTCGGTCGACAGCGGTCCTTAGAGTAAGCACATAGCCCTTTACCTAACCCTTTTTATAGACTTATGAGGTATCGAGTGTGTGCTCCTCCTGGAGTACGCCAGGACCTCATAAAGGTATAAAAGCGAACCAAAATGTGAATAAAGCAATAGTAACGAATTAGAAACCAAACCTGTGTGTCATTCGTTCCTGGCCGGCGACATAGCCGCGCCAGGTAAAATATACATAAGGAAAGAACCTAGCCATTACAACGGTCTTGCGTCTTACGCCTTGGTGCCTCCTATCGCCCCCGGTGCTCCTTCCCTCCTCCGAGCCTTCCAGCAGACGTTCGGGGCGAGTGAAGAAAGCGACAGCAGCATGGCCGGCATTGGATATGCAAATAAATTAAATTGAGTTCTAGCCCAGGCCCCCGGGTGTAGCACAAACCGATTTTCATCGCGTGGCCGCCCAAATGGTCAAAAAGTCCCTGTTAAGTGGTAAAACGTTTGCCACTTTTGTACACCTCCCGGAGGACGGCACGGTTTGGGCGAGGGTGCCTCCCACGAAGGTCGCTCCACTCCACTGGGAAGGAACTCGAAAAAGAACGAAAACACCTTTGCCAAATTTTGGCCAGAGGACGGGCCTTGCGGTTTCGGAGCCGAACCGGAGCGTGGCCGAAGTGGCCGAACACAATTTTGGGAAAATGTTGACGCAAACTCATCGGCAGCATGAGCATCGGCCGCAAGGCGCTGCACTCCCGGACCGGAGGGCGGAAAAATAATTCACGGACGACCCCGACACGGAAACGGACGCCAAGGATCACGCAATTTAATCCTCATCTATTATCCTGCCGGGTCGGCCGGTAAGAAGTTCACTTTCGGTAACAACGCTCCGTTGGGCACCATTAGGCCGAAGGTGCCGCTCGGTGGCGGACGTGGCGGGTGGTGCGTTTTGCAATTTGATGGAAAGTCCGCTTGCCGTCGGAAAAATTGGACGAAGGCCGTACGTACGAAGGCTGCGCTGTGCTCGGGAGTTGCTTGTTTAACTTTTCCATCGTAAAAACGATAAATAAGCATGGCGATAGCACAAGTGGGCGCATAAGGACGCCTCCCCGCCCGAAAGGATAGCGGTGGGTGGGTGGTGGGGAGTTTCCTTCTTTTTTCCGATCCGCCCACCACGAGGACAGATAGCGGAAGCAAGCGTTTCAGGCCGGGACATTTAACGACGTCGATGGATGGCCAGGAAAATCGTGACGGTTAACCACGAAACCGGAAGGACCGGTTTCGTACTTCGTGTGGCCTGCGGGAATCGGGCGGTGCAGGAACCGACGGAGATGGCGACTTCGATGGCGCGACACGAAGACGACGGATGAAGGAGTAGAAATATCGGACAAACTATCAGAAAATATCGCAAGTGTTTCATTTCCCCTGGGCACCCGGTGGCCGGAGGTGGCTGCCGGAAACTCCTTCTCACGATCGATAGCCGATGGCACAGCGACATGGCCGTGGCCGTGTTTCGTCCGTCCATATTTCCGTGGGTTCAGTTTCCGAGGTAGCGTTTTACAACAAGTGGCCGAAAACCCGGCTCCCCGAAAAAGACAGCAAATGCCCAACGTAACGAGTTCCTCCTTATTTGCTTTCTAGAATTCGTTAACACTACGTTTTCCTACGAAGCTTCTTTTAAGCCGTGTGTATAACACTGTGGCCAAAAAGGAACTGGAATTTTTATTTTGAACTTGTTCATGATCCCAATGTTGTTGTGGTGTTATTATGGAGACTTTAAGCGGAGGGCTTCGGAGGTCGAGCGGAGCGGAGGTCGTCTCTAATTCCGAAAGGGACAAATATTTTTTTTTAAGTTGGCAACACTGTCTCCAACATCTGTGACAAAATAATAATTAGTGTTCAATACACTGTGGGTCCTTTGATAATAGAAGAAAAATGTAATTAAATTAAAAATTTCGAAAAACAATTTAAAAAAATAAAATGTTCTAAATATTTTATACTACTTCGATAATCGATACTACTACTTTTTTAAATAAGCTTTCTGTAAGTAGTTGTAAAGTGAATTCTTGGTTTTTTTATAATATCTTAAACTATTCAACAATGCAGTTCCAATTAACTTTGTGTGCGGAATGAAATTTCTGTTTCCAAAACGTTGAAAATATTCCAGAAGGCCTTCGGTGAGCAAGTTCCATAGAAAATAAAAGTTTATAAGTGGTTCGAAAACGTTGAAAACGAACGAACGGCCAAGACAACAGCCTCGACTGATGAGCTACAAGTCAATAAATCAGTGCGAGATATTACTACTTGTTTAAATATCGAAAGGATCACAGAAAATCATTTTAGTGACCATTTGGGCGTAATTATGGGCGTCCAGAAGATGTCCATGTTGAAGGCTATACCTGAAGTAGACTTTGCGGTATGTTTTGAAAACTGGAAAAAAATTGGCACAAGTGAAATGCATTCATCGGGACTACCTTGAGAAGCGTAAAATGAAATTAAAAGAATAAATTAATTGTTTTTTAGTTATAACCAAATTCCCGTTATTTTTTTGCCACGATAGTAAACAGCAGTAAACAATGTAGAGCGATATTTTGCAACATGTAGCAATAGTTTTGTGTAAAAAGCGAGAAATCAACGTTTACCGCTAGCCTCAACTTGCTCCAATCCCACCAATCGTTTCGGTGAACATTATCCCTTCTTCTCTGCGATAATCTTCCCCTGTGTCCTGGCAGCACTGTCGCCGATAATTTGGCCACTGCCCGGCCCCGTGTTTCCGGAATCCCGCCGAGGACGACGGCCAACAATTATTGGTGATGAGTAAAGTTTCGAATGGGACCGGTGCTCGTTTTTGTGAAAATACAGTTTTTGCTTCGTTTCCGACATTGCGCCGATAGCACCACCGGCGGGCCATCGCGTTTGGGACATTGAACAGTCGGGCGTCGGGGAGAGGCGTCCCAGGCTGGTCCAGCAGCATAAACCAGAAAACCGGCCGGCAAAAACCACCAATCAGCAGTGAGCAAGTAAAGCCACACCGAGCTCCAAGGCCGGGAAGATTAACTGGAAACTTTTTCCGTAGACCGTGGGGACCGACGGACGGGGCGAGCCTGGAATAACTTACCTTCGACGATGATTTTGGTTACTCAAATCTGATTGTTGCTTCGTGACTTAAGAGTTCCGGGGGACTTTTTCTCGTGTTACCTCCGGAGCGCTTTTTATCAAAATTTGCGGTATCAATGAGGAAAACAATCTTGACCAGCCTCTCCAGTCCGGGCTGTCTTCCGCTTCCGGACACTTCTGGAATGGGCGTTCTGGTACCAATCTAGCCGGACGATCTGGTGGCGCATTTGGTGAAACTTTGTCAACCCGGAACCCCCCGGTACATTCGTTTCGTAATAGGATTTGGTACTGGGAGGAAAAATAAATTACTTGAACAAATGCTGTGCCCGAGAGATGGAAATAGCAGCGAAGGCGGCAGAGCTCCGCCGGAGTCACATAATCCACTTCACGTCTGAGGACGTCTGGGGACACGGGAATACAAACTTGGAGAGCTGGATTAGTATGCTCGAGCCGTCCTGTCGTAATATAATAGCGACACTAGCCCTGGAAATTGCATGTTTACGTTCTTCTATATGCACCAGCATATGCACTTGGGGGCCCCCTTTGCCGGCCCCCGAGAAAAGAGAAATATTCCACAGGACCTTGCTGCACGAACAGCGTGCTGACGATCTGGCGGCCTTCCGAGAGGAACGACGCCGTACCTCGTAATGAAGTTGACGAAAATTAAACAGTTCCCTAAATAAGAAAACTTTTCCCATAACTCACCGTGGCGCCATAAATAATACAATTTGTTAAGCTTTCTTGTGACCATGTTTTGCCGTTTCGCGTGTTTCCTTTTTTTAGCCACACTGGGAGAGGAAACAATGGAACAGCCCGCGGTAGCGGCCTCCCGTTCTTTCGGAGAAAGGACGGGACATTTCGAAGGTGAACCGCCATTCGGGAGAGCATTTCCCGAATTGCGATGTTGTCACAGTGTCGGCTACTTAATTTGACAGTGATTGGAGACCTCGCTGGCCATATTCTTCTATTTGGTTTCATGCACCAATCGATTAGCAAATTAAATGGAAGCTATTCCATTCCTTTTTGGCGAAGCTAAATATCCCGGTTTATGGTGAGGAGTAATAGACTGCTGCAACGCAAACAATATATGCACATGTCGCGGTTCTTTCGATGCAACAAACTTGTGCACCAAAAAAGTTCTCTATGTAATGCCGGTGAAAGTCTGCCCAGAGCCCGGACGAGCTGATTTACATATTGCGAATCCTAATGAGAGCTTTTTCAGCACCCCATGCCTGTGACCAGCATACATGGGACCTATCTAGGCAACGTTTAAATATTAACTCCACTGGTTGCTCCACTTGTTCCAGAACCGTTTTGTGGCGGAATGGTAGCTTCCAGTTCCAGTAGCAAAACCCTCGGCACGATAAGAAAAGTCTGACGGTCAGAGACGTTCACCGTTCGCCCGATGGCCGACCTTCGAGAGCAAAGCTGTTCCAACCGGCACCATTATCATGATCGAGGAAGTGTGCTTAAGTGGAGCTTTGGGCAAGTTGCAGTGCGCGATGTTAACACCCGAGCAGAAGTTGAGCGTTTCAGTTCCGAAAGCCCAGTCAGCGGTATCACACGGGCGGAAGCGGTTTTGATATCTGTTCTGCTTTCATTAGCAATTTTGTGATCGAAAAACTTTCCCGAACCCAGCCCATTCAAAGCATCGTTCCATTTAAATTTAATCATTCATCCTTTCCACTATGAATTTCAAGTAACAGGAGTAACTAAAGGAAGCATAAAAAGGCACGAATATTTGAAGCGCATACTTGTCGAATTTTAAACTGTGGCTTTTTTCCAAAATAAACAATGCAGATGCAGTGCTTTGGTTGGAACTAAATGTTCACACTCTAAAATGGGAGGCCCGTTTTGCTGGGCACCATTTCGATTTGTTTCTTTCTTGGATTTCTCGATAACTACTGTTTGTAAGTTTTTCGATAAAGTAGACAGAAGAAACTCGGATCGCGTTGGAAAATCGACCGAATCATTGACGGACGGTGAACTGGTCGGAAAAAACTTCACCCAAACCCAAAGCACAATCTAGATTCTCGATACGGTGTAGTTCCCAGCAACGAGCAATAAAGAAGCGAAACGAAACGCGGACCTGGCGCGGAGGCAGCCCTCGGTATTCGGTATCGATCTGTTTACCCCACGAAAAATCGTGATCTAACTATTAAAAGATTGATTGGTTCCTGATGTTCTTGCGGCCCGGTGGCTTCAGATCAAGGGCTTGTCGCGAGATGGTGGCCGCCTCGAAGCGACGGTACGGCCAGTGGACCAATGGACCCCTTCGAGGCGCACGAGCGGCCAATTTCGTTCGCGACGCGAAGCCGGTTCTTGGCCCGGCCCGGAGTGGGCGAAGCGGAGCCCGACCGCTCTCTGGCTTCGGTGTCAGAATGGAAGTCGATTGTCACTATCGATTGCCGCTGGTTTGCCGTTCATCAAATATCACAGGAACCGTGGCAATCGAAGGGCCCGGGCCGCGGAACGATCGTGGATAAACGAGAAGCTGTACATCGAGCGGGTCCAAACGAGGCAAGCACACGACGTCAGGCGACGGGGCGAGGCCTGCACCATTGGGGAGTCTCAATCAATTATGCTCTAAGCAAATAGAGCTTACCCCGGGGTTCACCTTTTCCACAATTATAGGTTCCGCGGTGCCCAACCAACCGCGATGCCCTTTGGCATTCGTCAGGAAGTGGACGTACTTTTTCGTACGGACTATCGAAGCACGAAAAATCTCCGAACAATTGCCAGCAATCGAACACATGACTCAACTACCTTTTGGAAGCTGACAAATTGCGGAATACAGTTTTTATTTTTATTTTAACTCTCCCACACATGAAACTCCTACACTATTATTGAGTTTATGTCTAGTTTACCCGTAATTTACACAGTCGACAGTATATCACACTTAACAGTCTATCGTGAATCCACCATTCGGAACATCCTCACGCCAACGTCAAGTCTCGTAAGATTCTTGCACTTCGAACCTCGACACAATGTTGCGGACATTTTCAAAACACTTGTACAGCAAATTGTAAGCCTTTCGGCAAGGATCCTCACTGGAAGCGGTTGCGCTGTAGCTGCTCACGCAACGGTGGGCATTCGCTTTGAAAGCGGCCTCATCATAGCCCTCGCCGTACTGGGCGTACACCAGGTCAACGTTAACCCCGTGCCGATCACTGTAAAGCTCCGTCTGGAGACCGATGCACCGTATCAGGCAGTGCACACTCCGGATCTCGTCCAGCTCGGCCACAGTGAGATTCACGAGGTCTTCCACCGCAATGCACAACACGCTCATGCACTGTCTTGCCAGCTGCAGCAGCTGCACACTGTCCATTGGAACGAAGTCCTGAGTGCGCTTCAGGTTCCCGTAGTTGTGATAGTAACACAGAAATGATCGATACGCCAGATCGCGCTGGTTGCGGTGATCGTGCGGAAACGACAGTACTCGGGGTAGCTTCTCCAGGCAGGCCCGGGTCCGATTACGGTACAGTGTGTCACTAGCGTCCGGGGTGAAGTAGCGTTCGATAATGTCCCGACGTAGCCCGGTGTAGTCACTCCAAAACCGACAGCTCACTCCGACACACCGGATGAGGGACTTGGTGTCGTCATCGTCACCTAGGACTCCACCGCGAATGGATTCCATCGTCTGGGGATGGATCAGCAGCAACTCGGCACACTCTAGCACTGCTTCGTCGAACGATTGCTTGCGCAGACCGCGCAGACCGGTACAGACCTCCATTGCGTACAACAGGAGGGTCAACATCGCGACCGAAACGACGCCGACCATGGTTGCCAAATGTGTCATCGGTAACGGTCACGATGCCCGGGTGCTTTATAGCGTCTCTAGTGTCAGCGGTATGGGAGTCTGGTCAATGGCACGTTCGTGAATCCATTACTTTTAGGAAAGTTTAATTCAAACGTGAGAAGGCTATAAACGTCACGTACGATTCCCGGGGTTAGCTGGCGGCATTACAGCACAGCATGTTGGAACTGTCCCGGCCTGGATATACCGTATTTTTCCGTGTATAACGCGCACCTTTTTCCCAATTTTTTTAGCTCTAAAATCTGGGTGAGCATTATACAAGAGGAGTAAAAATTTTGTCTCCTCTAAACTTACAAATGTGCCCTTTTAGGTACATATTTTATGGTATTATTGAATAAATTATGAAATGAAACATTTTTTAGGAATATAACTATCCACACAATATTGTTACAAATATTATGTACCCAAATTTGGGGGTCTTCTATCTGATAAACATTCTATCAAATAAGTACCGGGAATTTGTGATTGAAAAAAGTGCTTTATTTGATTTTCGATTTTTTTGTTGCGTAATGATGCTACATATGTCACTCACTTATGTTGAAAATTTCGGCTACTTTTCAAGGTCAGTTAATTTTTTACAGTTTTTTTGCGTGAAAAAGTTTTGTCTCATCGGCGATTTCTGCCTTCTCCTAAATAAATTGACCACGAAGCGGTAATTTGAGTTTTGGAAACAAGAAAAAGCCATAGGGGGCCAGATTTGGTCAATACGGTGGCTTTGGCATCATTAGTTTATAGTTTTTGGCCAAAAATTCGTACACAAGCAACGATCTTAAACTTCGTATGCGCGTGGTCTGTTCAAAAAACTTCACGACTTTTGGGTTTCATTTTTGGATTTCGCGTTTGTGGCGGATTGCTTCACGCAAACTTGCTTCACATAACTTGCAAGTAATATTCGTTATTGACCGTTCCATCTATCGGCCACAACTCATGTGGGACCACGACCCTGCAATTGAAGAAAACTGTAAGCGAAACTGTTCACATTCGACCAAACTTTGCTTTTCGACGTTTACATCTTCTCGGCCCTGTGAGAAATTTTTGAACCACCGATAACCGTGCTGTTTTTGGTCTTAATAGCTTCACCATTAGCCACAGTCAACATTTTGAATGCGTCCGCGCTCTTAATTTAATTTTCTATACAAAATTTCATATAGATTCCTTGCCATCCATTTGTTTGGAAGAGAAAAAAATCGCCGATGGGCCAAGACACGAGCACAGTAAAACAGCTGTCAAAGATTAAGTGATGATTTAGAATGTCCGAACTTTTCACCATAAGTCACTGACATGTGTATGAAAATCTAACGCCATAAAATAATCGAATATCGAATAAAGCATTTTTTTTAAATCACGAATTTCCGGATACTTTATTGTCACAATGTACTCTCTTCAGAGAGTGACAATGAGGAGAACATTTAACAGCAATTAGAGCATAACAATTTATCAGGCAGCAGTGAATCTGAGTTTGAAGATTATTACGAAATATAAAATACTAGTATGTCTTTTGCAATGTATACGCATTTTATCTTTAGTCTGCTTTAGAATATTTATAGAATATTTAGAATAGTGCATTATTATCATTAGGTATTTGTTGGATATCACACATCTGAAAAATGTATAATAAAAACATTTTTTCCAATTTTTTCCCTTAAAATATGAGTGCGCGTTATACACGGAAAAATACGGTAGTTTGCATTTACCGTTGAGCTAGATTATTGATAAACACCAACTAGTTGCAACCCCAAACCATGTTGCGTCGGAGATGGACTCCTTCCAATTAGTTGGATAGACTCATCATCCCACTGATTCCTGGTCCGTAAATCGTAGGTTGTAGTCATGTAGGCTCTTGCAGGCCCAACTCGCCTGGATCCAAATAGTGAAGAATGGGAAAACTCCATCAAAATGTTCTAATCCATTTCTGCAACTTTTAGACCAGTTCGCGGAACAAGTGATTATGCAATGTAACAAAGCCCCCCCAAAAAAACACTGTCACCTTCCCTTTCATCTGTGGAACCTAGTCGTAGCCCGAATCCCGAATCAGTCTGGCCATTTCGGCAACGGAGCGATGTCAAACGAGCGACGAAATCCGTTTTCCAGTAAAATGCAAAACCAATTAACAACCCGCGGGCCGCGGGTGTGAGTCTCCGGCCCCCGGGTTCCCGGGTTGAGAAATGCACAACATACGCCGCCACAACAGTGATTGGCAGGTTTGACCAATAGCCCGACCCCCGCCCGATAGTAACGGCGTGTAACGGCGTGGGTCCAGGTCCAGCAGGAAGTGAAGAATTTCCGCGCGCAGCGGATGAGTCCCCGAACGTCCCCGCTATAATTTGACATGTTTTCGCAGCAGCGGAGCATTCAGGGTACATTCAAGTGTCAGTAAGTCAATACACTGCGCAGACCCCTTCGCACCCGGCTGGCCCGCTAATCTCTGTCACGCAGTTCCAACGCAGCGCTCGCCTCCGTGTCTGGTGAGGGCGTAAAAATAACATTCGCCAGCAGCAGCGCTCCTGACGTACTTATCGCAAATACTCTGTGCCACTCGCCCACCTACTACTACTGCTGCTGGCGGGCCGAGGGCGAGCGGCGACGCGCCGGGTACGGTTCTCGTTAGACAGGTTGACGCTGAACGTTCTCTATCGGTCTGACATCGACATCGTGTCAGATTAGCACACACATTATACCGCAAGCCGCGCGGCCGCCACTCCGGTGCCGCTCTCCGACTTGATGCAAATGATAGGCCTAGGCCCCGGGGTGGAGTGGCCTTACAATACTTGAACGAACACTACTCTCGACACTACGCGAGTATGTGTTTGTGATACTTTCTCGCGCACCCTCGCACACACATGGGCCACGGGCAAAAACCGGTTCCGCAACAGCTGTGTTGGCCGCCGAGTGCTCGTCTCTGCGGCGAGGCCAGGCGAGCGCAGCGTGATCCGCGTCAGTCGCCTTCACTTTGAACTTGAGCCAGATGGCAGCACCGTACGGGCGCGTGGTTGAACCGGCCCAACGGGGTCGCTTGGTATCACTAGAGCCCTCGAGGCCCTCTTCAGCGCCTCGTCAGCGCGCCTCGATTGCTCTTTGCCCTGCATCGCCTCCTGGCCACCTGTAGCGAACTGCGGAGCGGGTCTGCTTTCAAAACCCTTTCAAAAGTACTTCCAGTAGGTGACCCCAATCTTTCACTTTCCGTGTACCACGGTGCACAGATGATAATAATCACGAAACGTCACCTTCGCTTCAGAAGCGAGGAGTGCACCCTCCAGATCCCGCCAGGTTCCTGCCTGCGCGGACAGCTCACAATTTATCGGTTCGTTTGCAGTTCATCGTAGGCCGTCCATTCGTATGCCCTCTTATCACCGGCCACACTGGGCAGGTCGAAAACTTCGTCACGGCTTGTTGCCCTCCCCGTCGGGTGTGGGCATTACAATTAGATGCAGCATAAATTAAGGCATCATTAAAGATTATTACATGCACTCTGCCAGTCGCCCTTTCGCAGCGCTCCGGGACCGACGGAGTTCCGGGGCAGGGTGACCAGGGCTTCTCGAATCTCGGCGACAGCAGCTCGGTCTGTTAATGTCCCTTTTCGGGTACACAAATTGGGGTGACCAACGCGGGAGCGACATCCTGTGGCAAAAGATGCGGCAACTTTTCTCCACTCCGATTCGGCTGGACAACGTGCACCATCATCACCGCTTAACCGTGATATCTCGTCCAGGCGAAAGGTCTATCGGTAGCTCCGATTCCCTATCCCGGAACGCGCCCGGAGCCCTACCTGCCGCGTGCCGAGGCTGCTCATGTGGCGACGGAAGAACAATTGAATTGCATGACCAAGATAATAAAGTAAACACGCTGTAATCGCTTCGCCGGTGGCTCTCCGCCGCCGTCTAATGAATAATTCAGTGTTGATGTTGGGTGTCCCTCCCTGCCAAGACGACCCGACGTCGGGCCCTTTTCGAGATGCCTCTTGAGAAGCGCCTTCGCAGCAGCCTCCCCAAGATGGGCCCCGTCGTGTGCCAGCGTTCCCAACCGTGGATGTCACGGTTGCTTCGTCACCTGGCGTGGCCACGGCGGCGATTGGTGAACTCCGAAAATGTTTTGATAACGTGGAACCGTGCCTTTGATCGTGTTGATTGCGTTGTTTCTGGTTCCGGTTCCCGGTCGCGAGGAAGCCCCGCCGACCTGTCAGCCGCGGGGTGGTGAAAGTAATCGGAAGCCGGTCGCAGCGGAACGGTGCAAGAATCGCGTTTGGAGGCGATGGATCTTGAAGATTTGCATTTCCTGATCAGTGTAGATGTAGATGATGGGCAGTAGTAGCTCAATCACTTCCCGTGACCCTTGCGAACTGAACCGCCGCTAGCTGCACTCCGCAACGACCTCTACGCTGAGTTCACGCTGTGTCCACATCTACTACTGTGCCTAAAATATGTCGAGAAACGGTTGTCTTTGATTATCGTGGTGTGGTGCCTTGACCGTGGTGTGAGCCTTGGTACCCGTGGTGTGGTATCGTGATCAAGGTGCATTGTGAGCCTTGATCTGGAAACTTCAAATTTAATTGTGGAAATTATGGAAAATAATTGCGGAAAAATTGCGGAAAATAATCAACAATTATTTCCAAAGTGGTGAGTCTTCAACTCAAACTGTACGAAATTTGAAGCCCAACTCATTTTCACTCCGGTGGCTTTTAATAAGCAGGATTATCGTATCTGGGACTCGGAAAACCCACACGTCGTGCAAGAGAAGTCAATGCACCCAAAACGAGCGACTGGTGCGGGTGTTTTGGTCTGGCTGCATTATCGAACCACATTTCTTCGGAAATGAAAAACTAGACAGAGAAATGTTGGCTCTTCAGCGAAATTAAAGGGGAAATTTGGACGACATCTTCGGAATCCGAACACTGCATGGATCACCCTATATTTGAGTTTTAGGCGCGGTTTGCCATGAGTCAAAAAGAACCAAATTTGTGGAGAGACAATTCTTGGTTCCACTTTCTTTTGGATGATTGCGCATCACATTTTCGTGATGTTTTCGACGCCTTACCTGGCACCATGTGACTTATGGACATTCGCTAAACTCAAGAGCAGGCTCCTTGGATAGAAACGAAGAATGTTTTAAAAATTGAAACAACTGTAGCCATAGAGAAACATATGCAATCCCCCCTATTATGAAACTCGAATCGAGAACTCGACCGATCGAGTGAACACAGTAAGAGAGAAAGCAGAATACAACAAGCGAGAAGGCAGAAAGAGAAAGCTATAGCAAAATGAACTCAAATGACCGTTCGAGTTCTCGATTCGAGTTTCATAATAGGGGGGAATGTGTTCTATCACGACTCATACTATCCCCCCTATTATGAAACTCAAAAAGTTCACTTAATCGTTCATTTGAGTTCATTTTGCTATAGCTTTCTCTTTCTGCCTTCTCGCTTACTGTATTCTGCTTTCTCTCTTACTGTGTTCACTCGATCGATCGAGTTTCGAGTTCTGTAATGGGAGTATATAAATGATAAATAACTCCGTGATTTGTCAGCATATTTAGGCAAATAAAACAAGATCTATTTAGAGTATTAAATGCCGTTTATTTCCCAAACAATTACCCAAACAATTTACCCAAAATACAATATCGATCAAATAATTGCCTCCATTAGACACACAAAAAGTGGTCTTTTTCGGGCATTTTTTATTCTATTTGACAACATTTCGGTAATAGACAACGTAAAAGCAGCAATTTCCGCTGTGATGTTAGCTTTCAGTTCTTCAATGGCCTTCGGTTGGCTGGCACACACTTTACTCTTCGAATAGCCCCACAGAAAGAAGTCAGAAGAAATTCGGCAACAATAAGCATAAATAGCACAGTTGAACGATTATTTTCAATGTAAAGCGCTACCATTTCAACCCGCTGTTTTAACGTAAATTGATCCTTCCATTGATCCATCGCGCTGGCCAATTTGTCAAAATCGACTAACAAATAGCGGAGTTATTTAATAATTAATTATTTTGATCGTGATGGAACACCCTGTAGAGTAGGGATTATTTTACTGACAATGTCATAGATTTCCGACAAGCGAATTCCCGGTACTCTTTGGCCACTGTAGTAAACCGATGGCCTTGATCGAAAGCTAACTTAAAGGCCAGCTTAACCGATCGTACCCCTTTCTGGTCTGGCCGCTCTCTCTCTCGCGCTCCGAAACATCAAAACCGCGAACGCATCCACATCGCACACCGCATCTATTTTAAACGCATCCTTTTCTCCAAAAGGCCACACACCAGACGCAAATCACCTGATCGGCGTCCTCCGGCCTTAAATCAGCCGCTAGTAAAGGCGACTCCGCGTGCTAAAAGCGGCCGTTTTACGCAATGCCATTACCATTTAAACGCTGACACGCGGAACGCTGGCCAAGAGCACATGTGCCAAGAGCACGACCGCGCGCAGAAGGCACCGCACCGTATTATTGCTCCCGCGATCGCTCTTCCTTAAATTAAACTTTGATCTCATTAGTTTCGCTTCCTGACAGCCGTAAAATATATTAGCTCATCACAAAACTTTCACCAACCCCACGGGTACGCGGCTGCCCCTCCCGATGACGGTTCGTGGCGCAATTTCGATTACATTCCCCGGAGTGCTGCAAACCGTCTAATGGTACCTCAAATATCACCTACCGCGGCCGAGCCCGAAACTCGCCGGCAACGCCACCAAGAAGAGTTGCTCGGTGTGCCGTGCACACGAATATAGTGAATATCCCGCACCGCACCGCACCGCACCGCACTGCCGCCTCAAGCTTCCTGGCACGTCCTAGCGTTCATCCGGCATCAGCGCGCGGGCCGCGGACCGACCTTTACCTGCCGTTGCGCCCGGGGCGTGCAGCTGCGCCAAAGGGCGACTAATGAAACCAAGTCTCAATTTTCTTGGCAATGAATTTGAAATTTTCACCCGTGCAGTGCGCATTTACAACCCCCCCTTGGGCCAACCAACCGACGGAGAGAGAGCGCGCGCGGAGAGTACGCAAATGCACTTCCTGCACCGCGGGCGGTCTGGCGGGCGGTCGGCCGGGCCGGGCCGGGGTGGTTGATAGAATGAAATGCACTTAAATTTACACCCGCAATCCCGCGATTGCATCGTAAAGTGAGTAGTTTACGCTAAATTAGACGCCGTTTTTTTCGCTTGCTCGCTGCATGCGCAATAAGAGATGCACACGCCTGCACCGTTGTGAAGGGCGGGGACACGGTGGGGAGGTGATGATTGCCGGGTGGAACGAGGCGGATTTTGGCCTCGTAAATAAGACTCACACACAAACGCAGAGAGGTGGTGCATTTCCACCGAAAATCGAGCCACACATCGGAGATGCGGATAGAACCAGGCAACAGTTTGGTCAAATGAAGTCAAACACATGTGACGATTCGGTTTAGAAAAAGGTTTGAGAATGAAAACCTCAACACGCCATTCTTGGGACTTCTGTGCACTATTTGGCCTATTCTGTATAATTTTGTTGAAAATTGAGCGATAAAGCGATTTTCGGAACAACACAAATTTGAACATCTGTCAACAACTGTGTTTCGTGTTTCACTAATTATCCACATTCTTCCTCATGGAACTAGGTGTGGAACTAGCACCAGATCAAACTGTCCACTATGACGCTGCTCGTTAACGAGGCTCAGCCACGTTCGGTATTGTGTTTTTTTTCCAAAAACCGTAAAAGCTTCAATCTGTTTGGTTGACTTTGAACGCAACGGACGTCCGTATGTCCTGAATGGTTGCCAACTGCGTACTTAAGACGTTGCGGTCCAAATGCCAAAAATGCTGCGTTCGAATTAGTTGCAGTCAGTTAAAGTCGGCTTTTGACAGATCAGCTAAACAAAAAGGAGGGAATCCTTTTGCCTAGTCAATAGTAATCAATGGTAATGTCTGCCGAAGAACCGTTGCTATGGATTTCTGCAAGGTAGGCGTCGTTTAGTTTAGAAGAAGTCGGTGACGAGACCATCGGCGCTGGACCATCAACGTCGCTCGTAAAAACACAACGTCACAGAAAGTAGAAACAATAACTACAGCAATCCTTCACGGGTGGAAAAATCGACAAAATGCGATCTCTAACTTTCCACCGAAAATACAGGGTGTACCATTTAGCGCTCTTTTACGAAATTTCAATTACTTGACGTTTAAGACGTCAAACTTCATTCTGAAAATTGTAAACATTTAGTATACACTTTCAAATGGACGAAATGGAACGTTTTACGCTTGAAGAAAGCCTGCGAAACATTAATAACTTACTTCCAAAGTGGTAGGTCTTCAACTCAGCAACGGTACGATATTTGCTCGTTTGCTCGAAAAGCTCGTTTCCACCTCGGTTGTTATGTCAATGAGCAGAATTGTCATTTTTGTTTTTCGGAAAACCCACCCGTCGAGTAAGAGAAGCCAGTGCACCCAAAACAAGTGACTGCTTGGAGGGCCAGCAACTATTGACGACCTCAACACCAAATTTCACATTGCCATTGCCAAGCACAGATAGTCAAAAATGTACTCAAAAGTAGGTCGATCGAATGGGCTACTGCTGTGGACATTTAACCAAAATTGCTTTTCATCAAACAAAATTAAGAATCAATCTTTCAATCAAAAGTTCAAGCATTGAAAAATTTCAAGCCGTTTTTATTTTTATAACCAAATGAACGAAAGAGTCCTTATTGGGCCACCCTGTACCAGGAATGAAGAGAAAAATGACCTGAAATAAGGTTCAGGATTCAAATTTAAATGAGAGAAAAACTCGAAAACACACAAACGTTGTGTCGACGGTGGGGAAAGTGTTCGGCCCGTGACCCACTGCGCTAGCTGGGGCCAGCTGACTGTGTCAGCTCGGAGATCGCAGCCCGATGGGAAGCGTTCTGCGCAACGCGTGATCAAGCTTCAAGGTCAGGTGCCGCGGAAAACGCGCTCAACGCTTGACGACGTTCACCGTGCGGCAGCCCGGTACGCCCACACCGCTGGATGGATGTTTCTAATTTCATTTGCATATGAACCCGACCCGCGGCAGCTAGTCCTCGTCCCACGGCGAAGTGGAAGACACCGGACCGTCATAATTCCGCAGCATATACAAACCGGCTCCGGCGAGGCCACTGCTAGGCGCCATCGGTGTTGGGCGACAGATGCATTCGGCGTTGGCCATTGGCCCACGCGCACTGCAGCTGCAGTTAAGCCCTGGGGCACTAGGTGCTGCTACAGGGGTGTCACTTTAATAGCCGCCCCTCCGTCGTCGTACGAATAGTTGTTGAGTTTTTTATCGCACACGTCCCGTCCCGTTCGCTCGCGCACGTGCCCGTGCGGTTCGCGGGCCCTCTCCAACGCCTATATGCTCTCCTATGCGGCCACCCCACCGATCGGCATCGGGGCGCCTGCCCGCGGTTTCCGATTACCGGAACATATGCATACAAATTGTTATTCCAACCGGTCCGCGTGGCCGCAAAATGCGATTTCCATTTTCGTATTCGATTAAATTCACTTTCATTAATTACTAATCGTGTTCGAATGCATAAATTACCCAGGTCCCGGGCCTGTAATGTGTCTCCGATTATGCAACGCGCGCGCGAGTGGTGTGATGCTGGCTGGATGCTACATACTTCCCGAGCGCGATGAGCGGCGAGATCGGATCGTTCGTTCGAAGCCGTTTGAAGTGCTGTAATCTGTGAGCGATGCGGAGCGATTTGGTGGCACACGCGGGCACCTACTTGGGATGCCTCACGTCAACCATCATTAATTTATGTGACATTCGCAATGGATCGCGATAGGATTGAGCTGTTAATCGCAGAGGTTCAATCAAAGCTTGAGCTTGAGTGCCGCCTCTGAGAAGGATGTTTGTGAAATGCACTTATAAAAGGGAGCAAGCACATGGATGATACTAAAGTTACAAAATTTTGACCAACTGTCGAAAGACGTTCCGAAATGTACAATGGAACTGTATCTCCAGATGAACTAAGATCGCTTTGAATCATCATTGCTCCACAATGATTCAACGAACTTCTGAAGCCTGCCGAAGCCGATCGTCAGAAGGTCAGGACAAAATAATTTGAGAGTTAAAAAGAGCTTTACAAAGAATTCAACCTTGTTAACAACAATGTTGTTGTAGCATTATGTACTTTCAACAGTTACAGACGAATGGTCTTTAACTTCATGTAGGGTAAATATTGTAACCGTCAGCGATCCCTCAGCGTCAGCGTCAGCGTCAGCGATTCTTGGCAGATGCCAATAAAAAGCAACAATCTTCAGACTTGTTCCTGGAAGCATCTTCAGAAGAAACGAACTAAAT
The DNA here is from genome assembly GCF_943735745.2 of Anopheles bellator. Classification (NCBI taxonomy): domain Eukaryota; kingdom Metazoa; phylum Arthropoda; class Insecta; order Diptera; family Culicidae; genus Anopheles; species Anopheles bellator. The sequence goes on from NC_071285.1 coordinate 31,124,246, forward strand.
TTCGAAATACGAAGCTACGCCAAAAAACAATGCAATCAATGTTTGAAAATGTTTTGGATTATTTAAAAAATGTCTTTTCGTTTAAATAATCAATTCGTTGCAAAAAATTTTTTAAAACCCTTTTAGTTTTTAGTGCCGCAGCATATGTTATCACGAATAGCTTGGAGAAGTGCCCTCCAGCCGATTGGCTAAAAAATCATCCTTGGAGTGGAGCAAACCACAAGAACTAAAGGGCGAAGGGTGGCGGCAAAGGGCGGTTAGAGTGGCTCATGTTGCGCCCTGTCAGCAGGGAACGATGGGGCTATTTTCCCCCCTGTTTAGGTCTCCCAGGATCGGTGCGGCTTTCGTGCGGTGTAATGTACGCGCCCGAGCCTTCAAGCCGTTCCGTGTCGCAGGGCGGAACCGCCCTGTGCTTTGGTTGCACTGCTCAGCCATCCATTAGATCGTAATTGCGTCTAATTAATCATTTACCTTCGCATAAATTAGAGGCTCGTAATCTATACCGGGTGCAGCGCGGCGACCAGCCGCAAAGTGGTCCGCAGGCAATGGTGCAATCTTGCCGTGTTTGCCGAGAGTCGCCGAAATCCTGACATGAAATTTGAATTTATGCTACCTCACCATTCGCCGGCAATATGCCGTGCCGTGTGCCCCTTTGGCACGTTCAGCAAAAGTGAGCCACAATTAAACCCCGGCGCAATTTTGCTGAATCGCTACGGTGAGGAGGTTTTACTACGGTGATTGGAATCAGGCTCGGGCATCACTGCCACGGTGCCTCCAGCTCCGAAATCGAACGGATCTATTTTCGAAACAACGAGAGTTACCCTTAATATCCATTGCGATTTCAACGGAACGGGCGATAGGACTTGTATCGCAATAATCTATTTAAAAAAAATTCTAAAGCTATTTAAAGTTTTTTTATAGTTTTGGTTTAAATCTTGTAGATCAGATAGCACATCAATTTTCGGTTTGTGCACCACAGAACGGCATAGAGTCCGGACGAGACTTTGACGGTGACTGATAATTAGCGTTACTCACGATGGACTGCACGTAAATTCCAGAGCTCGAACATCGCACGAAATCAAGATTGAATCTTTCGACCTGTCGCATGTTCGGAACGAATTAAGATTTACGGGACTTACCGTGCATATGGAAATACCCGAGCTCAGTTTCCCGTTTTCGGGGCCTGTTTACGCAGCTGTGCCCGGTGTAGCGTGCGATGAGTTCATGCGCTGTTTGGGACAGCTTTTTTCACACCAAGCAAACGAAAGGCAAGGCAAATGTGCCTTGCTACAATTGAGCTAGGAAATTCCCAATAATAGCGAAATTTTCTTAATCTAACCTTGTTACGCCATACGGTTAAACTTATTAATAGTTCTAAGCGATGATAGCTTTCTAGTATTTCTACTACAAACGAGCTTAAATCTCTGGTTGACTACTAACAAGTAAGTCAACTACTTGTTCAAAACAGACCCATCGAGGTATGGTCTTTGCGAAATTTGCGCATGCAACATGAGCAGAACCGAGCTCGGTTCAAGTTTGTTGCTTCTTGCACAATGTTTTCCCGAATGGCCTCCGAACGGGCCGTGGGCCTTTATCATCCCTAATAATCTTCCCTAATTAGGTAATTAAGTGGCTGGCTCCTTGAATTAAGTGTACCGTTCGGTGTGTCGGCGTCGGCGACTTTGGCGGCCTTTTCTAAGCCCTCGCCGTCAGCAGTTGGGCACCTGGGCCTAAGCCCTCGAGAAGAAAAACAGACACCATGTTGCCAGACGTCCGGAAGCCAGACGAAAGATTCGATGCGGTGTAATCTGTTTCAGCATGGGTCCGGCCGGTTGGCTGGCATGGCATTTATCAGTCTCTCCGAGCCCGGGCAGCGAGGTGTTTGCACTGGTCCACTTCTCGGCCTCGGCCCACCGTCGAGGCTTCCCGGAGCGTTTCACTAATGGGATACGAAATGAGACGGAAAATATAGTTATAATAATTTAATCTGCTACTCGTGACCGTCGGGTAATAGTTTCGCTGCTGCGCTCATTCGCGTACGCGTATTTTTTCGTGTCCCATCATTTGGTCGTGGTTTGGAGTGGTCGTCTTTTAGTGGCCGAAGTAAACACCCGCCGTTCCACTGATCTCCACCTCCAGCACTTTCCGCCAGGCCAGGTCAGGCCAGGCCAGCATAAATCATCCATCAGAGTCTCGCTCCGTTGCCTTGTGCCGTAGCAGCAACCGAAGAACACTCACCTCACACTCACCCAGGAACCAGGATGGCTATTTTCCGCCTCTCTATATCGGAAATGCACGAAACCCGCGTACCACTTCCTGTGCCACCCGAGCCGCACGAGCGGGGAGCGGACACGAACGCAATCTCACGATTTCACGCTTCGCACTATTCTTAGCGCATTGGCCAATATCGCGCTGCGGTGCAGCGTACTCTTCGGTCGGTTTGTATTTTTGGTGCACGTCCTTCGCTCCTCGGCAGTTCGCTCAAACGACGGCTTTTAAAATAACTGCACCGAGCAGCGTTTCGTGATCTTTTATTTTGCGCCAAACTGCCAAAACGGTGCACGACGACGACCGCGATGAGCGATGCTAATGAGTAGATTCCTAATGTGCCGAACGTTGGTAATGAAAATAAACTTCAATCAACGTAAGCCCCTGAACTTGACAGTGGCCACCGAACGACGCAGTGCGATCGGTGACGTGCCGGTGCCAATGCACTGCCGTAAAATGCTCAAGACTGTCCTGTAGCTGAGGCGATCGCGACGAGTTACAGCATCCCGGTTTCGCTTTCAAACGGAGGGTTAGTTAAAACAGTTCCATTTGGAAGACCTCTCTAAGTATGGTGAACTATGCATATCCGTAGCGGAACGTAACTTTAAGGCCGATCGTTTGATGAATTCTTCATGTCCCCTAACATCCGGACTGTGGGATGGGATGGGACCGAAAAATTCGAATGACATAATACACTGCACACTGGTGCCAACTGGTACTTGGCATACACCGGATCATGGACTCTACTAGGGCGTCTGTAACGAAAATGCGGTTTCACTATCGTCGCAGGTGACGATGCTATCCGTGCCTCCGAATAAACTCGTCCCGTTCCCATTCATTGGGCTTGTGGTCTCGTTGTATTAGTTTTTGTATATGTTCGAAGGAGAGTTGCCAAAACGGTGTGCGTCAGAGGTGAAAGCATTCGGCAACCAGAGGGGATGCAGGTGTAGCGGGAAAGGATTGGACCTCTGCCGTCTCTAACATCTTTATGGTTTAAGAGATAAACAGATGGCAAATAGTGCCGCATGACGAATGGCGCGTAATTGAAGGTTGCATTGCTATAAACAAACAAACAAACAAAGAAAATATCAGGCTGTTTAATAAGTGTTGCGCTTTGATATTAATTTGTTTTCGGTTTGAAATACTCTTAATAATTCAGTGTAGTGTACGTGAACATCAGTACATTAGAATCCAAGATTCCCAGTGAAAAACTGGAAGAACTGCAAAATACAACAATTTAAAGTTTAATTCATGGATTTTTGCCTTTTTAAAAATGCTCTTATGACACGGTGCACTCTCCTAAAGAAAACGGGTTTTTTTCTTCTGCAAAGCGGGTTTCCTTTTTTCCTTTTCCTTTTCCTTTTCCAAAGCGAATTTTTTCCTTCAGTTGGTCTAACAGAATGATAATCCAGATTAATTACATTACCAGTTTGGAAGTAATCCACAAACAAAATTCCTTTCGCATCCCAACAAACTGATTCTAACACCTTCTTCGACACGAACTCGTTTCAGACCAGAAGAACCGGGTTCAAGCCACTCTGTAGGCTCTTGTTTTGCTTCAGGATCATGGTGAGCGACCCAAGCTTCATCCATAGTGATGATTCAATGCACAACATCCACTTCATCCTTCCGTAAAAACTCTAAATGTTGAAGAGAAAGTAGCATTTGAATGCGTTTTTGTTCCATTTTTAGCGAATGCCATTTTGTACACAGTTTTCTGAAACCGAACGCTTAAGTCAAAATATTGCTTACACTGCCCAATGAGATGTCTAGGGCTTCTACTAAACCTCTTTCAGTCACTCGACTATTTTCCAATACGACATCCTGTATTTTCTCTTCGATTTCAGGTGTTATATCTGTTTTTGGACGTCCTCGACGTGGATCGAGTTGAAGACAATTGGGACCACGTTTAAACCCAGAAACATCCCTTTTATTTTCTAAGACGAAGAGCCCTTACAACCTTTCAACATTGGTTCATCATTTTCCTTTGCTTTCAAGCCTTCCAAAAATAAAACTTCAATCACTGCACAATACTTGATGTTTTTCGTTGTAAAAAATACTGTGACACGTCGATATGAATTAGCATGCAAACAAAAATTATGAGAGCAATTGCATTGAAACTTCAAATACGTTCACATGAAGAGGGTACCAACATAACCAATTGATTGCTGAATCAATCTGCTGGCGGTACCTGCCAACAAATCGCTCAGCAGGAACACCGAGAACTAGTGCAACAACCGAGATGCATTTCCTGCCGTTTTCTCCAACTCTGGCATGGCCAAGGCAGGGCACAGCCCCGGCCCGGCTGCCATGAACCCTGTGCCCCCGGCCATGGGGAAAGCCACGGACGCACGGATGACTAACTGCCGCCGCTCTCTCGCTCGCCTGATCGACAGTTAATCAAAGTGACAAATATTTAGCGATACACGCGGGGACGGTTCAGCTGGCTGGCGTTCGTCAACCTGTCTGTGACGCATCGCGCCGGTAGCACAATGACCGCGGCCTAGACGCGAGACCTGCGTGACGACCCCAACTCCACCCGCCGTTACAACGAGCCGCCGAGGCCACCATCGAGACAGTTGCGCAGTTGTGCGCCGGTGAAGATTCATCATCATCATCATCATCGCGCCTTCACGCCATAACGGGTTTCCGCCGGGTCGAACCTTGAAACGCCGCCGCCGTCGCCGCCAATCGGTGGCATCTAAACAAATTTGATCCACTAAACCATTGTTGTCGCCGAATCGTGGCGCGAAACCATAACCCCCCACCCGGCCAGAGGTGGTGAGATGGGTGGACAACGGGAACGGCGATCCAACCCCAACCTAGGACAACAGTAAACATTTTACGGCTGGATACACTCCACTTGAACCGTGACGCACCGCCGTGGGGTCCGTGACAGTGCAGCGGCGGCGCGATTAGAGTGTCGCTGACACCGGCTCCCATCGGGAAGCGGCAAGAAGCAAAAAGAAGAAGAAAAGCAGTGACACGGACAAAATGAGTAAATCAGCACTGTGAAATGAAATAAAATCTGAATAACGTGCGAAGCGAAGCGAGGAAAACAAACCGAAAAGGGAAGCAAAAACCTTCGCGAAACACAACACCCAAAAGCATAAAGAAACACTAGCGCGCGCGGAGCGGTGCAAATTTGATTAGAGGCAGCCCAGTCCAGTACGGGCAAGAAGAAAGGGAAAAACAAGCAAACAATCGAACGTGATGAGCGGGGAGCCGCGGCCGCGGCCAACAAAGAGCTCCCGGCCAATCCCGCGGAAAAGTAAACACGCGACCAATGCCGCGCGCGGCAATGATGGATAGGACCACAATCGACGCGCCGCCGAAGCGACAGGTTTCGGTTTCAGGTCACCCCGGAACTAGTCCGCCGACTCGGCCAGGGAAGGGGCCCCGCGGGGTTTTTTCGCGCCGCGCGCGCTTTTATGTAGGTCACTGCCGACGCCGCCGCCGCCGTTGACGTCGCGGAAAGTGAACAATGGTGACAGCGGAGGGATACCCCGTCGGGGAGGTTGGAGCGGGACCAAGTGAATTGAATTAGCCGACCGTGGCTAATAGCTAACAAATGACACTATCGTGACACGGTAGCACTGCAGCGACGGGGCAACGGCAACCCCCGGGGGAGAGACATCTGCTGCAGCAGCAGCAGCAGCAGTGTCTGGCTGGCGGAGCAGTCTGCCGTGTTGGCCAGTGATGATGCAGCCGACGACGCGGCGGCGCACACTCGGCGGGACAATGGATGACCATGGACAAGAACCGCGAGTGCAGCGGACGGCCCTCGGACACACGGGGGGGCTTATCCGTCTGTTGCAGGCAGGCAAATATTGTTGACCGTTCGTGGATTCGAAGATACTGGACTTGGACCTGATTCTTGGACCTGAAGAACTTTTAGGAGTCCACCCTATTTCTGGCCACTTGCCGGGGACACTTTCGCACACAGTTAAATTCGCTGGCTATCTTTAATGGTTTATGACCATGTCTGCCCATTGTTGCTCCACTCCACTCTCTCTCTCTCTCTCTCTCTCTCTCTCTCTCTGGTCCAACACCACTCCATTAGCCCAATCCCGCGCGACGCCCTCGCGCCGGACCGAGGTTGTCCGGACTAATGAACTTTCTCGGGTGATGTCCGCCGATCAACCGGAACACACCGAATTCTTTTTTCTCCATCATTATTTATTTCGTCGCTCATTTTCGTTGAAAGGATTTGACATTTCGCCTTCGCCTTCCCGTCCCGCGGTCCGGCTCTGGAGCCGTCCAAAGCGTTTGGAGCCGTCCAAAGCATCGATCCGTGCGGTAGTTTACGGTCTTTTCGGCACCGCGGTCAACCTCATCAACCACACCGCACCGCAGCCGGTACCGAATGTCCTCTCGGCGGTAGCTCGGGGGGCTCGGGAGCTCGTTTGCTCGAGGCACTACACTCCATACCGCCGCGAGACGTTTGGAGTCACGACCGCCAGCTCATTGAAAGTCCGTCCGGCAGTCGCGACAGGAAAGCAATTAAATCGAAATGATATTCAACATTTTCTACATTGTGGTAGGTTATTAATCTTTTCTCGCTACGTCCGAAGGTTCGATGATAAATCGATACCGGGAGTTGTCGTCCCCTTTTCTTACTCCTCCTTAGCTAACGAAGTTATTAGACCGGTCCCAGGAGTGGGCCGGGCGACCAAAAACTAGAAACGACAATTTTATCAGGAAGAATTTCGAAATGTTACAAAAACGAATCTGCCCGTCATTAGGGGGCTACAAAAAAATTGACGTGTCCGATGTCATTTAACGTCCTATAGCGTCTCGCAGTTCATCCGCCATTTAGGAGAATACACAGTATCGCATGTTTATCAACTAAATGAGAGGTTAGGGGAACAATTATGATCAATCGATCGTGAGGCTTATTACATACACCACAGTTCTACTGTAATCGTCATTCGTAATTTTGGGGCCTTTCGAAAATTCTGGAATAAATATCAGAAGAATTGGACCGTGACCGATAACGATTCCGACCGCTGTGAGATAATATTTTACCTGTAGGTTTTCTTAATGTTTCTTGCTTGCAATAAGCGCTTTGACATATCAATATCTCAAAAAGTGTTGTCGGTTATCTGTCCGTGGACTTGTGGACAGTTTTACAACACAATCCCGTCCGGCTGCACGGAAGTCCCCATTGCTTCATAACCTTCGCAAGGGCAAGCGTGTCTCGCGGCCAACCGTGAGGGAAGTAACGCATACAAAATTAGGCCAAATGTTTGTCGCTTGTCGCGCCGGTCGCATGTCGACCGTAACGATTGACTTTCTCGGAAGTTATTATCGAGCGTCGGGGTGGCAGACAAAGAACAGCGCTTATCGGAAAATCGAAAGCAACGGCCGTCGTCGTCGACAACCTCGTCGACGACGGCCAAGATGATGCAGACGAACTGCAACTTTACGGTCGCTCTGACGTCAACGCACGTCAGCTCTACCCGGCAGACCCCATCCATCACGGGGGCTATCGCGGGCTAGGTTGTCCAGGCGAACGGCGGCGGGAAGAACTGTGTCAAATTAGGGCGTAATTACCGATACGAGACCGGGGGCCACCGGGGAGCGCTCGCAACCGAAATGAGCAAACGAAACCGTTGGCGGGGCACAAAACAAACCACATCGACATCGAATCCGGGCGCGGCCCAGACCTGCCCCAATTTGGCTGTCACATGTCTAACCGCCGCCGTAGACGTCTTCGTCGTCGTCGTCGTCGCTGAGTGCCGGCCGGCCGATGGGATGCCCCCATCGTCAATGCCGGACACGTTGGAGGTCAGTTACTTTTTGGTGTGTGGTCAGTGCTAGACATCCCACGTCACTTCGGTCACTACCACATGACCCGCGCCTTGGAGACGGGAATCGACGATATTTCTGTTTTGGCCAACACACCAATACCGTTCGGCTGCGTCGATGGCGATGCTGGATTGAATCCATCGAATCCAGTAAGGCAGGAATTCGCGGGAACTCACTCATCGATAGAACCAAACGAATGTTCGATTTTCTTGAATAGTTTTTCATTAATTTTGTGTATTGAGACCGACACTTTAAAGAAACGATACGAAACACTCCCTGAGCGATCTGTTTTAAGGAGTGTGATCAGTGGCAAAGATTAAAGGAAGCTAGGTTTGGTGTAAAAGCCATATTATGAGTACTAGAATTAAGCATGTAATATTGAAATGATATTGAAACACGTATTTACAGAACGAAACTAATTGAACATTGCTGCTCCATCCATGGCTGGTTCGAAACCTAATTAACACTTTACTTAATTGATAATATATTTAAGTTATTAGTGATTTTATTAGTGATCCCGCGACCGGTTGCGACTCAACCGGCCATGGTTTCGATTCCCGATACCGGCGCTGACAGAGGGGGGTTGGCGCGGGACCAACAACCCCGCCCGTAAAAAACGAACTGTTACGGATAGCACCAGGGATATTTGACATTAACATTGTCTCTGGTGCAGGCCAAGACCGCACAGCGGTTGTAGTGCCAAAGAAGAAGAAGTGATTTTAAATTAGTTAGTGATCGTTTTACAATCTAATCACTGATAAAAAACCCGGAGAGTTTACAAAAAACGCCAACCTTAAGAATTTATTTAAATTATTTAAATTTGGCCTGCAGGATTCATTTTAAAGTAAATTCTAGCGAATGTAATTTGCACTTTTCATTCATTATATTATTTTGAATTTGTTTTAAAACAACCCACAGGCCTTGTGATGTGAATAATTTAAATTCTATGCGAATTTCCAAAGATAAAGCATGGCCCAGTTAGAATCGGGCATTTGCATTAGCTCTATCTCGGAGATGGTTGGACTTAGGAAACATATTAAGGTGTCAAATTGAAGGTATTTTATTGTACTTTAAGAGAAAAATTTCACAAATTTATTGTGTCGGTCGTCGGATGAAATCAAGAAATTTCTTTGTAATGCGCGCCATAATTTTCTGCACAATCCTCTGATCCACCTCAGCGGCTAATTTGATCCAATTTCTCGCCATCTCTGCAGCATTCCGCATCATCTTTTCAGTCTTCTTCAACTTCCTATTGATTGTTGCCCAATAATTTTCGATTGGTCGGAGTCTAGGGCAACTTGGTTTGTTGATATCCTTTGTGATGAAATCCACCTTATTGTAAAAATATCACAGAACTACATCCCTGCTATAGTGGCAGCTTTCCAAATCAGGCCAAAACTTTACCGGACCTTTGTGTGACTTAGTAAATGATAGAACACGCTTTTTGAGGCACTCTTCCTTGTACAGCGTTGAGTTCATCATCGTGTTTGTGATGAAAACCTTGAGTCCACAGGTGCAAATTCCTTGTCATATCATCAATTTTTGTGCAAATTTTTTGGCGAATACAAATTTGATCTTGGAGGGGACATCTCCCCGTGCCGTGGCGAGATAAAATTTTGGTGCAGGAAGCCGTCCAAAATCAATTTTCACGTATGTTGCGTCGTCCATAAGCAAGCATCCGTTTTACCTCGTCGTAACCTTCTCGTACAACTAGAAGCACTGGTTTTAATGATTAGATTTTGTTTAAGTGTCCTTTTTGGATTCTTACATACAATTATAAAACAGTAGCCTTATCGTAGACAGATCTTCTGGGCAGTACTTCTGCTGGCACCTTTTTTTTGCAATATCCCAAACCTAAAGCCCAGGATTTGCCTCGATTGATCTTAAAACCTTCCAGTTCAGCTGCCGATCATATGTTTTACTACGACGTTTACTCTGAATCTTTCAATCTACGGTATTGGGTTCCCAGAAACGATAAAGCACAGCATATATCGTTGATTTTGCAAATTTTTGTGTTTTTGAGATTTTTAAAGTAGACCACGTGATGTTTTCGACGTGATTGTGCAGATTTATTTTTCTTCTTTCGAGTTCAACTGAGCGTAACTTTTCATAAACCTCACGTACTAAGATGAAACTTTCAGCACTGAAAGTCAAACGTTTACTAAAGATATGACTATCAACACTTTTGAAATCCGACCACCAGAGGCGTTGCTAGAAATCATGCAATTGTTCCCGATTCTAAGTGGGCCATGCTTTATGTCCAAAGCTTGGACGATGAAGATGGCTTCTGAGAAAGAAAACTTGCGATTAGCTTAGTTTTTGTGAACTCACGCGCAACAAAAGCAGTTTCGTTTTTTCCTGTTAGAATACCCGAGAACAATCATCAGTGAATCATTAAAGTATCCTAAGCATAGATAGATTTGGCCACCCTCTGCCGCCAGTCGGTGAATATTGACAACATTCTCTAACCGCTTATCACTCCAACGAAAGGCCATAATTGGCAGCGATTAAAGTGGTTGCAGCTAAATAGATAATAGGTTTATGGGACATATTAATAATAAACATATTATGTGCGTTCACAATTTTTCCCGACATAGTTTTCCGAATTCCGATTAGTTTGCGTACCATTAATTTTGATGTCCACTGATGACGTACGCCCTTCTCCGCTCGGCTCGTCGTTTGGGATTCGTTTTATTTTGTTAATTCTGCAACCCACCCAGAAACGGGGCAGAGATGATTCATAATTGCTTGGCACGCAAACTACGGGATTATCGCTGGATGCTGGAGCTCGTCGGCACCGGAAAGTAAGTCGTTTCACAGTCGCAATCACAACGTGCCGTAATTTCGTGCCAAAACCGTGCCCAAAAAGCAGCATCAACACGTCGTACGGGGCGCGAATCAAAATGCGAAGTCAAGAGCCACGGGCCATGAGCACATTAAGGTGCTTACGGGCGCGACGCCAGCCCAATCGGCACTCTAAACGATTATGGTGCCGGATGGGGCGCGTTTCGAAATTTAACACCTCAATACACCCGATTTCGGTCGGTCGGAACGGTGGCAGGCAGAGATACCCGACGGCCAGGCCGACGGGGCCTAATGGGAGCCGATGGCAGCCGTGCGCACCTTGGGTTCATCAACTCTGCGCGAAGTCTCCACGCGAAGATAATGCCCCGTCTTTATGGCCCTTTTTCTGGTCGCTCGAAGACGCAGAAAACCAGTTTTGTGGTCGCGGCCACCATCAGCATCCCGCTTCCCGCACGGGTCCCGGGACTACTGGGTGTACACGTGTGTGTGCGCGAGTGAGGATTATGGATATAATTTATTCCGGCTCAAAACCAGAAGCTCCCAGTTAACGATCAAAACACGACCAATCAAGAGCCTACACTCGGGATGCCCGGGAGCCGAGTAACAGGCCGACGGCTCCCGGTCTTTAGCGGTCGCCGTACTTGAGCCGGCCCCGTAAACATGAACGGGAGGGCTCCGGCCCCGGCCCCGCGACACCCTCCCTGGCCGGCGGTCCACGAAAATCCAAGATGTCGATTGATTCCGCGCGCGGCCAAACGAGGACGGTCACCTCTGCCTTGCTACTTGCTTCGTGTTTTGTTTCGAGAAGTTTACAGCGCAGCACGGCTCTGGGCTTTGGTTCTTCGCTTGCGCCATGGTCCCGGCGTGAGGCGTGATTTGGAGCTTTCGAAGGGGGCATCCGAAGCTATCGGAAATTTAAATTGAAGCGAGATATTTCGACAAAAGGCGGCTTATCGGAATATGATTAGGAAGTTTTCTTCGCATCCTGTCGCTGTCTTTCGGGCCCCGCAGGAGAACGACTAATGGCACGCAACTGCCTCGGCCAACGCGCAACACCTCGACGGGACGCGGCCTGGTCTTGGTCCTACCGTTATCTACTGTTTTATCGCACCTCGTCAACTTGTGCGCCGAACACGTTCGAATAGCCAACGAGGCGCAAAATTCCGAGGAACCACTTCGCACTGCTCTGTGGTGCTGCACTCTGCCTCGGGGTTCCTTGGCCGCCGGACTGGGATGTTTATGGCCACGGCAGATCGACGGCTGATTACGGCGAAAACGGCTAAAGCTCAAGCTCGCTACTGGCGAGTTTCGCTACAAAGCCAAAGACTGACACCAGCAACTCGGGCTTCAAATCGGGAGTCGAAAGAACGTGTCTGAAGACGCGTTCGGCATCCAACTCTTGGCAAGCGGAGAGCGGATACCAAGAAATAGGTTTCTACAGTGTGATAGATTCATATCAACGGTTCGTCTTTGGATGACATAGGGAAACATTAGATCATACACTTGTTCTTCAGGAGCTGCTGCAGGAAGTATGGCTAGCACGTGGGCTGAAAAGTCCTGAGCCTAAGAAAGAAAACACGATAATCTCATCATTGGGGCGAAATTTCTTACCGATGAGCATTTTGTTGAGGTCTGCGAATAGCAAGACTTCTGACACGGTGACACGTTCGTTAAAATATCGGTCTTGAAATGCTTCAACAAAGCTGTTGATGGTATTTACCTTCTCGAGATAGTCGATGAAGATCACACCATGAACATCTTCAAATATCGATATTTCGATATGCATCGTCTTATCCAGACGATGGTTATGCTTTCGGGCACTTTGAACGATGTTCACCAGTTGCATTTCACACAGATGACGATCATTTTGATTCCGGAGTGTTCCGGATCCGGATAGACCACGTTTAATCTATTTCTACATATCGACACAAAAATTCCGGTTTATTACGTTTGAACAAACTCAAACACTGCTCAGAGTCATCAATACGTTGAACAGCTTTTTCACAGTAGAATTCTCATGCATTATAAATCGTTCTTTTGATACCGTTACAATGTCAGCTAACTGATGCAACTTCACTTTACGATCACTCAAAACCTCCTCATTAAGGCGTCCTGTTCGCCTAAACAACGTTTCATTGTTGTTTGGATGCAGCCCTTACAACACTTTTCAAGTCAATGCTTCGATGGAACGGTATTTTTTCGCATCAAGATTTGAAGTGATTTTGAAAATAACAAAAGTAGTGTCAATGTTAGCATAAAAACTCCCAAACTTATGAGTCGCATATCATGAAATTCTAAGAGGATTCCGTTGAAGGTTAGAACTGACTGAAAAATTGGTGAATGTAATAAAACTAGCGCCATCTACAGGGCGAGCAATTTAACGTGTACTTTTTCATTTGGTTACAAAACAAAAACGGCTGAATATTTTTCGATGGTTGAACTTTTATTTGAAAATTTGATTCTTGCCATTTATGTATAAAATACAATTTTTGTTGCAGAAAATTGGGAAATATGAAAACATTATTTTCAAAGTGGTAGGTCGTCAACCCATTCGTCAAAAGCACATTTCATTGAAACTCATTTCCATCTCGGTCGCTATGTTAATAAGGGAACGGAAACCCCACACATCGTTCAAGAGAAGCCAATGCACCCACAGCGAGTGACTGTTTGGTGCGGGCTTTGGCTGATTGGTTCTTCGGCGAAATTGAAGCTGAGAACTTGGACGGCGTTTGGTTTCAACATGACGGCACTATGTACCATACAGCGACAGCCACAATCGATATCGAGTTCAAATTACGCGGAGATGTTTTAAAATTTTTAAATTAAATTATTTCGAAACACACGCAAGGTTCCACCGTCAAAGAGAACATTTAAAGTTCCGATAACAGCCATTCATCGTGCAGAGGTACCAACGACTTGTTGGATGATTAAGGCAAGGGACTAATCATGCTCCGGCACCATGAAGTAACGGGCTACAATAAACCCCCTACAAACCGAACACACAAATTGTCATCATATTTGCTAATGCTCGAGCCTACGTAAAACGGGACCGACCCGGCGGACTCCGCTCTCCGGATATCCTCCTAGGGGAGCGTTCTCGGTGCTCCCGGTGATATAATTTCTGCCTCGCAACTTTGCCGGTCTCCCCGAGACCATAAATCGGATATGGCGTTTCGGCCGGGAAAGCAAATTAAACCCCGCATGCCACCCGTCGGTGCCGGTGGTTGAACCCTGGTGAAGATCTCGCCCGTGTCTCGTGTTCCGAAATCCTTCATTCGGCTGATCGTAAAGTATTCTTCCGTAGTAAGCCCACAGGGACCGTAACCCTTCAGCTATCGAAAGGTATCGGAACCGAGGGCACTACCTAGCGAGGGTCGGATCCTCGGGTAAGACCTCGGCCGGGGGGCCGGTTTTTATGTGACTTTAGCGGATTACGTTTTAATTGAGTAATATACTTTGCGCCAAGTGCTTTTCGAGGACCACTCGAAACCGAGGCCGCCGCGAGGCGAGTTTCCGCGGTTGGTAAGCTCACCCGCACCGGGGGCCCACTGCACCGCTTCAAGAGGCTCAGCGGGCGAACGAAGCCCACGGAGGGATTAAAAGTCACCTTCCGGGGAAGGCAGTTCCGGGTGCCGCCTGCGACCGGCTCCAGGCTCCCGGCTGTCCGAAATATGGTGCCGCCAGTAATCCAGCGGTGCGAATGCTGCAATCGGATGCAGAAACGACCTGAAAACCCCCCAAAAAAGGGCGGCCCTCCAAGTGTCTTAGGATTTTACGAGTGCCAGCGACTCCGAGCCCGGAGTCGGTATCTTCGCGACTGGCACACGGTCTGTGCGCAAGGCGGGGGGTTTGCGGTAATTAAGGAGACCAGCTCCCCTAAGCGGGTCGAGGGGCCCTCGTCTGCGAGGACTTTTGGTAAACCCTCTCTCCGTGGTTACCACAGATTCCAGGCGTAATTGCCGCGAGTCGCCGGCGATTCTTTTCTCATACTGCGTTTGGATTTTCTTGGATGTCGTCTTCGGGGCCCGTGTTAATTTCTGCGGGCGGTTTCGCTGGCGTCGCCCACCGCCCGGGTTGCTGAACTCCGAGCCTGGCGAGAGTGCCTGCCAAGTGATAGCGAAGTGGCAGCCGCATCATCATTAAAAGCTGCAATCGTTGGGTGCCAGGATAAGAGCACTTGGGTCGATCCAGCGGGCACTGGTGAGCACATTCGCCCCGCCGTAATGCTGGTGCCGAATTGGGCGGATTCGGAGTCATAAGTTCATTACCGAAACATAAAGCAGCAATCAATGGCACCACCCGGTAGCCTGCGGATGGTAGTAAAATTCAATTAACCCACAAACGCGCTTTGGCAGGACGACGGTAGAAGAGATTGACGTGACCCATTTAGCGGGATCGCTCGACACAGGGGCTACAGTTTCTCTCTGCCTTGAAGTGCTACGGTTTACGACCGTGGAATGTGAATATCGAATTGCTTTCGAGTGGGGTATTTTGGGGGTTCGTATTTTGGACAAAGGTAAGCCATCTGCCCGTCTTCTGCGACATTGTTCGTTGATTTTTATGCGAGACGAGCGAGGAGGAGCGAGTAATTCAAAACAGTGCATCGCAAAACCAAACAAGTTACACGAAGCACGAAATAAGTTATGCTTCTTTATGGGTTGTAAACATTGCTGACAAAGAAATTAGACTTCACATACACTCCGCCGGTGCGTCTTCATAAATTATGGACGCCGCAAACGGGTTGTCACGAAATGATTATTGCGTAAGATTCTTCCAACCTGTGGAAGTTCGAGGCGAATTGGCGACCGCGGCAATGTTGCACTCACCGCACTATCACCAGTCTATTTTGCGGTCATTTTCTGGTTTACTAGAACAAATGATGATTCACTATAATCGGAACATGCTTTGATTGATTTGTAACCGTATCTTTCGAATACTACCTACCGCCTAACGTCACAGTATCAACCATTTGTGCGTCTTGTTTCTAATTGTCCTGTTTGCTTTTAACTATTTCTTTCAGCAATATAAATATTGCAAACGATAAGGATTTAGTGGCTCTAAGCTAAGATGATCTAGACCGTAACCATAAATTATTTGAGCGATTCGATTCTGATAAAAAACTTTTTTATTTCATTAAACAAACATTTGATTTATTGTTCATATTCATTTGGCTGGAACGTTGTCCTACCTGAGATGATACATTTTGCTCGCATGAAATGTTTAACAATCGAAAATTTCTTGTTAACGACCCCATCTTTGCTTCAAATAGTACACTGGACATTAATTTCGGAGCAAAAACAATTTGCTCACTACTAATACTTCTTAATTTGTTAGCTACACATTTCCCAAACGCCTGGAAAACATCTTCATTTTCCATCGATTGGAGCTTCTTCTCTACAAGTTTAATAACTTCTGTCGTATTTTCGAGGTTCGTATTTTCGAGGTTTTGCTTCCTCTACCGAAACGCAGAACCTGACCTCGACAAAAACCGTGAGGTCATACTGCATTGTGGTGTTAACACTTGAGATGAATCGGTATCCTGAGTATTAAAAGCTTCCTCTTGAATATCCTCTAGTTGGTCCTAAAAATATTGAACAATGTGAAATTTCAGTAATTTTCATTGATAACAATAAATAATTGATGCGGTGAATGAAATGAAAGAAAAATCTGTATGAAATGTTAAATAAAAATTGTTTTTTTATAAACTAGTCCAGTGTATATAAAGTTAAAGTTTATTTATCTTACCTCTTCCTCGGTTGAACAAATTTCGATAATGTCGCCTTCCATCGTAGTTTTTGATGCCATCTTGGGGTCCCTTGGTCCCGCAGAAAATGGTACAAATCATAATATGGGGTTGATTTTCCTATATTTGGAAATTAAAGCATCGTATGCTTCCCTCTTTTTGTTGCGATCACTATAGTCTTTATTTTTTACTTGCCAAAGACATGGCAGACTTTCGTAAAGTGTTATAAATTCAATTAAACATTCGCGCTAACGTAGACGAAGGTCCTTTATCTTAAATGAAGCATCCAAAACAAAAACATTTCAACATGTATGGAAATAGTTTGCTCAGATTTCACTAGATCTGCATCGATGGTCGACAACGACGAAAATCGTTGCAATTTCGCTACGATTTGTCTGTGCGATGGACCGGGGCTTACGTCCAGTTTCAAATTTAGCTGTCCAAAATTTCACCCTGCCAAATAATGTTAAAATCCATAGAAAGAATCCCCTTGTCTTTGATTTACTTACGCATATTACCTTTGTAAAACAAACATTTAATGACACATCGATAATCGGTTTTATCCATTTTCACATAAACCCCATAATCAACTCCCTCAACCACGTCCACACTGACTCAAAATTCGGCGAGTAACTTTCAGAAGATTGACAACCAAGTTCACTAGTTTTCAATTACTGGTGCTGCCATCTTTATGCTGATTTTGTAAGCCTTTCAGAAAACCTTCGTATTTACGAACTTTGAACTCACTCCGTTCCTATTTCAATTAGCCGATCAATACCTAAAATCTAAAGATTATGTTTAT
Organism: Anopheles bellator; assembly: GCF_943735745.2. Lineage (NCBI taxonomy): Eukaryota > Metazoa > Arthropoda > Insecta > Diptera > Culicidae > Anopheles > Anopheles bellator. The sequence continues at coordinate 31,141,675 of NC_071285.1, forward strand.
GACTTTGAGTTCCTAGATTACTACCTTCCAAACATAACAGAACATTTAAGTTCCCTTGTCGTTACTGTCGCCTGTTTCATATGCGTTCGGGACGCATCACCCAGTTCACGACCCCATTATGCTGATGTGACGAGCGACATGCATTAAAATAATTGCACCCGAGTAGTTAGCGGCATGTACACCGAAGATTCATCGTTTCCACCGGTCAACCGATTGTCAAATAGTTAGTCCAGAAGCTCACCACAATACAGGCCAGGCGCACGCCAGCCGTGGTTGAGTTGAAAAGAGGCCACAGTCAACAGTTCTCCATACTGCCGGCCTAGCTGGCCACGGAAGTTCGGAAAGCTCCCGGAGGCTACTTAGAAACTGTACTTCGCCCTAATCGCTCGGCCGTGTTGCAGAATATTTCAATTTATGACCAACGCGCTGATCGGCGCAACTCGAATAATCGTAGACGCCTTCGGAGCGATTTTGTTTACGTTGCCTGTCACGTTGGTACGCCAGCCAGCTTAATTGTCACGGATTCACGTCAGCCCTGGCTGGCTGGCTCGATCACTCACCACACGTCACACTGACTTGACCTCATTAGAGGTAATCGAATTTCTCATTACCTCCATTTCAGGGCAAACTTCAGACGACACGAACCATAACGACGGTAAACACAGATACTGCGCTAATGTAAGCAGGTTGGCCTGTTCGAGAGGCTCGAGGAGTGTTGGAACCTGGGTAAGGATGGCTAGAGTAATGACCGCACCACGCCGCTGGATCATATACACAGCCCACCACCGATGGTTGTCTTTCGGCCCTTTTTGCCTTCCCGTCTGGGGCTTCTGCCCCGGTCAGAGCGCTCCAATTTGCTCCTCGCCCCTCCGTTCCGTGCCACGGCCTGCTATGCTCAACTTTCTACGTCGACAGCGCCGAGACGGAGAAGACAAGCGATAGGCGGACGCAAAAAGTCAAAACGCGCTGTCCACGGGGACGTGGACGCGGTTCCGTGCAAGAAGCGCGCACGCTAAACGTTTGATTATTAGCCTTCAATAGGCAATAATGGCGGCGATTATCGTAAATTTCGTTCAGCAATCTCGGCGCGGACCGTGGCGGTCCTGCCGTTGCTGCCGTTGCTACTACTGCCCCGCTTCTTCGGCTCATCACCCGTTCCGGAGGGCGCCGACTTTGGGTGCGATCTGGGACATTGCATCCGCGTGACACGGCGGATTCGGTGTGCTGCCATTTTGTTTTTCTTCGAGCTTCGATTTGTTTTCCTCCGCTCGGCCTCGGAAGACGCCAGCCGCTTGTTCGACCATTTTCAGCCAACAGGAAATATAGTTATTACCCGCCGTTTGCCGCATACGCCAAATGCCAAAAGCGAAACAGCTGTCCCGATTGGGCGAAAATCACCCGCCAGTGCACTACTTTATTGCCCACCTGGTCGCAGGCTAGGGAACACTGGGGAGGACCAACGCTGGAGAGCTGTTTTGTGAAAGCCGGTCCCATCAGGCCAAATATGGCGGCGATGCTACTTTCTCGTGACAAACGCCGTTCTCGAAGGACACCTTTGTCACCTTGCTGCAAGTGAGCTGTGTCTTCAGCTCGGTAAGTCCTTCAACTCGGGCACTGACTCTGGAAGATACCATCACACGCCGTATTTATCCCTCATCGATCGGCGTAATTAGCCGATGCCGGGCTCTCTATTTATACCACATCACTCCCGAGCCAAGGAGACAAGGATCTTCAAGGCATCAGATCTCTGGATGCCATTACTCATTGACCTTCCGCGTCCGCGTGCGGATGCGTCACGCGTTGAACATCATGTCGTCGGCCGAACCTGTACCTTTGCAGGACAGCAAGTAGGTCGCAGCCAAACGGTTGGACCCGAACGGTAGCAGTTCGTTCCACTTCACGGATAACACGCACCCAGCGCTCGGTACTCGCGAAACGATCAAGCCCCGCCAAGCGTTTTGGTCGCTTATTTGCTTCGTGGCCATCCGGTTCCAATCCGTTTGTCCACTGTCACTGCCGCCGAGCGGAGACATTACTTGTGGCGTCCAGGGTGGCGAGGGTCGCTAGGTCGCGGAACATGCATGTGGTTGGTTCATAAATTTCCCTGAAAAACCTCCACGTCAGGCGGATGGCACGACCCCCGGGTTTGGCCTGAGGGTAGTACAAATTTGTTTCTGGGCGTCGTGCCTTGAGGTCGCCTCCCGCGGGAGCCCGGGACTAGAAGTGATTTTCTGATCTCCGGCCGGTTGTGGCGCAGTCGGGCGACGGGTTCTAGTGTGGGGTTCGACGACGAATGCTCCAGCGACGGTCGGTCCGGTCGGGACGGTCGGTGGTCGCGAAATGTAAACACGAAAAAACAATATCCGAAAAGAGAAACTATAGCGAAACGCGAAAAGCTGCGGGAGATGGGCTGGCCGTGATACACAGCAGCAAACGTCGGTTGCACTGGTCCTGGGTCTGGGTCTGGGGTCTGGTCCGGGGTTTCGGCGAGATTATAAATTTTGTATTGGATAAAAGTTAGCAGCTGAGCTTCGGTCTGGTTTTTCTTGCTGTCCGCTTACCTCTTCTGCTTTGGCGAGAGCAGCCCACCAGTTTGCATGTTACGGCAGATTGGCAAAACAATATTGACCTTTTCGTTTCGATCGAGTTATTTCCAGTGGGGTTCAATAAAAAAGCAATTCACTGTAGTCCGGCCGGCCCAGGCCGGGCGTTGGAATTGTGGCAAAATTGGGGAAAAAACAGCGTATTGAAGGCATACAATAAAACGTTTTGGACTTCGAATACTTTATTTATTAAAAAAAAAAATTGTAATAATAACTACAAAAATTAAACAGTAAGATGGATGAAAGAGTTACTAAGAAAACGTGGAAGCATAAACATCACGACACTGATCAAGAGGCATATTAAAGTCAAGAAGTGACGAGAAATCGAAATACGTACGACAGAGAGCAAGCAATTCTTCCAGGTTCCAGGTTGGATCGTCGTTTCAAAAATAGAGCAGGAGTAGATCGAGCAAGGAGCGTTGGCGAGCCAATCCGCGAAGTCAATATGTTAAATGCAAAAACAGCTTGAGCCGAACATTGGAGAGACAAATTTTAACGCTTCTCTTATCTGGAATTCAAAATAGTAATCACTGAGGAATACCGATACCGGACGGAACGGATTTAATTATCAAATTTATCTTAAAATAATTTAGAAACAATAACTGGCGACAGCGCTCTGCTTTTACTCGTATAAATCTTCGGAAACCCGGATGGAATGGCAAAGAAGCTGCGGCCGTAGGATTGGATCGAGAAGCAACGTAGAACGTACACAAATAACGAGGCCTAAGGGGCAGAAAAACTTCGCTTCAAATAAGCTGAGGAAGAAAAAAACCATATTCCTACCCGGGTGACTTCGAATATACGCTTTGGTCGATATTCTACGCAGCTCCCTTACGCCTCTGAGTTCATCGTGTCATTGAACTCGATGTTTTTTTTTATTTCGGTCATCGTCCTGTTTTCTTCCGTCCTCCCCGTTGGATGATGTCGGGGCGGGCGAATTGTACAGCTGAATCGGTTCGAGATGATGCGCGATACAGATGTTTCGTATCTACGCTGAATTGGGGCTATTCATGGTGCAAGTTCACATTGCACTTGGCGAACGAGAGCATCTTAAGTGCGCCAGTGCGAAGTGAACAGCGGGCGAAAGTCAAGCCTGAACCGGGCATTGCACTCAGCGGTCTTGAAAAACCTATTCCGTGTTCCGCCCCCCGCCTTTCTTCAAGCCCTGCTCAGTGGCGTAACTTTCAAGGACATCCTAATAGGAGTAAGTCTGTCAACTGTGTTCCGCCGGATCCGGGAGCCCCGTGATGATGGGTCAGTACTCAAGTGTGTCTCGAGTACTCTTTATTCAATAATACACTTGACCACTTACCGACAACATTTCAGGGCCCGTTGCATTGACCTCGCCCAAAAGGAATTCGGCAAAGGAGAAGCTTTTACGTTATTAGCCGATGGAACTCTTCCACGACGACGACGACGACGATTCCCACCGATCGATCCGGAACGGAACCGGATGACGGCTTAGTCGGTACGAAGAAAGAGTGCAAAAAGTAAAACACTCCATACCAGCAAATTCTCTTCGATCATCTTCAGCTGCCGGCCATTTTCGTCGGCATCGAATGGCGCAATGGACTTCAAGGACCATCACCATTATCCCCGGTGTCCCGCTCTCTGTACAAGGCTCATCCTTTGACGACGAGTCGACGATTTTGCCGCCACCGTAAATGAGATCCCGCAGAGTCAGCCGGCGACATCGGGAACTGGGAAACTACGCTTTCGATCCGAGTGTAGCAAGTGATGGGACGTATGAGAGACAAAAATAGTCAACGGTTCTTAAGTTGCGCCCGGCAAAAAGAATTCAGCCTCTAAACGGATCCAAAGTCGGGACGAGGGCCATGGGAATCGGGAGGCGAGTGGAAGCGTTCTTCCCTTTTTCGCACGTCAGAGTCAGATCTCACGAAAGTGGATACTACCGGCACGCGGAGACGATTGCAGACGTGTCTCTCCACCCAACAGAGGTCCCTTAAGTGTGTGGAGCAGTTTTGGGCGCGACGAAACCCAGCTTCGCTCATAGGCTTCGGTGGTCGGATAGTCTGTTGCTCTCCAATAAAATTCTCCAGCTGAGCCGTTCTTTGGTAAATTTAGCTGGACGAGCATTGTCGTGTGTCGTGCTTACTGATAGTACTTTCCTTGTACTATTGGAGTTGTTAAAAGTATTATAATAAGAAACTACGAGTACACAACAAGGCGTGATGGGAAATGCAAACAAAACCATAATAGGAACATGAAGCATTACTAAAATAAATAGTTTTTTTGTACAACAAAATGAATTATTACTTTTGCTTAGTCAACACTACTTAATCGATGGAGGAAGTTCAAAAAGGTATGGTAGAGTATTGCCGTAAATAATTTTTCTATTGCCTTCTAATTTTTCTATTTTTGTGTGCTTCGTTCTTCCGGAGGACTACTATTTTTGTTGTGGTTTAGTTATTTCTACTAATTAAGGACCCGAATGACTGTATGCAATTAGCCAAAAGCGCTCCTGAGCTGTGTTATTAAATTCTATTTTCGAAATGCTTACATTTATTACTTAGCTTGTTCATTAAGTGACTCAAGTGCAAGTGTCATCAGTGACTGTCCCAAAGTCTTAGTTTGATCGGTTTACGGGAAGAACGAAAGGCCATCGTGTCTCATGGCATCGGAGTACAGAAGTCTGTTTATATTGTACTTTATGTAGAGATGCTTTACCGAAGTAGTAATGAGCTGCTTGAGGCCAGTTAGAGATCGAAAATTGCGACATTCTGTCACAAACATTGACGCTACTTTTCTGCTAGTGGTAATCAACATGAGGGCTATATTGTGTTCCCTTAGGTCTGTGCTGGGTCAGTTTATTAACAGCAAAGCTTACGGAGGTCAGGTCTGCTTGGCGGTTGTCCCCGGATAGGAAGGAGCGGAAAGCTTAGGCTGCAATAGTTATCACCTGGGGACTTCTCCTTGATGCCATCGCGATTTCGAACAGTTTGAGAGAGTTCTTCGAGAGGGGTCTACAAACCGAACCATTCCTCTTGATTTTCCATGAAGCCCCTTCCGGGACTACTGTTTCCTGTTTTACTTCAGAACCGGCGACTAAGGCATCGTGATCTGAGGATAAAAAGTCCTTTGATGGCTGTCTTTCATTGTTGTACAGTGTGCCTAGACACGCAACGGTCAACCCGTTGATCCCACTCCGTGTATGAAAGCGATGGACCTTGGCGCCAAAAAGAGTATCTAAACACTGGATTTATTCCTGTTGGATAGCTGTGGGATTGAAGATCCAGTAACCATTTCTAGTTAACTGACCATCGATTACGTCAGTTCCGCACTGCTCCATGTGGCAATTTCTTGTCCCTTCGTGGCCATCATCAGGTGGAAGTTCAATTTCATCGTGCCCTCCACTTCAACCTCAACCTCACAACACACCTAGGCCACGCACTTGCTCATTCCTTGATCATTATTTTCGCACATGCATAGGGCGAAGTTAGCCACATGTGATTTCGGACATCCCCGAATCAAGGGCATTAAAATAGAACGTGCTTCTTCGACTCAGTGGCCAGAGTGGAAAAATTACCTGCAGCGTAATATTATAACAAACAGTGCAGAATAACTGTTTGATAAATGTGTTCGATTTGTTCTATTTAATACTTGCCATTAATGTTTTTCATAAATTATATATTGATAACTCTTCCGATTGTAGGAAACTTCAGCAGCTCATATGTATTTTTGATCGTTTTGTAACTGTAATGGAGTGTTAATGTCAATAAATGTAACGTGATATCCTTTTCGCTTACGAAATGGCCAGTGCTTTTTTCGTACAAGATTCATGGCGAAATTATCCCTAGAGTTGGTGCGATTTGTGAATTAGGTGTTGTGTTAGACTCTAGGCTTAATTTCAAGGATCAATATGATGAGATCTACAGCAAAGCAATCAGAATGTTAGGTTTTGTTTCACTATCAAATACTTTCGTTTGTTTCACTTTCACTTCGTCATTTGTTTCACTATCGAACTAATCAAATATCTCAACATTAGTGGGAGCTTAATTTAAAGAAAATGCAGCTTTGTAGCAAAAATGTAAACCCCATGCTAGTATGTAATGAGCTAGCAACCCAAACAAAAATACACCGTCAGCAGTATCTAATTAAATGCCCTAGAAACAGCAGTTCATTCAAACCTGTCACGGTGAAGGTTTGAAGTTTAAACAACTGGTCGATATTGAGGCGTAGAGCCGACCCTTAAAAACACGCAATAAATAATGAATGATGTGATTTTTTGTGGCCTACAACATTGCCTGACAAATGGGCTGTGACTCGATATTGTATTGTGCTTGCAATTTATGCAGGAACACGTGCACTCAGCAAAGAATGCACCCGGTGCCCGTGCCGATTAGACGCTTTCCCTTATCACCTGCCAGTACGGTGTGCATAATATGAAAATAATGTCTGCTTCAGTTCTTGGCTCGGTTCGGTGACTTAAAAAAACGAATCTCCATTTCCGGTCCCGCCCCTTTTCCGGACGATTTGCGCTGGCGGTGCGAAAATTTAGCCAATTTCTAAGCGCCCATTTTCCACCGAGCTTCACTTTTGCCCATTTCACTCAGCGGGGACCCCCGGGGTTCGGGGAATCGTTTGGCTCAGCAGTCTTACGGCCATAATTTACAGGAGCCCTCTCGATAATCGAGTTAATAAATTCTCCGCCTAGGTATTCGAATTTTTATTGCACAATCTCTGAATTGAGCAGTGCGTGAATGGGCAAGTGGAAATTGATTGAAGTGAAACCAGAACCCCTTCTGGTCGGTGTGCTGAAGGTTCAAACCGCATAATAAGCTCGCCGGCCGACCCGACGCACAAACCTCGTTGGCCGATCCTGATTTCCATTCTATCCGTCCCATCCGAGCCTCTCGGAACCGCCAGAGCGGCCCGGCACCCACAGCACGGTCCCTGTTCCGGGTCCGGGGGTCGAAATTGGCAGGCTGTGGTTTGAATTGCGAATCCTTCTGCTGAACTAGTCCCATCGCAAACCCGGCGGGCTCGGAGGGGGCTACCTACGCAGCCTCCGAGACCGAGGCAGAAGCCTCCGAGACCGAGACCGTTTTTGCCGAAGGTGCCCGGCGCCGTGGGGCGGCGGGGGTTAAATTATGATCCTTCATCGAATTGAATATGCGTGTTCGGTTCGGGAAAGTGTGAATAAAATAATAATAATTCCACCGGGAGGATTTTCACCCGATCCAAACACTGCTCGATGCGCTATAACCGTAGCCGCTTTCAGGCGACCGGCAGGACCGCGCGAGGACCCTTCGGGAGAGGTGGAGTATAAATGGAAGGAGCACCCATAAATGCCAATCTCAGTGAGAAAAAAAAACACACCGAAAACGGCCCCACGCTCTAGGTCTGATCAGCATGGGCCCGCCGACGACGATGCCGAGACCGGACCGGACGACCGGAACCTCAAACAGGAAGGACCAAAAATTGAATAAATATAAAACCACTTTCCCGGAAGCGCTACCTCTTCGGAAGTGCTGGGTTTGGGGCAAACTTTAACCGGAACCTCTCCGGCATTTCGGCATCGGCATCCGGTTGGGATGTGTGTACCCGGCAAAAAAAGGAGAGAAGACAAATCCACCACCATTTCCGGAACGATCACGACCACAAACCCATTTCTTCACACGAGCCACGAGGCTGTAAGATGAACGGATTTATAATGCGTCCCTTCGCAGGAAAAATCTTCACCGACGTCGGCGGACATGCCACAGGGCTCGGTCGGTCCGTTCGGCCACGGAACGCCTTCGCCTGGGCGATAAGGTTTATAACAGTTTTCAAATTGAACGATGTGTTTATTATATCGGAAAACAATTTCTTTTATGGGATCGTCAATTCTCTAGCGCAATATGTGGACACGCCTAGGGCTTATCTAAGGTATTTTGGGGCGAGCGAATGGCTTTCTCCGGGCGCTCGGGTTTTGGTGATTATTTCGGAGAGGAAGAAAGAAAAAGACCGAGGATCCTTCTTTTCTCCTGGCCACTCGTCGGCAGTTCTCACCTTGGCCCGGGCATCGGCTCAACTAGTTCGGCTGTGGGCTGTCGGATCGAGCAACGGTCGTTAGTGGAAGCGCTCAAACAAAGACATACTCGCAAGTACATAAACTAGGCCCCTATCGGCGAACACGATAACCGAGGCCGAGGGAAGATTAGTTAAGACAGAGTAGCTCTTTCGGCCCACATTGCAATAAAATCGAACGTTGGCATTGGGTACGACTTCCCTCCGGTGGGGTTGTGGGAAAGCTTAGAACAAGAACGTTGCGGTGTCGAGAATTGCTCCGATGGTTCAACCACAAATACGAAGTTTAGGAAGAACATCAGCAGGAAAGTATGTTGCAATGTCGATGATTTTTCAATGCTTGTTTTAGTTTTTTATTATAAATTTCGTTAAAATCTCACAAATACTAACATCGGATCACCTTCATGCACAAAGAAGGAGGTTTGATGTGGGCCAACTGTGGGTAAACTGTTTGACAAATCTGGCAGAACCTCCCAGAAGCTTACCGGAGATTGTCATGCAGGACGAGATTTGGCAAAAACCTGTCGTGGAACGATGATTGGATCGGAAAAGCTATTCTTCCGCGGCAAACTCAGGCCAGCCACTAAGCTTGGCCGTGACTACGATTCTCGCAAACCTAAGCAAACAACTGCTCCAGTCCCGGGATCCGGCCTACTCCGTCAACTTTGGGTATTATGCCGTTGCCGGATCTGCTGCATTGTCATAAACGTTCAGCATAATTTTCCAATAATCAGTCCGTATCCGCCGCCTTCGTCGGCTTCACCGGTCGCAGCTGGCCCCTGTGTATGAGTATTGCCGAGCCTCACATTACAGTATCGTGACGCCTTACTCCTTATACTTACTCCTTTGAGAGCATCCCTCTCCAGAGACCCCTCTGTGCCATCTATCAGCTAGTTGACGTTTCTGGCAACATCGGAAAGATGTCAAGGCGTGTCGGTCGTCCCGCAGCGCAGCAAGGATAAAAATATATGAACGCAACCTGAAGGGTAATCCAGGGCGTCGTACAGCCGATTCCAATCATTCCCCCCGGTGCCATTTACTCGAGCAATGTCCAGGAGAAACGGATTACACAGGCTCAGTGGGCCAACCATTGCTTCCACGAACGGATCCGTTCCGACGGAAATGAAATTAACCTTCCAGCCAAAAAACCCTCCCCCAGTTAGGCTGCCTTTCCTTGGCCGTGAGAGGAGTGGATTAGTCATAATCAAGTGTTTAGCTAGAGTCCGATGCTTGTTGAGGCGTGTTGTACTCGTCTCGATCGTGTCTTTACATGCACCCTGAAGAAGTCGTTGTTTCGGCTCAGTTCTTTCGTGTGATTTTCTAATGAATCGCACGGTCGTAGGAGATCCTACGGAACACGGCTAAAGTTAATTATCTTTGCTCGAAACAATTTGAACTGTACTAAGAAATTAATGTTCGCTAATGGTGGACTGGAGCTAAGGCAATGTCTAAGGAACAGATCTATCGCTTCCATCAAAAGGAGTCCTCACGATGATTTTCAACATCTCCGGAAACGAATCTGTTGCTTCAAATAACCATCACGGACGGCAGGACGCTTCCGGGTCCGGTAGAAACTTTTAATCCTCTGATGTAACCGGGGCAAAAACTTTCATCTTCTATACCGTATTTGCTTAACTTTTCCATCGATCGGCCGACGGATGGCCTCTTTCCACCTGTCTATCAACACCAACCATTTCTTACCGGTATCGCGTCGCAACATCCGCTCTCATCATTCAATCAACGTCGCAATAGCCCACAAGCGACAAGTGTCCTGAGGGACCTGTCCCGCCGTCCATTAGCCGTTTACAGGGAAAATTCAATTTCATCTGGGCCGCGTTGAAGAAAAGCTGTGAAAACCTTAAGCAGCTATCCGGTGGGCTATAAATTCATTGCGAAATCTGCCCAGGAGCGACCGCTTCCTTATTGTCCTTCCCGAGCCTTGGTAGCGTCGGCTGCGAACGTGCGACAGGTCGGACGCCGAAATGATTTTGTTCCTAATTAATTAATGTAAGCAAAACTTTTACACTCCTCCCGTGCGCCCGGATGATAACTTATCTGCTGAAAGTTAGCCAACAGTAACTTTGGAGTGTCCACCGTGGGCCCTTCCCACCGCCTATCTCGCTGGCTTTCTGGCACCGGCGATGGATGTAAATATTTACACCGACCAAACAGGCAAGTGGTCATGGCTCTCGGGCAAAGCAACGCCTATGGTTTCTCAAGTTTCTCTATTGCTTCCTTGGCAGTATCCAGCCCGGCCCATCCGGCTCCGGGAACTTTTCGCTGGCGAGTCGGGTTCGGAAAAGCCACGTATCGAATCGGTACACCCCTCTTCCCAATCGCCCTGGCGCTGCCCGAACCAGGAGTGACGACATCGATACTGTTCGATTGGCGTAGCTGAGGGTTAAGATTTATCATTTCGAGTAAACTTTACGGTCAGAAAACGGGACCGCGCCTCTTGGGACTCGCTGCGATCGATAGTTGAAAACGTGTTCCTCCAAGCCAGGAGCAGCTAACTGAGACGCGACGTGGTCTGGTTCGCCTTTGGCCTTATCAGCTAAAATGTGAGTGGCACGAGTTACGAGGAGCCGCGCGTCGGGAAACTGATTGTGATCAGGCTTGCCATTTGCGACCTGGGTCCGAAAGTGTTGAAGTGTTGGCCTTTTCAACACATTCGATTTATTTGTTTCGGCTGAGCAGATTGCTGGGTTCATTTAAGAGGGACGGAATGCAGGATCATGAAGCACCACTAAGTAAACTAATACATCTTTACAATAGGAATCAATCGTATGTTGGGCCAAGAGTAATGAAGAATATCTCTATTTAAAATTCTGCGCACAGCAAATTTATGCTACGTTAGTTAATTTAAATATTCTGCTCATTTCATTGGTTCATTGGGCATTGGTTGAAAATTCAAGGCTTTTTTAAAATAAATATTGTCAATCAAATTTGTTTGAAATATTTTTTAAGACTTTCGAATTTCGAACATTCTCATGTAATGTTGTAATGTAAGCTTTGATAAAATCATTACAATAGGATTACTGTTGTAAGATGTATTAGGTGTAAATTACACTAGCAATATTACAACGACGTTTTAAGTGTGTTTGATATTATAATGCAAAATGTAACTAGCATTTCTGCAGTCTGAAATGTTAATATTGAAAATTTGGATTTTCCTCATGTCTTTGAGGAACTAACACCAGAAATATTGATTTCAACGGTCATAACGGAACCGTAATGGAAAGATATTTAGGAACCTTAGTAGTTCCTTATTTTTATATTTACGTGTTTACGTGTATTTACGTGATTAGTTTGATGAATTACGTCCGAACAGCTCTGAAGTAACTGAGAAACTGTTCTTCACTATTAATTCAAATGCGCGGATCAACTCTTCAAATGAGTACTTGATGATTCCTTTTTCGTGCTACTCGACGTACTGCTCGACGTGCTGCTCGACGTGGTTGAATTCGTACTCATACGACGAGGTCGCTACAGATATTTAAAATGATCGATATTTACAGCGGAAGATTATATTTTATTAAATAGTAAAAGATTGTTTCCATTGCAAAACTCCGGTACTCCAGTAAAATACTAGGTAGGTAAAAAAAACTAAAAATAACATACAAACGTATTTATTTATATTTTTTTTTATTTATTAATGTTTCGCGTAATTTTTTTATTGTTAAGCTCACTGCTGGAGTTGGTGTTTTAGCGGAAGCGCAATGCAAAACATTTGTTACAAACGATATTAGGAAGTACCGTAAGACCAAATAAAAACACGTAAAACAACGATTGCCAGTACACCGCAATTAGTTGAAGCCATTTTGATTACGTCGCCATTTTTACCAAACGAGTCGAGAGTTTTACAACGATAAGATTGATTTGGAAAACAACGTTGGTAAAGCTTTTGTAAAGTGATCCCGAGCACTACGGGATTTTCCTTCAGACGCCATGAAAATTGACGTCTTGAAGAGGTGCCCAAACTCGGATTACTAAAGACGACGACAATATGAGTAGCAGCCGCTAATTGGATACTGCTGTAAAAGTGCATCAAGGCAACGACACTAAAACCAAGGCGTTCAACAGGCTGAACCGTTGCCTTTCCCTGGCAAGAAATTAAATCTTGATTGTGCGATATAAGAGCGTTTGCACAATTACATGAGTCTGTATTACAGTTTGAAACTGAACTTTCCAAGAAGTTTCAAAAGAAATTGTTTCAAGAGACGGAGAAACTTTAAAACACTTTTCTCGCTCCATCTCGAGCTCCATGAAGAGCCGGAGCCCCGGTCCACGTGTGTGTTAAAAAGTAGCATAACTTTCAAAAGGGAGTGTCGGCAGCCGGAAGCTGCTGTAGCTTGTTGGAGCCAAACCATTGGAGATGTTTTAAAAGTGACGATCACTTTTCACTGTCACGAATTAAGTCCCATTAGGGAAGCAACAACGGTGACAGTTTCTTCGATTGGTTTCGTCCCCCCCACCGAAGATGCCATTTTTCTCGGCCGCTTCTGGGTGCCCTTTTCGGCAGAGCTCGAGTGCAACTCCCGCCAGGATAGCAATTACGTCCCGCAATTCATTCTGGCGAATTAAACTCCCAAAGCGATTGTCATTAAGTTTAGGGGGTTTACTTTTTTATTCTCCGGTAAGTTCCTTCTCACTGGTTCAGGAAGTTACTCCGGCCCGGTGCCGAGTGCCGAGACCGAGGTTACTTAGTTTTAAGGGGGTTCTGTTTTCACGACGAAAGAAAACTCGGGAACTCGGGCGGTGGCTAAGCGGCTAGCGCAGAGTGTCAAGTTTAGTTTTCGTACAATCGGTCCGTTTCAACAAAAAAGCTTCACCAGCAGGAAGGAGTGGGATAGAAGGAACCGGAGGAAAAATTCGATGAGTATTGCAAAAAGAAATCACGAGCAGCGTATAGTGCAGAGCTTATGGTCGGTTCGCATTGGTCATCTCCAGCAGAGAGAAAAGTCCCCAAGGGACAACCCATGCGCTAACGATTCGTTGTTTTCCAACAGTTGCAACAGTTTCTCGCTACTTTCGATGGCGTCGCGACTTTTGTGCGATTTTCAAAGCTTTCCACTTCGTGTAGCACCCGGAGTTTGCCCGGAACACAGCGATGCGCGATATCTACATTGTTAGGTAACACCACGACCCGGCGATGGTGCACACTGTTTTGGACATTCTTTTTGCGGCGGCTGGAAGATGGAAAAAGCCAAGATAGCGCAGCACCAGAGTGACCATTGTTTGGTGACCTATGCGAAGGTAGCAAATAAAGCAGTAAAACCCAACTGCACAACAATGGGTGCACCGTCAAGGGGGACGGTGCATGGGCCATTACCTCGAGCAAAGTGCAGCCTCGGGAAAGTCACTTTACCGTAACATAAGGAGCAGCACTGGCCCGAATTGTCCCGAATGGCCGTTGTTGACAAAGAGCTGTTGATGAGTTTAACCCAACCCAACCATCGGCCCAACGAGTGCTCGTGGATGACGCCACGTGACAGTGGAACTGGCCGATATCCTTGTGTAAAGGATTACTTCTACTTTTCCCTGGCGTGGCGTTTCTTCTCGGGCAGTCCGGTGACTTCCGCAGCAACAGTTATGGGCTGCTGACCGAGACTGTTTGGAAACTGTTTTGCGAGCGAGAAACGTTGGCCAGCTCAGCAAATCCGATAGGGCAGAGTGTGGCCCGGCAAAACGTTTACATTGCATTCAGCTCGTGACAGTTGCGTCGGAGTCTTCGGTTGGATTAACAGACATTGGCATGCCTTCCGATGGCGGCCTATCTCACATCCTGATTGATAATGGGTTGCTGCCCGGGTTTTCAACTAATACTGTAATTAGCCTCGCGCGGTGGAGAATCTGTTCCGCCGCGACTACAAGCGCCGGACAACCTTGGACGGAGCGAACGGGGAGACCCACAAAATTCGAACAGCTGATGCACGATTCTGGCGTAGACCGCAAGCTGGCCGTGACGAATGGGGCAAACAAACTGCGGGCCGCAGCCAGCGTAAGGAGCGCCCCGGAGCGTCGTAACCGTTTACGCGATCGCAAAGGCCAGAGTGCAGCACCCGCGCCCAACTGGGCCGGGCGTGGAATGCTCCTTTCTCGCCGAGCGGCGCATCTGTGGCCACAAGTACGTACGTTCGTACGTGTGACCAGCGGACAGGTAAGCGTTTTCTGCGTAGTAGAACGGCCAATAAATGGAACGAAACCAAAAACTGGAAAAGCTGGTTTTGGTCGACACAAGCGCGAGGTCCGCCGCTGTGTAGTAGTCGCTGGACGTGAGGTTAACGACGTCGTCAAAGACTGCACACCGCCCGACGATGTGACGACGGGGAGACGGCGAAGGGCCACGGGCGAAGCCCACGGGAACCGCACGGGAGCGCTGCCGGAGGAAGCTCCGGATCGCACCCTCCGAGCGAAGGTGGTGCGCGATGAGGATGTATGTAAAACGCTTACCGGCGCAACCTTCCTAGAGCGCCGAACCTGAACTTTCTGGCCGCGACCAGCACGTTGGTACGTGAAACACCTCCGATTTAGAAACGGTGTTTTCAAAAGCAGCTGATGATGGATTCATCGATAATAAACTTGCAAAATAATTGTTGCAAGTTTTTATTCGACATTTGTGGGCTAGTTACAACCACAAAACGTATGACTACTTTAGTGAAAGTATTTTCAGGTAATTAACGGGTTTCGTCACTGTACTACCTGCACTAGTCAATCGCTGTACTACTAAATCGTTACTCATGCAACGGATCAAATACTAGTTCGAAAGAGCAATATCCGGTGAATACCCAAAGCTCTCTTCAAAGCTTCTTGCGTTTTTCACCAAAGCTTACTTCAAATGCATTAATTGTTGTTGATAGGATTGTCCATCAATAATTTCATCAGATTTTGGAAGCTCATAGTATACTACGCCTTTTTTCTCCCACCATATGCAGACCATGAACTTCGAGCAGTGAACATTTCGCTTTACCAGGAATAAAACTCGGCTTTTTCAGATTCTTTATAAATGGTGTTCAACCTAAACTCCTATACTGCGTAAAAAAATGCCTAAAAAATTTATGACATTTAGTTGCTAACGTCATCCATTATAAAACGGCATGAAATATTTTGCACTCCTAATATTAAGAAGGGGTTTGCTGAGGATTGTTTTATTTCTAATGGAGCTAAAGTTCATAACTAAAACTTAACATAAGTTCCAACATTCCAACATTTGTCTAAAGCCCATGGCCATAAAGCAAATCTCTGCCAGTCGTGAACGAAGTTGAAATTAGCGGATACGGAACTTCCCGCCTCGCTTTTCGACGAAGATTCGCCATAGATCCGTGGCACATCTCAATTAAGTAAATCAGATCATACCACTCGATTTCAATCCAGTTCGGGCGTAAGAACCGTACCGTGCGCCGGTGGAGGCGTACGCTTCGGGGCTTTGGCACTTCTGGTTTGGCTCGCGGAGCAGAAAGTGGAAAAATAAAAATCGTAAGACACGATAGAGCCCCGGAGCCAGTGTAACCTCGACATCGCGATAGAACGCGGGACGCGGCCGGGCGGATAAAAACGTGCGCTGCTGAAATGCATAATGCTCGTATAAATAAAAGTTTATGTTTTTCCATACGTTCCCTACGTGATTTCAGTAATTAGATATGGATGATGCCAAGTGGACGGTGCCGGATACATCGCCGGGATCGGCTTCGTCGTTGTGGTGGCACCTCTGCCCTAACGAGCACCGAAGCCACGAGGAAACCCGTGCTCTACATTAGCCTAAGCTTTTTGCGTGAAATGACAGCATTGGCATTGGCGGGAAAGCCCCTCGACAGGAAGCGCATTTCGCCGATCCCGGTGAACCCGAGAGGAGCCGATCACGTCTTTAAGCTGCGAGGCGGCAGAGAAGGAAAATAAAGCCCAGTACACCCGACGTAGGGCGACGTGACTAGGTCCGTGATTTCGGTGTGGCAGCCACCGGTGCAGCTTACGGCGGTGCTACGAACGAGGCATGCGTCAATCCGACACTGCTGCATCCGGCGAAACTTGCAGCTCCACCAAGCTGTGGCTAATGCGACAGGCAACGAGGAGAACACGGTGCGGCCACGGGGAAATGTAGCGAATCAGATGGTGAACCGTATCGGCGGAATCGTGGCAAACGATGGCGAATCGCGTCTAACGACGAAACAGAGAATTAATGATGCAAAATTACTGGCTTTCTGATCGGTTATGGCACGCTGCCCTCCAAGTCTACGGCAGAACCGTGCCGCGCCAGATGCAAATACTGTGTTTTCCGCAGATTTAATTCCGTGCGCCACTATTCAGCTGCTTGTGATGGAATTGCGATGCGGACTTCGACGAGGACGACGATGGCAGTCGAATGGAAAATTATTTGTTTCTGCTTCCGGCTCGATAACCAGCATCATTACTGCGCCCAGAATCTTGGCGCAAGAAGTGCAACGGAACAGAAAGCTTTGAACACCACTAGAAACATTGGAAAGAAATGTACCGATGCGTGGCAAGTGCTCCCCAAATCATTGATTCGGTTTTTATATGAGCAGCACATTTAATTATTTACGAACCCCTTTCTAGTAGGATAATCTCATACATTCTAAGATCGAACATGTTCTTGGCATGCACAGAAACCAGGCAGCACCTAATCTGCTGCAGCGAACAGAAAAACATTGTTGGACCTTCGGTTATCCGAGTACTTTGTGCATAGTACAATTAATATTTAATTTGTGAAGAATTCTTAACAAGCTTCCTCATACGTTCCGGATGGAAGCTTTTAGGAGACTTTGGCAAAAACCCGGAACTAGGCAGGGACCTCGGAACCGGTTTCTAGGCTATCAGCTCGGATAGAGCGATTCATGGTATATTGTGTACGTAAATCCCTGGCTGGCTATGCCTGACCGAAACGTTCACCGTTCGTCGATTATTGGCCGGGGAAGATTGCCGGCTAGGAGTTGGTACGATCCGTGCGTTGGTACGATTCTTGCGCATGGGATGCACGTTCTGGAATAATTAAAACGGCTTCGATTGAATAGTGCCCAGGAGGCAGGGCGATGACGCTATGGAAACAACATGTAGGACCAACCCGG
>NC_071285.1:31164387-31171887 GCF_943735745.2 Anopheles bellator
GTCCGAGCAGGATGCTCACTCGCAACCAAGCCATGACAGGCCCTCTGGTGTGCCGGTCAACCAGTTCTGCCCCCCCCCTGGGAGGGTGCCAGGTTGACAGCCGTGATTTATGTTGCGACATAAATTTATTGATGCATCGTAAAACGCAACTAATTATTTGTTCAATTAATAATTCATTCCGCTCCGAAAGCAGCTCGCCCCCGGGGGGGGCGGCGGTCTTCCTGTGGTCCTGCGGGGGAATTAACGCGCTGCCGTACGCATGCGAAAGCAATCGAGATGCCAGTAGTTGATGCGCCGCATCCTTAACGGTTCACGGAGCAATCAATTGCTTGAGTGGAAACAGCCACCCCGACGGGAACCGAACTGTGAACGCTTAATCGGTGGCTGTGGGCAGCTGTCAACTGGCACGATGGACACGGCCGGGCGATGGGCGGCCGTGGTGGTGGGGCATATCCAGTTCAGTTCCATTTTGTTTTTCCTCCGATTCTTCATAAGATCTTCTGCGCGAAGCCGGTAGAGGCATCGAAGGCAAACAACTTCTGATCTGACAACGGGTGCAGCGTGGACCGACGTGTCGCCTGCTCGATGCACGATGACACGCTGGAGCATAAAACATTGGCCCATCCCACGGCCAATTGCACTCTCCCGGTTCTCCCGCAGGGCGCATGGCGAGAGGTGTCGATGCCGATGACAGTGTTGATTAAACTGGTTCTGATGGGCCGACCGATGCAATGGAGCACACCGGTGTTAATGACGCTCGAGGAACAGATGACACTCATTACTTTAACATAATGTCTAATTTGTTGCACTCAGAGCAGGTAGCGAGGCTGGCTGGCCCGTGTCGATTGATCTTTATAAACGCGTGTAACATGACACCGGCATAGATCGCCCTACGGGACGTGGATCGGAAAGATGACTCAAAACGATCTTGATTTGCCGAACGAACGGGATGGAGATGGAGTACAAAAATGGTTGAAATAGGCACGGTTTCATGCTTATCAATGTGGCAGATAATGCTGTTTGTTACTGTCATATCTCGTTCGTCAATTACGACATGATTTATTGATCACTGAGGTACTTCATCTGGTGGTAATGAATGATGAGAGATGTGAAGCTATAACCTTTGCGAACATTTTTACAGGTTTCTTATAAGACTTATACCATTGTGAGTGATACAATAGAGTTAGTTACGAGTAATTAAATCGAGCAAGCAGTCAAAGTGGGTCCAAAAAAAGGAAAAAAAAGCTCTGGGAAAAGGCCATGCTCTGAGCCCGTCCCATTTAATCGCGAAACGTGGCCCGATATCTACCGGCAGCAATGAAGCACCGCTCGGATGACTGCATCGCCCCAGGGGCATGCAATCCAACAAAGGCAACACCCATAAATCAATGCTACATTATTTATGATTTTGCAAACGCGTCCGAACTCGGGTACCGCACGGAAACATGATGCCCTCTGGTGAGTTGCATGGCCACAAAACATTGTGGATAACTCTGCAGCCATCTCTCGCGGTGTCGTTTTCTTTACCATCTCGCGGTGCAGCAGCTGTGGGGTGAATCACACTTCTAAGACCATGCATCACCGCCGTGGCCACAGTCCTGAGGACGGGGCACACATGCGTGAGCTCAGTTCTGCTTGCACTGCAGGCAGTCCTCCGCGCCTGGTGCATCGACCGCGGGTAGCTAGCTGAAAAATAGAAACCCATTAAAAAGCAGCGCACGGCAACCGTATTAACAGGGAAAAAAGCGGCAAAAGCACAAATCATGCATCAACGAACTGATTTGGGAGAAAACATATTAAAATTGGAATTCTCTCTACCAATGGCAGTACGTTGACTTGGGGTCGACACGGTCGATCTCGAAGGAAAACAGCAAATAAATCAATCCAATGACGATTTGCACTTATGGTTATTTGTAGAGAATCGGCTACCTTCATGAATGAAATAACCTTACATGACTTTCAGAAATGAGCTGCCAACTTCTATGTGTCAGGAAAAGGTTTTAAGAATTAACGAGACTTCAGATGACTTTTTCGGCAAGATGAAAATACTTTTGTACGTTCGTCCGATGCAATAACAATTGAAATAAAACAAGCATCTGGACAATATCCCTATCATAATTATATGTTGTGCGTAAAAATAGCGAAATTAAACAATTTTACTATGTACATTGAGGCAAGTTTTTTTCTTGAATTCCTATACCCAGTTATCCAAAACTCGATGTGTCTATGTTAACTATTAAATACATTTAAATTTCTATACATATAATTATCTCGAAAAAAACCTTAATAACGTTGTCAAAATGATACATCAATATAAATTTACCGTTGAACATCTATTAGTATTTCTTGGAATAGAAAAATACTGAAAAACAAAAAAGGCTAATAGACAAATATATCGAGTACCATTCAAAAGATACTTGGGTACTATCGATCGAATGGAACATCAAGTGGATTTAGTGAACAGAACCTTTTAGAGGAGATCTCAACACAGGTGAGTCTTACGTATTTTTTCAGTATCTTTAGTAATTGGTGTGCCTCTCTATTGCCTCTCTTGTGTAAAATGAGCAATGAATTTAAAAAAAAAAACCATAAGTAATTTAAATTAAAGTTAAGTCCGCCAATCACAAACTTAATATTTGTCACTGACAGTAATTTATGTGCTCCTTTCTATTTTTGCTTAGGCAGCAAATTTAACAAGGTTCAATTCGGAAAGACCTAAAAGTACGCAACATTCTGATAGGTTGATAAAAATAACAAAACGGATGGTTTATTTTAGTTTATTTTGCAATGGAGGCGCCTGGTTTGTTTTGCAGCTTCCGTCGCAAAGGCCAAATTAACGAGCGAGAAAACTAATTCAACTTTAATACCGATCGTTCATCATTGTCTTAGATGATAATAGTGAATAAAAATAGTTCAATAATTCTACAAAAGTAAGTTGAGCTATCAATCTATTTGGTCGGTAATTGAAATTGGGTACGTGTTACAATGGCTGTGTGGGAAAATTGGATTACAATGGTTTTGTGTGTTTAGCATGTGTGTTGCATAAATCGCTGATCCGGGTTTGATAGCACATAGTTCCCTTGTCAGTGGAAGTGGAAGTGGAAGTATTGTAATGAAAACCGTTACACGAACGCTAATCATTGGATTAGTTGCTCAGTAATACTTGCAACAGTACAACACATTCTGTTACCGCAACACCTGCAGTATAGTTTAATTCATCACCGCATTCGTGAGCCGATTTTCCCGTAGTTTTCCCGATAATTCTCCACCCATTTCACCACGCGATCTCGTTCGAAATGGAAAACCTTCGGCCGGTAGAGTCGTGCAATTACATTAACGTTGTTGCAAACATGTGATTATCAAACACCACCATAAAGATGGGTATTAACAATTTTTACATTCTATATTATTACTGGTTTTAGTGGAAATATTTAGAAAACATTATGCTCGAGTTACGCTCAAAATCTGGTCTGGGATGGTAGAAAATTGTGCCGTGGCTGATGCCTAACGTGGCTTACATAAATAAAATTTATGTTAAGTATATAACCATGAAGGTGGGAATTCAATATTCAGCATTAGACACAAGTGACAAAATGTATCAAAAAGGGGTTCACTTTATTGAGCTGTATGCGTGTCTTTCTAATTTGAATAATGACTAATGAATTTAATTCACTGTCATAAAGTTTTCTATACAATCAAGTTGATACGTTCAGCTTACTGTATGTCGTGTAAACATACTTTACATATTTTAGAACGATTTTTATCATGTATTAGTTGTTTCAAACTATGCATCGTAGTTCGTGCGTAGTATGTTCAAAGGATTGAAGTGTCATAAATCCCATCAATCCCATCAATTCTTCTTTCTGTCAACATCTCAAATCCTTGATGATTCTTTACTGATGATTTTGCCGACAGAGTCAAGATCGAGCTTCGTTACGTATGTACCGAGTACAGAAATTGTGCTCAGCACAGCACATTCATAAGGTGTATTCGAGCATTTCCAGAACCAACGAAGCAAAAACTCTTGAACAGAGGACATCGTGTAAGTTGACCTGTATTGCTTGTGTAAACCATTGATGCATAAACCAATGGCACTGCAAATGTAAATCCTCTTTCCTCTGGCTTATGCCCGTTCGCAACTGATAAACATACTTCACACGTAAAGGCTGTAATCCTAACACCCTCTTCAGCAGTAACGCCAGCTTCTACGGAAAAAATCGATTCAAACATAAATACGTTATTCAATGTAGTTCTGACGCCAATCGGTACTATACTGCAAATGATGATGATTGCTGGAGAAAACATTTAAAATACTAAGTTGCCGAAAAAAAACTCTGGCTGGTGACACTAAACGTTTCTGTAAACAGTCATCATCTTTGGAATAAGAAATTTGGCATATCGGCAATTAGTCGTGTGTTAGGTTGCAATTAAAGACTGTGATGTTTAAAATCGTTCAATCTATATTAAACATCATCATTAGGTTATCGGTCAACGCGAGTCAATCTGCTCCGTCTCAAGATAGCGTAAATTCAATAATACGTACTTGGTCTTAAGATAACGCTGCAGCAAAAAAAAGGAAAGGATAATCCTATCTTAGAGCAACAATGATTGCGATTTAGTTTCAACGAAAACACGGACTTTTCTTTGAATTTTTCCCTTTAGTGTACGGACTGAGCGTAATGTTGTGTTCATAAATCAACTTGATCATCTATTTCGCCCACCATATCTCTGCGCCATCAATTATTGTTATCTCATCCTTTTTTTTTAATGTCGAAAAGATGGTGGTAATGTTTTGGGTTGTATTTTTTCGATTTAATTATCTCAACGTTGCAACGGTACCACAAGAGTGTAGTGCACTTTGTTATAAAAACAGCTGTCCAAATTGAGGCAAAAAATTATGACCGGTAGCGGTATGATTTTTCATGTCTTTCTTAATTTTTTAAATTGTCGATGAGTCTGGCTTGTATCGAAAATGTTAACCTTTTGTCCTCTGCTTCATTTCTCTTGCCACATCGGATACTTTCTTGCCGAAGTAAAAACAGTAAGAAACTCACCGTTGATGGGAGACAATCGTTACGCGGTCGACCGAATTCCCCAAGTTGAAAAGTCTTTCGACTATTTGCCCGGTGAACTCTGAATGGGCACTTTAATTGTTCTCTGATCAGTACAGATAAAATATAAGATAAACATAACATAAGAATACTAATTTCTCAATTAATTTTTCACCCAAACGACGGTGCTTTGGCCATCACGCAGGGGTTATGTGTTTATCGTATCCAACATGCACGCACCAAATTGTTTGCGAGCAGAGGTATCGTTGCCGTCTAAAGTTATAACATGCACGTTCACACATCAGCGTTGAAAAACGCCACCGTTTCCGGGACAAAACCTGCGGCCAGAAAGGGGGATGCTTGTCCCACGATCAATGTGCAGCCGTGTTTTCATCCAGAATACCAAGTATCACTTCACCAGGTTTAAGTGTCATCACATACAGCGTGCGAAAGTGCTCAGCGGTCCCTAATATCCTCACGTTTTTAATTAGCATAATGAGCTCCGGCCCATTTATACGCAAATGCAATGTCACGAACAATTGGGAAATAGAGCCTCCCGAGGCACGGTGTTCTGATTTGGGAGGGCTATGCTGTGCCTGAATGAACCTTATTCCTTGTCCCGGGGCGTGTGGTTTCGGTGGGTTTTCAGGTTTGGTTGATTTTGCGATTTCCGATACAGCAGCAATAAGCGCTAAGAACTACGCAACCGATTAACTAATGGGCACGACCAGAAAATACATTCTCTTTCATAAGCCACCGTGACAGAATGCGCAATGCATAATTAATTAGCGATTGTTTTGCATAGAAATGAACTTAAGTATTACTTTACGTTTTTGGCAGTGTGAATAAATTTTAGCGAATATGATTATTCATACTAATTGACTATCTGTACGAAGAGGTGTTTCAAGATTCAATCGGGTAGTTACAATAGACAACCAACTTTTACACAGTCCCAGAGCTGAATAACATGTACAGAAAAAGTATAAGACAGTGAAAATGCTCGTTTAAAATGATAAAAGAAATTTAAAAAACCATCGAGTAGAATCGACATAATTAACGCAATAATACCAGCTGTGACCCTGGTTGGTGAGGTCAGTCTCATTACGATGTTCCTGATGCAACCTTCCCAAATAAGAACAACCCCAAAACCATACAAATTTGGCTTTCCCTGACAACATTATTCACAAAAGCATGTTGGTGTGGTCTGTGAGATGCGATTGGGTGCGGAATCTGGCAACGTGCAACACCTCTATTATTTATGGCCTTTGAAAACACCTGAGCTGGTTAGGGTCTGCAAAGTTTAGCATTTCTTACGATGCCACCCAGCCGGTGCTTTGTTTGTATCTTTCAACACAAATTACACATTTATTTTCACAACACTTATCTGATGTAATTAATCATCTTATCAAAACTTTAATGGCACGAACAAAGCACACGCTCATGATATTCATAAGAACAACCTTTATTGTTGCTCGCTTTCCACTCTGTGGTTGCGAGTCGTGTCTGGGACTTAGTTCCTGCTTTTCCCAGAGCCATGCTTTTGCCAAATGCACTCTTGCCGGCTGCAACATCATAGCCAAATAGACGAAGACTCGACATTCGCGGAACGTATTCAAACGTCAAATAAGCGACACGAACCTACGAGAGTTCTGCAACTTCAACCGTGTACACGTTGCTCAACGAAAAAGTAAATAAATAAAACACATTGTACAACCACATGGCTCGTCTGCATCTGTCCGTCCATAAGTTTACGATTCGTTTCCATCGGATCCCAAAAGGGAACGTAGAGAACGGAAAATAAATAATTGCCGGGTTTATCACGCTTTTGACGGAACGCGCGTCGTTCCGTCGCGGGATGATTAATTGTGTCTGAAATTTTTTGACTAATTACAGCCATGGGCTGCGATTAAAAGCTCGGAGTGCTTGAAGGCTGTCGCCATTGCCGTCTGAAATGCAGGATTGGCCCAGAGGAGGCTGTCGACCGTATCACGGTCTGGTGAAAGTGTATGCACTTTACAAATTTGAAGGCTAGGTGGCCACAGTCCGATGCATTTTGCGCTTTTTTGAGAACTTTTCAAAATGCTCATCAAATTATTGTTTTATTCCATGGTTGGCTGCTAATCGGCGTTCGTCTCAGGTGCATTATCATAATGTTAATTGTGGAATAATGTTACTCACGTTTCAAAATAAATGTTGCCTGTATGCGCTTATTGAATGCAAAAACTTATTCGTTATGGAAAAAGTTGTTTTCAAATTACTTCCAATGTATAGGCAAACGAAAATCAATGATAAAAGAAATACGGAATGATTATGAAATACGAAGATATGAAACAAACTATTTTAAAATAATTACCGCCGACGGTAAATTTTTAACGGATTGATACAGTTTCATATGGCACATCCCCAATCATTTGTTCATACTAAATTTTTAACCGAGAAGTTAAATTCA
>NC_071285.1:31176887-31204980 GCF_943735745.2 Anopheles bellator
ATTTGATAAGTGTGAATATGAAAAAACCCTAACCAATAAGATTAACGCTCTATTACGTTACTGAAGATTATAAGGCCAACACAGCCCTGTGATGTTATTCATTCAATAAATTTATGTGGCTACAGTGAAATGATTAGAGATGAAGTGACATATCTATAACATGTATAAATAGTAGCTAATACAATAGATTCTTAAAATGTAAACAGTCGTTAGGCTATATTACATCACCATACACTAGAGGATACAAACCAGCGACCTAATAGGATAACTAAACAATATTACCAATGTTTGAAACCGAACGGACTTTTTTGTTATTATTCTGGTCGATATTTTGCTAATATGATAAAATCGGAAGAAAGCGGAAACATATTCCAACTGGAATCTCTATTTAATGATATGATGATTGGATGGTTACCGCTGATCTATGGATTTTCATTTATATTTAATCTCTGGAGTCATTTCAAGACAGGAGAAAGCATATTAGCATAAGCAAATCGTTTCACTTTTGCTAATACGTTAGTCTGGTTTAGAACACGCCAGAAAGTAATTCACTTCAACTTGGTCCAAATACACCCTACGTAAATTTGCTTTCACCACATGCACCGTCCCTAATCCATAGAACCACCGAAACGTCGTTGGAAAGTTTATCGTTAATGGTTTCCCCAATTTCGCGAACAGTTTTACGACATCGGCCGAGATTGGCTCGTGATGCTCTAATTTTTGCGATCAATATCATTAACGATATTCTTGTAAACATTGTTTATTAGCCAAAAACTTTCGGATTCTCCTCTTTCACAGGACACAATGCGCAAAGCCCGAGGTGCACGGACGAAGTTACGCAACGATGTTTATACGTGGCCGATATCGCTATCCCGGATTTGAATCCTAGTCGGAGCCATAACAACAGAATCTCTTTTTTTTGCAAATTTCCACGCATTTCTAATAATCCAGGGGGGCTAAAGATGGAATCCGTCGAGCAAAACTTTTCCCACTAAGCCACATACCCTGCACGGCACGGAAAAGGCCCATCCTCGGCGAGATGGGCGTGATTGTGTACTCGAAACGGGTCGAATTTGGTTCAAATTATTCCGCCATCCGAAATGCGAAATCGATCGAGCCGAAAGTAATGAAAATGTTGCAAATTTTCCTCTTCTCTTGTTCTTTTCCTTTTTTCACTGGTAACTGGAACTGTGGGTTATCGAAATGGCTGGAATCGAAAATGATTGTACCTAGAACGTGTCGAGCATTGGATGAGATCACAAAAGCTCTAGGCAGTGCCTTTTTCTAATAAAACTTTGCTAATCCCGGTATCGGAGTTTGTTTCGGAAGCAGGATTCTGTAATTTAGGATTGTTTAGATTATCAGGTTGCTGATAACGATGACATGGTTATCAAGCTGATGGTGAAAACGGGTGTACCGTGTCCGACACTTAACAGCACTTTACAGCACTAAGAGCATGTGGCACTTTCCTGCTTCTACTCTCTTGTCACTTTATGAAGAAGACGATAAATACTCTAACAGTGCGGTAGATTGAGAGATGAACAATTCTTACCCGAGTTTATTGGTTTTTTCCAAGAGGCAAGAATATTAAAATGTTGACACATTGTTTTGTATCGCCAATTGAAACCCAATAAAATAGAAATTAAAATTACCAAAAGCTTCATTGAGATGAAATTAAAATGTGAAAAACCTATATTTTTTATATTACAAATTTAAAACGTGCATAAATTCGCTAGTCTTTGAGTTTTTTGCAGAAAAAAATCTTTTAATTTATTCGTTGATATTTTATCCTATATGTCGTTAACCATAAGCAACAAAGTAGAACTGGATACTTAACTAAGGCACCGTTAATATTTGTAAAGATACCATTCTATCTTGAACGATATTTACCAGGCTGTTCAATAAGTTTTTCGGTTCGATAAGATTTCTTTCGCGTCCCAAAAACACCTTCGTGGCCGATTTTCGGACACGAACTCGATTCGGAGTCGAAGAACCAGGTTCACACTATTCTTTAGCTTCTTGTGGGCCCTTAAAATGACAATTGTTCATGCTTCATTTTAACCGTGGCGTTTTATGAATCCGTATAATTTATTTTGCCGCCATACTGCACATGTTCTATGCAACAAACTGTCTTCAAAGGCTTCGTCATCATGTTATTTGCATTGTGTCTTCAATATTCATACACAACAAAAAGCACCTAATGTTAAGGCCGCTCATATGGCCAAACATTCCTTTACGAAAAAAAATGAATAAACAACGAGTACCACTTCTTTATTACAACCGTATCTTTACTACTTTCGATTAGAAACCACCATGCTGCAAGGACGTTACAGAAGATTGAACCACCACCCTAAACATACTGGCCATTTCACCGGGTTCCCTTTCACACCTGATACAGTTTATTATGCTCCATAGTGCTGTCACAAATTTCATTTCGCGTAAAGGCCAAACATTTTCTGCTAGGCTGGATAAAATCGGTTGATTGATCCGAAAACGATACGGTAGCGAATAAAAACGCCGAAGAAGAATTTATGTAGCGGTATGAAATTCGGCTACAATCGACCACACGCTAGCCGCCGTGGCTCGTTACGTTTTATAGAACAGCTTTAAAATTTAGTAGGATGCGCTATCACACACTGTAACCACAAACCACGTGAGGTCGGTAATAGAATCCAAATTTACGGGTTATATTTATGATGTGCGAATGATTCGCGATCATCTATTTACGATGGGCGCCAACGCAGCAGTACATTGTGCTGCGCTGAAACAACCAATTTCATCGTTTCACCATGCACTCGAAAGCATTAAAACTATGTTTATGCCTATGGCTGCACTTACAGTATTTGCGATGGTACGTAGGTTTGATAAAAGTAATAAAAGATTCATACGAATTAGGACATAAAAGAGGCGCTTTCCCCTTTTGATAGCAGCAACATTAATGGAAAGGAATCCTTTCCATATTTTTATCGGCCGCAACAGTCGGATTACTTCTAGATAGTGGGATCATAAGACAGACTTTATAACGTGGATCATAAACCACTTTATTATTTTTTTCAAACTTTTCGCAACCAAATTGTGTTTCTGGTTATATTCAAATATGGTGCAGTTTACTTCGCTGAAACACGGTTCCAAAAAAGTTAGCTTATTAAAACACTGAAACGATGGACACAATGTAGTCCTTGGTCATCGCTAAAATAATTCAGCGCCCAAGGGTAGTGCATAAGAAGTGCATGCGCCAAAGCGTGAAACAATGATTCGTGTTAATGTAATGCAAATGATTGCATTCAGCAAATTCCTCAAATCGAACGCACCTTCACACCAGTAATTAGTTTCCGGAACACTGACCATTTAAATGTTGCCCAAGCAGCGCCACGATAAGCCTTCGCTCACCACAGGGTGCCACAGGGTTTTCCCATCTCCTCTTTGTTCGATGCGGCAGTCACAGTGCATCCGATGCAGGTTGCATCCGGCACCGGGCACCACACACTTTGTGCTAATGTTTGCACTTGTGCGACTATAACTGGCAGTTAATCATACGCATTAAACGACTCACTGTCGTCCGTCGACAGGCTCCAACATTGTTATCGAAGGATGGTTTTTTTTTTCTCATGAAGTGGACATTCAACTCCCGGCGATTACGGACAGTTTTTAAATGCATCTGAAATGAGCTGCCTGTCTTCGCGAACCCACGCACACCGGACGGCAAAGCTGTCGCGGCCCTTAGTTCTGCTTGGCCGCTTTTGGCACCCGGCCGGCGGTTTGTCACACTGACGTCGTCCTCCCCGTGACTGTAATGGCTAGCTCCGGTGGTTGCATCGGGGTTTGATTATGCATTTTTGATACACCCTAATGCATCCTAGTTAATTATTCACCGCATCGACGAATCCCGTAATGCGAACGACCGGCGAGCCTATGTTTTCCGTTTTTTTTTATTGTTTGCCAGCCAACTGCACAAGACTTCCGGCTGCGGGTGACAGTGGGAGACGAGCCGAAAGTGGCAGTAATTAAAAAGTCACACGATTGCATCAACGAACAAAACGCTCTCCCAAGTTGCGGTTGCGATGAATCTTTGATAAGCTAATGTAATAAGATGCGTGGCCAGCACAAAGATCACTCGAGTTCGAGCAACTGTGGTTGCATTATACATTTCCGTTTACCCATAGTTTTTTTCCCTCTTTCCAAAGGTGCCTATAATCGCATGTCTACAACATGTCTGTAGTCAGGAATATCCTACTTTTGCCTAATGAGCCAAAGACAAAGAACGGATTTGGATTGCTGCCTAGAGCGAAGCCCGCATACTTATACCATGAATAATTCACTGCAGCACTCTCAATGCCATTTTATAAACTGTTGCAGGTTATGGACTTTTGTTAAATTGTAAATTGTTTCCTTGAAGTTAGTGCCCCGACGGTTCTCGCAGGCTCTGAAGTATTCTACAAATGGCCACGCATTTTGGAATAACATCACAAAACATGCTTCAATTTAAAATTGGAATGGCACAATCCATTGGAAGAAAAATGCTCATCGATGTTTTGGAAATAATTTGATTTGGTTTTGAAAAATCTTACAATAAAGCATGGCCCAGTTAGAATCGGGAACAATTGCATGATTTCTAGCAGTGCCTCTGGTGGTCGGATTTCAAAAGTGTTGATAGTCATGTCTTCAGTAAACATTCAACTTTAAGTGCTGAAAGTTTCATCTTAGTACGTGGAGTTTATGGAAAGTTATGCTTAATTGAACTATAAAGAAGAAAAATAATTCTGCACACTCACGTCGAAAACACCACGTGGTCTACTTTAAAAATCTCAAAAACACAAAAATTTGCAAAATCAACTATATATGCTGTGTTTCACCGTTTCTGGGAACCCAATACCGTAGATTGAAAGATTCAGAGTAGACGTCGTAGTGGAACATACAATCGGCAGCTGAACTGGAAGGTTTTAAGATCAATCGAGGCAAATCCTGGACTTTGGGTTCGGGATATTGCAAAAGGATGCTTGCTTATGGACTACGAAACATAGGTGAAAATTACTTTTGGACAGCTTCCTGGACCAAAATTTTATCTCGCCACGGCACGGGGAGATGTCCTCCAAGATCAAATTTGTATTCGCTAATAAATTTGCACAAACATTAAAGATATGACAAGGAATTTGCACCTGTGAACAGAAATCAAGGTTTTCGTCACAAACACGACGATGAACTCAACTCTATACAAGAAAGTGTGCCTCAAAAAGCGAGTTCTATCATCTATTAAGTCACACATAGGTCCGGTAAAGTTTTGGCCTGATTTGGAAAGCTGCCACTATAGCATGGATGTAGTTCTGTGATACTTTTACAATAAGGTGGATTTCATCACAAAGGATATCAACCCACCAAGTTGCCCTAGACTCCGCCCAATCGAAAATTATTGGGCAACAATCAGTAGGAAGTTGAAGATGACTGAAAAGATGATGCGGAATGCTGCAGAAATGGCGAGAAATTGGAACAAATTAGCCGCTGAAGTGGACCAGAAGATTGTGCAGAAAATTATGGCGTGCATTCCACAGAAAGTTCGTGATTTCATCCGACGACCGACACAATAAATTTCTGAAATTTTTCTCTTAAAGTACAATAAAATACCTTCAATTTGACACCTAAGTAAAATATTTCCTAAGTAAAACCAACCCCGAGATAGAGCTAATGCAATTGTTCCCGATTCTAACTGGGCCATGCTTTAGACTTCTTTCTCAGACTTTATATTTTAATTTGTGCGAAAATCTTATTCTATGCTGTTTAATGTTAGACTAATTTCCCTAATTAATAACGCCAATTTTTCCAATATTTTTCGGATATCTGGTTCTGGTGTTCCATTGTCTCCATGTACACATGATGTTTGTTAATAATTCGTTAGTTAGACAAATTTGTTAATTTATGTTACTATCTAATTTAAAATTTTAAAAGAATTACCAACCAACCAGACCCATAGGTTTTCATACCACATAATGACATTTAAGACCATTGACCTGGTACAGACTACAGTACGACTTTTTTATGTTTACTGCAGCCCACAATTACTGCTACCTCTTTTGGTTGACAAAATGAAACGGAATCCGCCTGCTGCGTCTGTCAATTCGTAGCAGTTCATTTAAGGCCGTTAACCTGTCACCAGCCTCTGCGCTCGCGGAAGTAATGCGCCTTTCTCACGGACCCCCACCCGTCCCGGCTCGACCCCACGCGGTGCGGTTCGCTATCAGTGAATTATGAGCTGATGTGATCGGCGCGGTTTTTCCAGTGAATAAAAGTTTCAACAAAACGCGTCGCCTCGGCAGTGTCGGCGGTAAATTGATTCGGTGGCAATTATTTATTTACATCCGCCCGGTGGGGGGGTTGTGGCAATCCGGGAAATCCCGTGAACCTGCGCCCGCGGGATGCAAACAGATGTGCCACACCGTCGGCCAGTCAGTTGCATCGATCGAGGATCCCCCGCGCGAAAAGGCTGAGGTTCCGATCCGTGGTTCCCGTGTGACATACTTCCGACAAAGAGGTTTCACGCACATGCTGCGCAGCGGGTGCGAAGCCAGTGCGAAGTGAATGGATCAAGCATGTTTCGGCTGTCGCTAAAACCGGGAGCCGCCGGGAAAAAATGGGCCCACGGCTGCCGACCACATGTGCAGCTCGGCTGTGCCGGTGCTGATAATTTATGCTCGTTAATGAGATATTTACACGATGTGTGAAGTGGTAGTGACTGCGCTTATGCCGTACATAGTAGCGCCGAAGATCACGCGCGCCCGGAGGGGTGTCGATTACCCGGCTCTAGACGAAAAACCGAGCGGTTCGTTCGCTTCGGCCAGTGTTTCATTTCTTAGTGACACGAAAAACTAACGAACCATGCTGACAGTTCCCAACGGGTGAGGGAGCCTGTGCCCGTGCGTGAGAGAACCCGAATGATTAAATTAAAAACAACCTGCCGACGAACCTAAAACGGGCCAAGATTCCACCGTTGCCAGCGGCTTGGATTGGTTGCCGGTGTTGAAAAATTGTCGCTGATCTTAGGGATGGAAAATCAGAAGCAAATGCTGCACGTGCTGCCTAAGCTGTGCCTAACGCGTACAATTTTTCAATTTCAATGTAACGGAAAAAGTGTATCATTTATCATTCCCCCGCTCATGGCAGCTCAAAATTCAAAGATATAAATATTACCATTGCTGGCCGGGGACCGGCTGGCAGGACAGAAGGTACGCTGCGACGCCACTTCAGGCGGACCACCTTTTCCAGATTACTAATAATTAAACAATTTCGAATTAGTGAGACACGACATCACTCACAGATAATGCGAACATTCCAAAGAAACATCTACACCCTGCACCTATTCAAGGATAGTAATTCTGTTTTGGTATAAGCATGGCGTGGTTTTCAATTTGGAAACATAAAAAGGTCTTCAGAAACATTTATTCTTCAGCTGTATCAGCATTTATAGAAAATAAATAAATTAGTTTGTTGGAATATTCTTTTGGCTTTTATTAAATTTAGATCAATATTATGAACTAAGTTACAGGCGTAATAACGACTTGCTAAAAACCGAATTTTCAAAAACCCGTAACGTGTTTGATCAATTGGAATCTCCTCGAATACGCATTGCTTGCAGTATTTTACAAAATCCTTGATATAATAGGACAAGCAATTTGGTTCTCCGACTTTACTGTGTCCGAAGACATTCTACCTTTTGTGTCCGATGTAGCTCAAGTGGTGGCCATAGCCCTTTTCTACATTCCCGGCCAAGATTCGTTCCGCTTGCTTCAGAAGAGTACTTCGGTTTTTGCCATTTCTTAGAAGATAATCTTCTACGCATTCGATAATCAAAGAATTGGTGAAAGAAAAAAACCTCCTTTCCGAGTTCCGATCCTCTCAACATTCGCGGCAACAGATATCGAATTTTGAGTCCCCTTCAGGTATTGCAGGTATGTTTCTAAAAAACATAGTAAAATCCCGAATCAGGATTACAAAAGTTAATTACACCAAATGTCGGAAAGGCTATATACTCATGTGACTACGGCTCTGTAAGACTGCTCATAAGTGGTTGTGGCCGATCTTCATAGCGATTGTGAGCCACTGAACTGAATCAACTATCAAAGTGGTGAAAAGCGCCAAATTAATTCGTCGGAATATCTTCAATCAACTACATCCCCTTGATCCTCAATCCCGTCACCGGCGTTCAGCGGTCGAAATGATTTAGAACCGGCTACAACGCACCCGCAGGGCACAAAATCCATTTCTCTTCTCGCAAACCCTAACGTATCGGTCGCTTCTGAGCCGGCGGGGAGGGCCGGGTGCCTGCTTGCTTCCTTGTAGTCGAGCTAATCTGGAAGCGATGGTGAAGAAAACGAAGGCTAGGCACGGTCGGTGAAATGTCATGCTTCGTGCCAGACTGGACGTCCCAGTTTTCCCCACGAATGGACTTTGTTTGGATTTTCCATTTGTGAAAAATGAGATATGCATTTTCCCCACGCAAATGGCACGCACCTGAGAGAAACGCACGAAGACATAAATTTCTCGTGCCACCCCTGAAAATCCTACATGAGTGCCGTCCCTAGGCTCTGCACCGTTGAAACGCCGACACGGTACGGCGTGTATTTCAGGGTTTGCCCAAGATATAATCAAACCACACCACGGTTCGGGCGCTACCACGACTGGAAGCGCAATAAATTATCGTGAGCAAGTGCCAAGTGAACCACGTTTATCGAACAGTTCCTGGTGGGTCTTGTAGCTTGAGGCGTCGACAATGAGGATTGCGGAACTGCAGTAGGGGTCTGCACCTAGAGCTCTGGTTCTTGGCTTCAATCAACTCGTTGAGCGTTATTGAGCGTCACATTACACATTTTAAAAAGTAGATTTATCGTTATAATGCATATGGGAAAACGTAACTCTATGTAATTGAGAAGGTTTGAGTTGAAGAATTGAGTCAAGTGCCATCACTTATTATAAACAGAATATGTCATGTGAGGAATGATGCCTGAAATTGTTACAAAGTTCTAATACTGTCTACAAAGTTATTCTGTAACAAGACACTCATGATTTGAAATAGGTGTTCTTATGATCGAAACTGAGGTGTTCTGGTAACTTAATGAGCTCCAATATCTTGGAGTATTTTTTCATCTTGAAGATGCACGTCGAAGACGCTGTCCATAAGCTGCACGGAACATTCCACAGCACGTGCCTCTTGCATCTCACGCTTTGCAAGATGACACCGTGGGCATGTTGCAGTGCGGTTGAAATTCGTGATACCACAAGAAATGCGTAGCTAGATGATTAGTTCCGAAGCGCCACACCATACCGATTGCATAACTGCCTCTCCCGCCGATTGGTCGAAGCGTTCAGGCGCGGAGTTCGGCCACACCGCCAGATGGTGCGACCCCGATGGGTGGCATGTTGATGCTTATGTAAATTTATAGCCTCTTCTTGCTGTCAAACTGTAATACCAATCTACTCCACCTCATCGCTTTGATGTTGACAGTGGTGTCAGCGTGTGTGCTTAATTAAAGTGTATTTGATTTTCATCGTCCCCCCCCGAGGGGATGCGATTCCGTATTCCGCCCAATGGCCTCCCAATTTCCGGCACCTGCCGACACCGTGCAAAGGTCCGGTCCAGTTTAAAGCCTAGCCCGGTTGCGTCCTTCGGTGCGTTCGGAGAAGCGAGTACAATGGTCCGCGTTGCAACACAAAACAAGTAATCGATCCGCTGGTGGCCGCGTCGTTGGAAGTAATTGACTTGAAAGTGTCACTTACCACCGGACGTGAGGCGCAAGTGTTTCGCGAGTGGAGGCGAGAACCACCGCAATCCGGTTTCGAGATATCCCGCGACTGTGCACTCGTGGTTGCCGCCGCCAAGCATGTTTAGAAGACCAGAAAACAGTATTCTGGGTATGTTCTGTCGCGGTCTAGTCCAGGCGATGGAAAATGGAACTAATTGAGGTAATACATTATTTATCGATTCCTCTAAGGGGAAACATAATTCAGGAGATACAATGGAAGGTGTACGGGATGCAGGGTTCTTCTAGTTAAAAGGTGCTGCAGAGTTTCTCTATGCAATATTACAAAAATATAGAAAGTTAAGAACCAGATATCGTGGCACGTTTTACGGTTTTCATTTTAATTCGATTGTTTGTAGTTTTACAAAAACGATAGCTATAATGATTTAAGGATATCTAAAATCTTTAGAGACCACTTCAATTCGGTTCAATTACCTTTTTGGAAAGTTCTACTGAATATCTCTGCATATGTCTCTATTTATATGTATTTATCTTATTTTCTTCAATTTTTTAAGTTGAACTGCATTTTTCAAAGCACTTTTTAAATTAGATGGATTAAATACTTAATTTTTACTTATTTATTTTATTGTTTATTTGTTTATTTATTTATAACTACATAATCAACGGGCGACATAGCCTAATTGACAATTTGTAGTTTATAATTGATAACTTTACAAAACTTAGAACTAGAACTGACACTGACAATAAACACAACTGGCGAAACGAACGCAGAAGTTGGTAATTGATAAATAGAGAGATACAAACACGAATTAAACAGTAACATGGACGAAACAATTACTTAGAAGCCATGAAAGCAAAAATATCGCGACACTGATCAAAGGACATAATGAAGTCAATAATAGGCGAAAATTCAAAAAAGGCGAGTCGAAAATTAAAAAAAGGCAAACATTGTTATACATACGACAGAGAGTCAGTAACGGATCAGTATGTCCAATGAAGGACGACCGCGCATCAATTGTGATCCTTTAAGTTAAATATCGTGTCCTGCAATTCCTTTTGTATAGAGAAAATTTCCTTACTAGAGTTCCGGTTTCTTGGCCAAAATGGCCAAGCCCTGGAGTATATATTTATAAATCCCTGCCTGTCACGGTATACAGAAATTACTCCGTTTACTTACCTTTGGTACATTCTCCTGTTGAGGTTGATTAAATAAAATAATGATAATAATGATTGTTTTTGTCATCAACCATGCAGTTGAAATAAATAGTGTTTCTTCTCCCAAAGGGAACCCCACTGAGCGTTCAATTGAACGCAAGAAAAGAATGAATGATGTTACCAAAACCTAACAGTTCCCCCATGGACCGTTTCTATCGACTGCAACAAAATTCAATTGATTCCACTCCTCCGATGTCGTAAAAGTGTTATCATCGTGAGCAGAAGTCGCTCCCAACCTCCCAACAGGACCAGCACTGAATTTATATTTGAACCGACCATGGTCGGGCTAGAAAATCGCGTACAACGACGAACAAGCTGACAACGACGGATGACAACTCCTAAAACGGAACAACATTCGATGGGACACTCCACTCGCATCGATTCCGTGCTCGCTCTTCCTCCCAAAACCCGAGATTCTTATTTAAGACACTTGCACCACTAACCAGAGCTAAGTGAATCGCCCTTCCCGGGCCGGGCCGGATTATCTCCCCGTTGCCACACTGGGTTTGAGTGCGAGGATTACGCACGCTGGCCCCGCTGGCCACCGACCGACCGACAACAACTTAGTACTTCATTTGTATTAATAACATGATAATTTTACCATTAAAATCGTAAACATAATCATTTCCACTCGAAATCCGATCCAATTCGGTTCCGGCTTGCCGGGCTTTGCGGTGCGGCAGGTGCCTCACATGACGGCGGTGGAGCCCCCAACATAAGCCCTGGTCGACATTCCGACAATCGTCCGTATCTTCCGAAAACCACCGAACCCGTTTGAAGTGGGCAAAGATTGTGGGGCAGGCGGGATGAAGACCCGAACGCCCGGCGCGTCTCAAACGGCGGTTCGGCATCGTCTGGAAAAGGTCAGGGCGCTTCCGAGCGGCCGGGCGGCCGGGAAGACGCTGCCGGACATCCCTGACGGCGTCTTAGCCATCGTGTCGTGTCGCAGCCGGCGACTGCAGTAACTCTATATCGTTTCAAACGGTCGTAACGTCTAATGGTCACGCTTTTCTGATGTATCTTTATTGATATTACTTTCCATATTGTCATATCGCCTTTCTCGGGCCATCCCAGCGCCAGCCAACCGCGGGAATGTCCCGTGATGTCCGCTGGCCAGGGCTGGCTGCGAGATAGTAGGCTCCACCATAGGTTCGGTTGGCCGCGGCCGTAAAGCGACATGCCCGCCAGACGAGGTCCCTGGGTCCTGGGTTCACGGTTTGGTCACGACGACGGATGCGGACGGATTCGTATCGAGCGTCTGTGGGTGATATCGGATACTCCACCGACAGCATATGGCATCGGGAGGAACGGGCCACACCAGATACGGGCGTCCGGCGAAACCAATCGACAAAGCGGCATTGAAAATTTCTGTTCC
This sequence comes from Anopheles bellator, assembly GCF_943735745.2. Classification (NCBI taxonomy): domain Eukaryota; kingdom Metazoa; phylum Arthropoda; class Insecta; order Diptera; family Culicidae; genus Anopheles; species Anopheles bellator. Next base: position 31,189,224 of record NC_071285.1, read on the forward strand.
CGATGCGACGGCTCCCGGACATGTTGTTGCCGGCGGCCGACCATGATAGTGGATGGATCGAAAAATGCGGCCTCCGTGACCGTGGCCGGCCAACCGATGGTCAAGGCGTGGTGCAGGAAAATGGCTACCAGTGTTGACGCCGGCTATGCCCGTTCCTTTCTCTCTCTCTCTCGTTCGCCACGAAGCAGCAATGGCGAAACATATTTATCACGAACCGAAAAGCAATAACCATATTTCACCCTCCCATCGATATCAACTTCATTTGCGATCAGTTTTTCGTCCAACGCTTCGAGGGTTGGAAATCATTGGCCAGGGCCGGGCCTGAACAGAAGCTGACGGTGGCCCGTCGCGGGTTTTACACGACAGCAGCAAACACACTCTTGGTCTCGGCTCTGCGGAATGGCGGAAGTAGTCAGATTCGCAGGCAAGCAGCGATCATCTCACTCTGAATCAGAAAACATGTCTATAAAAATGTCGGCTGCTTTCCTGCTCTACCGCTTAAGTAATGTCGTTCCTACAGCATTTCTAACAAAAAATGCAAACCGATCACATGAAATTACTTTCAACATTTTATCTTATCAATTCGATGTTGAGAAAGAAATTTTTTTAAAATTATCAAACACATTGGCTCTTGCCTCACCACGTGTAGTGTTTTAATTCTTTAGGCGATACCATTAGACGCTACCAAAAATGTTGGTTCAATCCGTAAAGTGATGCGAAAAAGTTTCACAGTACTCCGTCATCCGCTGTTCGCCATCCTGCCCAACAATGGGACATCGCACTGCTCAACTCTGTTCATTGTTGGCAAAGGCCAAAACATCATCGTCGGTGCGGCTCGATGATCGTCGAGTTGCGCGACATGTTTCGGAAGTCTCGGACCGGGTGGGAAAAATCAGCCTCCACGAGTGGACAAAGGCCACCTAAGGCCATTGGGCAGGAAGCCCTAGCACAGGACCAGACAGAGCCGTGGCGAGTAAACTTCTTTTCCGTGTCCTGGTGCCCGCGATAGAGATCCGGTGTAGCTCCGGTCCCATCACAGTACGGTCGTAAAATCACTTCAGCGATCGTATCGCACCCGTTGCTTTATGCGCTTATCGTGACGTTTGAGCTAAAGTGTACTGTAAAATTGATTGAATCTCGAACCTCTTGCCCTCGTTCGCTCGCTCGCTCGCTCGTTGAATTGATTTCAGGTCACTTTTGTTCCGCTTCCTTCGTTGCCGGTTGCCGAGTTTTCGTCCGCTTTTCCCATTGCCGTTTCGGTGACAAAATTCGTGATCTCTGCTGCCGCTGAGGCTCACCGTCAGATTGATATTCAGCACGGTGAAGCAATTAAAAAAGGCCGCTGGTCCGGAAATTGCGCCCATTGGCAAGCCGCCCTCAGCGGATGCACGAAGCTGCGAGCGATCTACCGCCAGGACAGACAGCAAAAAAGTGCCGGGCTCCAAACAAATATTCATCGAGGCGATACTTTAGATTGCAATCAGTGCAATTTATCAGCGAGAAAAGTAGTTATTGCATTTATGCTGCATAATGAATGGCGAGGTCAATTGGCGTCGGTCAACATCGATATGGGAACGGGTGCCGGGGCGGGCTTTTTTTTCGGGCGAAGATCTGGAGAACCGTAAATGTTAAGTACTTTGAGTTTTGGGCAGAATAAATAATTTTTATTTAATTTTTAGTAATTATTTTGTTTTCGGCGTTCCTGTTTGAAAACGGCGTTTAAATGTTGAACCACGTACGCTGCTGATAACGTTAAAAATCGTGCTCGTTGTCTAAAGAAACCTTCTTTCCTTGCACCAATGATGTTGAAAATGTACGCCACGTTTAAGTAAAACTCAGTAATGCAATAAAATCGTTGTTGTAACGGCCTTGCGACTTCGCCTTGCTGTTTCAAGATTGCTAGTCAGTCGTTTACGCGGCTTGGGGGACAATCCCGGATTGCGGTTGGAATCGGTGGTCCTCGTGGTGGTTAACATTCCACATGTCCGTCCAGCTATGGGTCCATATTTCTCCCGACTCATCAATGTCGCGCGTCGCGTACAGATTTTCCTCATTCTGCCCCGGCTCGATCGTAAAACTCTGGACCATAACTGTCGAACGGAACCGAGCGCCCGTGCCGCTTCGCTGAATAATTAACATATTTCGAATGCCGCACGAAATTCTGCTACCGGAATTCTGCTGCCTCTACTAATGCACCTCCTTGGTCCAGGGGGGACCCGCTAGATTAGAGGACGATTTCTTTGTTTTCCTTTGTTCATTCCTCCCGCATCCATCCGTGGTTCAGGATGCTCCTTGGCAGCGAACTAGTCACCGTCTTCCAGTAGTGACCAGCTCAGAGGGAGCGAGCACCGTTAATTAGCCCGAAGGTATGTCAACGATTTAAATACCCTTCAATAAAACCGTCGGGTATCTCCCGAAAACAGCCCTTCAGAATGCTCGCGCGTCAGGTTGCCGTCCCCAAGTGTGGTGTGCGCTGTCAGATTCCCTGCTTCTTCTATTCGTTGTTTTTCACGCCGCTCACTCACGTCCCACCATCGTTCCGTTCGATTACCAATCGGCAAGGGGCGCATAGTCGCCATGCTGGCCATGCCTCGTCATCCTCATCGTCGGCCGGAACAATGTCCCTTTATGTCAGGGAACCTGGTAATAAATATCAAGTGATGTATGACACCGATGTCAAGGACCACCACCACTCTTCCCCACGCCGGGGAACCGACGGGGAACGATCGCTCCTAGGGCGGCCGGGCGGACTGGGTTCGTAAAAGGGGCGATCATTTGCTTTGATACTTTCGAGAGCCTTCGAGCATCAACACCCCGACAATCATGACAGCGCGCGTCGGAGCATAGATTTTTCATCGTTTTTCCCACATTCATGGCCCGGCTCGTTTAGGCCCCGGGGGCCTTTGAACCGATTCCAGTTTCCAGTTCTTACTCTGGCGCAGGCGAAACATCGCTAGTTGGCGTGTTGGCCTCAGAAAGCACCATCGTCGATCGGACAGCACCAACTGTTGGGGACAAGTGATCAGTATTATGAGGAAAGCGCATTACATTACGATAACAGGCGGCCACTTTAAATACGACAAAATGATTTCGCAGTTATTTCTATATATTTCTACATATGATTTGCAACACCCCAAAAATTAAATCACTTACATTGAAACATTGCTTCATAGCAGAGCACACACCGCAACATGTTCCAAAACAATAGCGGATGCCCATGAAAAAATGCTTCACAGCAGCGTTCGGGAATCCACTTTGATCATACGCGACAAGCGTATCCAGCTGTGCCCCTGTGTAAGCCCGAGGCCCACGGCAAGACAGACCCCGAAAAAGAAGAATATTGAAATGAACATTTCCTTCCCTATCGACTAGCAAATCACTCGCATCCCCGCTGAGGGCGCCGTTGGCTTGTCATTAACGTGAAGCCATCGACATCGATCAGCGGTGGTAGCGGATATGAGCATATAAATTTGCTCTCGAATCGTACATGTCTCATTAAGCGTACAACGGAATACGGAATGGAACCTCCCTTGAGGGAGCCCCGTGGCTGACTCTGGGACAATGCTGCCACAATGCTGGGGACGCTGGAATAATGTATCACCGTTTTTTTTTTTTCCTACTGTCAGCATCCCCAACAATCTACTTCCAAACTCGTACATCGCGTTCACCTCCCCGGGCCCGTGGAGTTAAAATGTTAATGGAAATTTTACGACTGATTTAATGGTGTTAATTATGATTGGTACCCATAGGCATTGCCGCCATGCAGTGGCATAAATTATTCACGCATCGACTACCAGTTAACCGTCGGATAATGATAACAACGCCTGTCCTGCGATTAAACAGTTACGAGCAATTCATTTGGCCGCCTCTCCGTTGCAAGCAGCGATGAAATAAATTTCCAATGACCAATTACCGTTTGAGAGTTTTGCTAAATTTATTACAAACATCAAACATGCTGTTCGGGATCGTTGGGCTTAATTTCTTTGTCCCCGCTTCGTGCAGCAGCACGAGCCGGCAAGGGGAGCCTCGGGCGGAACGTTGCCAAACGCACCACAACAAAGCCCTGCCCAGGGAATGGGCGCTTTTTTTTCGTTTCATGAACGATAGCAACAATAAATTCGGTCATATGAATCTATGTTCCACGGTACACGTCGGACGAACGTTTGCTGCTGCATGCAAATTTCGTTTTTCTCGGAAAAGCGAAAAGAAAATGCCCGCATCTTCGGTTGAAGTAGCATAAATTATCTATGATGGTACGTCCTCTTTTCAGTTCGTTCCCGCAACGTGAACACTGAAAACAGGAGAGAATAATTAATGGGAAGACCGCATTCGTACTAATTCCTAAGGTGCTGTTGCAGCATTTTCCTTCCATTCCAATATATTACGTAAAAAGATATTCCAATGCAACATCTTTCACAGAGAATCGCTCACTCGATTGCTCGCCCAGCTATTGATCAACAGGCAAGTAGCGGTCTGAAATGAATGCTTAATCATTTTTGGCAATACAATCGAAAGCAAACCTAAGATTTTTTTCGAAACATCCCGTACTCAATAGGTTATGTCCTATCGCTCGCTGGCATGTACCGAGCTCTACAAGTCGCAGCTTCTTCGTCGATTTTCTTTTGCCAATGCCTTTTTCTTGCGACGGTACAGATGCGGTACAGTAGTAAATTTGTGAAATGTAAAAAAAATGTTAGGTATATTAAAAATTCCGGAACCGATTCATTATAGCCTCACATTGAATGAATGGTGGCCTCTATGGCAACATAACAAATAACATGTACACGTTCGGAGGAAAATTAAGCATCCCTCCGGCTGCGAATTGTGTTCAATTTTCATTTCATAGAAACCCGGAGACAGCCAACCCAATTTGCCAAACACAGCACATGGAGCAGGTGCATGAGTAATCTCGCAGGACCCAGGACAACCAACCAAAAAAAAACTGTCGTAAGCGTGGAATCTGCCGTTAACGCCACAGGCCTACAAAAAACCCCAATAAACATTCACTCGAATAGAGAGCAAAAGTGAAATGCTTTTTTCCAAGATTCATTAGAGGCTGGCAGCTTGTCATCAAAAGTACGGTATGCGAATGAATGCATGTCGTCAATAAAATGTAGGATGTGTCACGAAGTGCTTCACATGATTATTCGCTCTCCGTACGTTTCTATCGGATTTTTAATTCAGCAGACACGGCGCTGGTACAGCTCGCCGTATAGTTGCCTAATAAACTTCCCTTCCACGTTAACAACCCCGTTGAATTGACATTCTAAATGAAATTTATCATTTTCCATTACGCTCCCAGCTGCACTAACTTCACAGCGAAATGCTAACCTTTGATGTTGGGTTGAGTTTGCGACCGGATGCATCGATTCGGAATACGGTCCCCGGGTGCAGGGTGTTGGCAGTTGGTCGTTGCAATCTAGTCACAGCTTTGCACAGTCCTTTGATGATTACGGAGTTGTAATCAAAATCAAACCGGTTCCGGTGAACCATTAGCTGCCGTTTCTACATGTCCGTTTTTTTTTTTCATCTATGTTCTTCGTTCTATGCAATCAGCAAACTCCAGCGATCAAGAGCAATTGATTTTTCAACGAATTAATATGGTTCATAACAACGGTATTGACGGTGGTTATTGCGACTATAATTAAAATTGAACAGCCACTTCAGAATAGTGCTTAATTAGTAGCGCAATATTAAAAATCGTATATTGGGACGCGGCATGTTACACTGAATGATTGTATTTTTTTATATTTTTTAAGTATTACGAATACTTATTGATAAAGGAGGACAAATTATGATCTACAACCTGCAGCAATCTGGCGCCGTCATCGGACGATGAATAAATACAGAAGCAAAAGTCCTTTCAAGTTCAAATTATGGGAACGTTAAAGTTATTTTAATGATAGGTTAAGTCAATCTGTTAAATAAAATTATTTTCAGGTTATTATACTCGTATACTGTATTTCCATGTGTTCAACTGTTTGTAAAGCTAATGTAAATGAAGTAGCGCAATAAAATGATGTGTTTATTTTGATGCGACAATTAATCTAACACATCGTTCCTTTAACGCAAACCTACACCTTATTCGAGTCTCGTTTGCCAACATCACTAGACGGAGCATTGGCAGCCTTTATATTGGCTGTACATGAAAATCATCATTATCGTTATCATCGGCAACCGAAGCCCCCGGTGGAACCAAACCCACCGAACACCGTTGCAGCATATGGTAGCATCATCGGAACGCCGATGCAAAGCATCAAATGGTCCGGCACCTGGGCATGGGACGCTGGAGGAGAAATTCCCAAGGACACGGGACTCGACTCGAATCTGGCCGAGCCGGCAGAGCAATTTCGGTTTAGATTTTATTATTATTTGCATTTAAATAACATTTTTTATGTGACATCTTGAATGAAAACCATCGTCTCATCTCTTCGACCATCGCTCCGCTGTTTCAGCACTGGTGGTTACGCTGTCTTGTACCGGAAGTTACCAGCTCCTGAAGCCGACGGTAAGATAAGAACCTATTGCTTCGCCACGAAAAAGCAAGTCCTTTTTTTTATTCTGCGGCAGAATAACGCTATCAATGCGATGGCAACGTCAATGCAGTTACAAGATGCTATTGAAGACTGAAGGCGGTTGGCTGGCGCCCATGGGAGATGGAAGCATAAATTTTACCATCGGCTTACGGTCGCTGTAGCTTCTTCGCCTCGTCACCGTTCCGAGGTGAACTATGGAGCATCCGTCCGGATGCTGTCATGGTATCTCGGCAACGGCATCGGCCCCGTGCCACGCCGTATCGTCGTACGCCCTGCTCGTTGCTTTTAGGTGGCGTCCTTCGCGCCACCGTGGCACATAATTCTGGTCCTCACACTCTGGTCCCACTCCCCATTCTGGTGACACTCGGTGGGAATGCAGATGAGACACGGGAACAGTAATAAAATACCGATCCATAAAAGTGCGTTTACAAAATGTACGCATCGCGTTGATAAGACCCCAATGGGGTCCGTTTTCCAATCCACGGCCACCGCGGTGTGGTACGCTCAAATAAAAACATCTAAGGCGAGCTGGCGCGATTGGGCGGCCAAGTACGTGATATCGCCAACCCTACGAGCCCCGGGAAAGGAAGAAGCTTAAAGTTTCCCACAGCTCTTCGACGCCGCAGATTGCCTTCGGGGAAAGCTGGCGACTCGGCGGTAAGGCGCATACAAAATTGCTTTTTCCGCAGCGAGCAGCTCGAGATGATAATTTCCAAATTCCAAACGTAACGTCGGCGTAGGGTCCGTTGCTCGTTGAGTAATCAGAAATGGTGATAAAGAATTCACTCCTTCGGTTTTCATTCATTACATTAGGAGCCGTCTGGGCAATTTGTTCAATTGCGGAGCCATTGTCTAACTTGTTTGCCCTGCAATTTCTTATGCCATTAGTTATTGTGCGGTGTGCTTTATAGCAGCATAAATGTAATTTGTACCTTACACTTCAGAAGGACTCTCGCAAGGTTTCGTGAAACTAAATTTAAAATGATGAAAATATTGATCACACCAAAGAGTTCTGCTTAAAGAAGATCGCCGATGGGTACAGCGTATTGCAGCAAAATTTGGTTGCTTTCCTACTCGGTGAGCAGCTCACACAATTATGTCATGCACTGTGGCCGACGCTCTTACCCGCGAAGCAACAGCACCAAAATGCGCCAACGGAGCAGCAGCCGGACCCGAGAGCCAAAAACCCGAAAACCACTTACTACCGACGAGTGGCTGTACTGTAATAAACCATTAACGACATCTCTCGGTAACCGACACCGCACCGCAGCGCCACGGCCCCAGCCGCCGCAGGAAGTGGCCATTACGCTCCGGCCAAATCCAAATCCACGCCGTCCGCCATCCGCCGGGTGGTGGTAAAAAATGTAAAATACTTTTGAGAATTGATCAAATGAATTTAAAACAGTTCTCGAGGTGGCAGCAAAAAAAGTCCGGAGCCATTTCTTTAGCAGTGCCATTTCTGCACGGCGGAAGACGCTAACGAACCCGACGAGAGGAACTCAGCCACCTACCTACCGGACCGTGGCTAAAGCACCGCGAAACGGAACACTCCACTCCGGCTCCAGGGTCGGTGGTGCGAATGAAAAACACGCCGTGACCCCCGAGAACCAGTAGCGGGATAAGTTCCAGTTCCAGCCACCGGCCGGGACAGGCAGCGCAGGATCGGTGCGTCGCGTCGGTGCAAGAATCCTTCCCCCCCAGCCGAAAAAAGGGCGGGTGAAGTTTCCCCGAGAAAAACGCAGTCGCTATTGCAATTTATGGCCACCCCGGGAGCGACACAGGCGACGGTACCATTTTTCAAGTGATTTCATTTACTATGCAAAACGATCAACATTAAAACTAGCGGGCCATCCGTTTCCGCCGTTGCAGAACTGCAGTGGGTGCCGCTCCGGCACCAAGGAGTCCACCGCGGCTTCTTCGTCCTTTTTACGCCCGAAATCCACGCCGGAAGCTCGATGTGACAAGCGTATTCGCGGTTTTAATCAATTTTGGTTTCGCTCGTTACGCGCTGGCGAAGTTTGGGTGGTGCCAGGGTGGCGGCGGCGGCGACGGCAGCTATATTCGGCCAAACATTCAATTTCACTAATGTGTTGTAATTACGGACTTAGTCAACTGGTAGTTTGCAGGCCCATCTAGCGGTGGTTTCGGGAGGAATTAAAACTCGATTTGAGCCGCTCCCGGCCATCCCACAGTGTGTCCGGCTCTCTTCCGGCCACCGAACACAAAGGGAAACTCAATTCGAATTAATTGTGCTACGCACGTAATTGCCGGCGGCGAATGTAGAGCGACCATTAAATGTCGTTCCGCGCGACCACAGGACCAAGGCAACGAGGCACTTCAAAGCGCCGGCCGACCAGCTGGGGCCCGGCTCCTGTTCCCGCCACCCAGCGCCCTTTTCTTACAATGGAACCCTTTTTCGTCCTCCCAGAAGTCCTCAGACGTCCACCACCAATCCGGGACCATTTGTTTCCCACTGCGTGCTGCGTAGATTGTCGGGCTCTTACACGCCTCCTCCAAGAAGAAGGCGCCGGACCGGGGTGGAATGGTTCGGCGACTCTTGCGCGTGTTGGGTCCCGTTCTGGTCAGCTTCACAAATCGGCATCGAATTAATTAGCATACTGTAGCGCGGGGAACGCAAAATGTCGCACCGAACGAATGGTGGACTAATTTGCGGTACTATTCAGACAAACGACGGGATCTAGCGTCTACTGCGGCCCAAGCCATTAATTCCGGATGCCTGTACACCTCGTTTTTTGAGCGCCTCACTCACTCGCCTTCCCGGGGACACGTTATGTTGAAAAACCACACTGGAATTCGCACAGAACGGAGATTTTATATTGTGACCACGAAAAGGGCTTTTAATAACCTGTCGATGCGCATCGATCTGAGGATGTGCGGCGTGGCGCCTACGAGAAACTGTAATTTGTAGGCACGCCTCGTTCGCGTAAGGACCTATAAAAAGTTACAGTTCATTACATATTTTACATATAATAAAAACCACAGTAACGTATACACATTTGCATAAAGCAGCGTTGGAGCATTTGCATAAAAGTCAATTAATTTCTGAGTACGTTGTTGTTGATGGGCAAAACCAATCCATTTCTGTTCTGCCTTTGTTTGAACAGATACATGACCCATCGGGAATGCAATTCAAATATTCATATAAAAGGTTTTCGTCTATTCACGAAGTTGTATGATAATACAAATTGATATTCATTAGGAAAATAACTGGCCAATCACACGGCTCACAGGGCTGCCATTGACTCGCATCACGCACCATTTTTGCATGTCTAATTTATTCTTTCTATTTGTCTAATTGTCTATTTGTTTGTCTATTTGTCTATTTCACTTTCTAATTATTGTCTATTTATTCTCTAATAAGGACCATACAATAACCCAAAGATTATTTTGCTCTTGAAATAGAACAATAAAAGAAATTATCAGGATTAAGTGGCCAACTGGGTTTAATTCTTAAGAAATTTTCAGGTCGCTGGCAAACCTTCATTTTCGAAGAAGTCTTTGTAGCAAGTTAGCTTATTCTGTTCCGGCCCCGGGCTAGTTTCCGGAACTGCTGGCATCAGCCAAAGCGGTTACCATCTACTCAAAAAGGCAGTAATTGGGAAAGGCCCTGGAATGGAGGATGGGTTTTCCATTGCCTGGTGGTTTTTCTTTCATTATTTTGTTATTTCGTTATCATGCTATGGAATGATATTGTCATATTTTGGCCATTCGCTTCGTATTACTTAGTCATATCTACCTTCTACCAGTATAATCATATCAATTGGTGTTTCTATAGCCAGCTTCTACCCAGCTTGCAGCTGATTCACCAAATGCACCAAACCTAAGTACATTTAAGTTGTTAGTAGGTTGTTTAGGGATTTGACTGGGTGCTCCGTTGCTCCTTTCATATTCATAAAAGTCACTCTTCGAATTAGTTCAGGTCCGATCTGGAAACGAATAGAATGGATAAAGAGACCGATATGATCAGAGTGTCCCGATTCGGTTAATCAAATTGTAATAAAGTGCAAACCAACGCATAAAAGGGTGATCAAATGCAGAACTTTACTATACTCGTAAACCGAAGCATAGCAGATTCATAACCGATTCATAACCGATTCATAACCGATTCATAACCGATTCATTACCGATTCATTAGTGCTACAGCACAAAAGTCCTTAAAATAAATACGAATTATCTTTAAAGTATGTAACTCCAAGTGTAAAGACTCAAAATTTAACGAACACTCATAAATGTTACAAATAGAGCAATGAAACAATGAACAATAAATAGAATAATTTTACACCCTGTCACATTACGGCGAAAAGTGCATCTTCACATCCTTTTTACACATTTTTATTTTCACATTGTCTAGTTTTGTGTTGCAGTTCTCGTTGCAGGTTTTCAAAGCATGATTGTGAATAACGTATCTTGATTTATTTTGCAATACCATGTAATACTATAATATTAAGGAAGGCCTATCGCGAGCCATGAAAGGAGTTTCTTCGGCGGGCCAGAACCGCTCGTCGTTTGAAGCGCCGGTTGAGTAAGTAACTAGAATACTTATTGTAAATACGTACAAAGCTTCCAGAGCATCGAAAACAATCCCCTTATACCAGATGCACAGCAGTTTTGCGGTAACGGGCGACCAAGTCGCAGTTAGTGCGTCGAATCTCGAACAACAACCTGCCAGGTACCAGATGGGGATGATGAGCACCAGATCGATTGACGTTCAATCTGTATGTAAAATCGAGATGTTAGCCAGCCAACAGACGAAGTGGATGTAAGTGATTATCGTGAGTAATTTAGCTTCTCCCGCTCTGCGTGGCCACGCCGTCGTCACGCGGTGTGAAACCGACGCGATTTGGTGACCATGAAGTCTTAGGTCGAACCCGGGAGACACAAAAATGGGCCGCCACGACGGCTGGCGGACAAGGCGCTCGGATTGCCCTGCCTGTCACAGTGGCTGACTCGGGCTGGCATTTACTGCTGTTTAATCGTTCACGTTTAATGCTCATTACGCTGTCTTTCGAGGAGACAGTATAGACTTCCAGTCGCATAAGATTAGCGCAGCCCAGCGTCCGGTCACCCCGGTTCGTAGAACAGGCCGGGGCTGATGGTCACGAAAGCGATGGTGGAAGCTGACGGCTACGACCGTAAACATTGCAGCCGCTGCCGTCCGTGCTGATAATGATGAGACGTAAGTCAATCAATTGACGTTAGATTTTACGTAACAGCGGTACGTTCCATTAGTGCATCGTTTGTTAATGCCTTTCGATCCGATTTACCGCTTCAGTGACGGTTTCGTGACCTGGCAAAGAATACTTGGGCCGCAGAACGCAGCTTTTGCGCTACGCTATGACCACTGTAAATGGAGGTTTGCTTTTACGTTTCATGCAGATTTTCAAAAGTGAGCTTTCAGATGGAAAACCCAATTTGCTGTTTGCCGCAAAATTTACATTTCCGTTCTTTTAAACATTTTTATCACTTATTTATGAAACCCTGCAAGAGGGAAATGATAACACTAACTTTTCAGATTAGAATTGTTTTTTGCTATAACATGTTACAATACTTACATGAAATAAACGCCTTAAATCTGCATTAAATTTAAACTAATCCATTCCGAATATCAGCGTTGAACCGCAGTTCAGTGGGATACATGAAAGAGGTGTCACGATCTCTTGACTAATGTACGCTCGTCAAAATGCTGACGAAACGCATCGTAATCCCGCGTTACATGAAAGAGGTTTCCGTAGAATCCTGATGACGAATTGGATTGAATGGATTGCTTTTCTTCCATCGGCCAAACCCGAATCTCACTTTCCTATTCCTATATTCAAAGCAAAAACATTTGGCCTGCAAGAAAACAGCAACACTGTTTGGCGCTAACTCAGAACCACTTCCATCTTGACGAGTACTTTTGAGAAGAAAAGACAATCACTATTATCAGCTCGATAAGAGCCTGATACGCAAATTCTTCTTCAATGCACGTTCCTCAATTTCGGCGAGCATCGCCCCGGTGGCGCTAGTCACGATGAGTAACGATCTGCCGTCTTGCGTGACAGCTAACAACGCGTTGCAATTACAGTGACTCTTCGTAGATCAACCAAATCGCTGTGCGACCAAGCGCTACGTCGCCTTCTTGGGATGGTTGCATCGCCAACTAGGACATTAAAGTTGTTCCCTCCCCCTGAAATTGGAGCAAAACTGCAAAAAGTCATTAATTATAATTAAACGAATGATTGATTTGATCCCAAATTTCCGGAATACAAAACACTGATTCACAAAAAACTAAGTTACCGCACGAGGTAAAAACTACGTTAAGAAATCAAACGTCTTTCAATCTCATCAATCACACCTTCGGTACTGCTTTGCGTACTATTACTGTTAAGGATCTTTAATAAAATTATTATTAGAAACAAACTGTTGTTGTTTAAAAGTCGCAACGTACTATCGCCACAAGGAAGAAAACTGAACGTATTAAATAATAATTTCTCGATTACCGTCATTCAAACCAAACTAAAAAGATTGAATTCGCCATTCCTTCCACATCATTTGATTTTATTATAAAAATATTCAACTGCCGTTTCTCCAGTTCCCTCTTCACCCATTCGTTCTAGCCACTTGACTAGGCATGCAAAATTTCTACACCAAAATGTTTGATTATGTCGGCAAGATCTAGATGTCGAGTGATTGGAAGCGACCAGCGATAAGGAACAAGAACGGGAACGGTGGGATGCGTTCAACGTCCTCCGATGTTTAGCTAACGATAGCAGTGCTGAAAGGAGGCGGACATCCTTTCGCCAAGCACTACAGCAGGAAAGGACGTTCGAATTCGACCAATCTTGTGCAATCATTTTTCATCCTTATCCTTTCGTCCCCTACACATACCGCCAAAGATTGTCGGCGTCTCCGTTTGTCGAACGGTTTCCTCTCCGTACTGCTACCCCCACAACTCCCAACTGCCAACGTGTCCGGAAGGACGACGATCGGTTATCCTGGGCGAAGGATATTAACGCTTCGCCTGGGCTTCGCTTTTCGAGTGGACGTCTTTCGCTGTCTTTTTTACACTCACGTTTCTGTCTGTCCCCGGACCGTGCCGTGAACGACGAAAATTACACACCGAGACGTGCCCGACTATGGATTCGCCGATTGAGCGAATGGTGAACCCAAAAACCAGTAACTTTTAATTCGATGATTAATGATGAAGCTGGGTGTTATTTAAATTAGAGATACATCCGGCGAAAGGGGTGCAATAAATTAAAGCAAAGTTTCGCAACAACTAGGGTGACTGGAATACCAAGAAAGGCTCCGATTCCATCACCGGAATCGTTAAATCGTCTACAGGAGACACGAAAGCATCCCTTCGTGGCAACCGAAAGGATGAGAAGGACGCAAACGAACATTCCACACAGTCTGCGACGGCCAGATGTAAGCTTTACTTTGCCCAGCAAAACCATTACTCAACTGTGATTTTTATTGCTTATTTCGCAGCTTTGTCCAAACTTGATCGCTTTGGAGGTAATCAATTGATTATCCATGCCTGTGTTTTGCCACCAAAAACATCTCGCATTGACCCCATTTTACGACGCTATTTATCTCTCCACGTTTCTCGAGCTGATGTTAATCCAATCCAATTAACTTTGACATAATGTATTTAAAAAATACGTTGCAGCCTGTTTATTTTGTATAGTACAGTACAGTATGGAGATGTATGAGTAGTGATTTGATAGTCTTTTGTAAACTTTTATCCTGTACGATAACTACGAAGTGCAGTTCTCTTTGCCTTTTAGATACGGCCACAAGGCAAAAAGTTTGTGGCAGTCTTTTAATCACCACATCAACCCATTCTGACAGAACCACCACGAGACCAAAACGTGTTCAAGACCGTATTCAAGGTTCGCTAGCCAAGTTCGACGCAATTTTCGCCGAGTTGCAGGTGTCCAAGAGGCTCTTTCTAGTCTTTTGAGCAGATTCTACAAACGGACGGCAACTAAGACGCTCTTTCCCGTCGGGCACGAATAATGATGCATCGAACAATACTATTCAATTAGCATAAAAATATGATACTTTCAATTTCAGTACAAAAGACGTGATTCAGCAAAAGAATCGGTTCCCAGCTCCGACGCCTCCCATCTTCAAGTTCAACGAATGAAGCAACGGTAAGTCCCCCATTCTTGTTGGATCTTCTAGCAACGTCAGCGTGGATGAAGAGAGCACCGAATGCTCCTGGGAACATTCCTCATTCACCATAGATTTACATTGCCTTCTAGTGATGAGCCGAAGGCCGTCGACGACGACGCACTTCTCGTGCAACTCGCGTATCAGAACAAACGATTGTTGTGGACCCATCCAAAGAGTAGCGTGGGATAAACATCATCATCTTGGACTGCGCTGCTAAGAGAAGTGTATACGAAGCAGAAATTCGGTGTGATGTGATTCTAGTGGCCAGGAAATGACGCACTTTCTGTCAAACCAACTGTCCTATATCCAGGAAAATACATTTCAATGTGTCCCCGTCATGACTCTCTGAATATTCTACCGACTCAGACAAGTGATTGATAATCTTTCACCTATGTTACCAAGTACCAACATTTATGAAAAAGGTATCCAGCATCTTGAAAGTACCTTATTTTGCATAAATCTAGAAATTAAACAAATCTTATTTTTGACACTTGCTAGTTGTTCGAAGTTTTTTTAAATGCTTATAATAGTCGGTAAACAATTGTCGGTAATAGCCGGATAACAAGATAATTGATAATATCCTTACTCTCATAAATGCTACGTATTTTTTAGTATTCATTGTTCAGTTAACAGCCCATTTATTTTACTCTATCTTCTTATCAGACATATCAAATTTTTTTTCTTTTGTATTACAGAGGCGTTGAGCCATAGTGGCCTAACATTCGTCTCTTATATCAAATATAACGTCTATGTATGGCTCACAAAGAGATTACACATTCAAACATTTCTTGGATAAATTGGGTGACAGCACTAACAAATTATGTCTCGAATTATGTTTCAGCTCTACTGGAGCAACACAGCTCCAGCTGGGTCTCATGATGCTTTTGTGATGTTTGCTAGTTTTCCGACTTTTCAAGACCTTCAACAGTCGGAGCGACAGTTCAGCCTATCCATAGCCCGAAACCCAAGCACTCCTATCAATAGTATCTAATCTCACACGTATTTCACCACCAGCCCTCTAAAAACAGACATTTGCATTA